>NC_048407.1:27188744-27254122 GCF_013103735.1 Etheostoma cragini
CACACACACACACACACACACACACACACACACACACACACACACACACACACACACACACACACACACACTTTGGCTTGGCCTCTTCTTTTTGGCTTTGGCAGATACACTGTGTATAAGAAATAGCTCGGCAAGAACCAAGGATCTCAAGGAAAGATGAGCCTCAACATAGATAAAGTGGGCAAAAGGAAATGACTCTGTAATGGATGGCAGAAGGCTTGTAGGAACAAATAAATACAAAGCTCCAAATGCACCATTGGATTAATAGCAGACAGTCCAAAAGCTTCATTTGCCAGTGCTCTCCTTTAAATAGATTCATAAAGAAAATAACTGCAATGTTTAATAAATATGGTCTGCTACCTGGAAATGACGATAACTCTTCTCTGACCAAACAGGTTGGAGTCGGGGGAATTGATAAGGGTTACAAAGAGATGTTTGCTGAAGCTAAACACACAGTTCGGTATGCTTCCCCCACCTACAGTAAGGAGCAGAGATTTATTACCATGCAAATGACAACCCACAGCGCATGCCAAGGAGTTAATTACATGCCAACATATCAGGGGAGTTACATGACAAAATAGATCTGGCATTGGCAGATTAGGATGAAATCAGGAGAAAGAAGAGTAGGAAAAATTAAAAAATAAATAGAGAGAGAAAGGTGTTTACATTGGTGCAGAGTCAATTGAGGATATTCCAGTAATGGTCACAAACATTGAGTTTGTCGGGACACACACACACATTCACATAAAAACAAACATAAGACAGGTTAGCCTGCAGTATTGTTATTGCATTCAGTATTAGAAAGAAAGACAATAAGAATATTGTCTGTGTTTTATTGCCTCTGTTGCCTCTCCCTCACTTCACCAGCCCATCAGTTGGAAATATCCACACTGTTTATATTACAGCACTTCTTTTGCTGAATGTTGGTTATTGAAACTGGCAAGGACGAGAACTGTCAATATAATGAGACAATATCCGTACCCTGTGCACTCAGTATCCAACACAGAGTAGAAACAGGGTTGCAGAGACATCCCAGAGAAAATAAGAATTTCATTGCCATTGTGCAAAAGAAAACTTACCTCTGAAAAATAAAAAGAAGAAATAAAGCATGTACTTTATATTACTCTTACGGGAAGAGCAGAGAATGTCCTATAAATCCTGATCGAGGCAGCCGTGTAAATATTTATGTTCACAAGCCAGAATGAGACTAACAGCAGAGGACATTGTGACTGAGGAACTGGGACTGTAGCCCTACTCTGCTCAGCACGTTAACTCAATATTCATCTTCCTCCCTCGCTCTGTTTCTCACCGTACCGTCCCTGCTGCAGACCACACATGTATATTCATTACTGACCTCTGACTGTCTCAACCGTGGAAGCCATGAGCCCTGAGGGCCCGGTGTGACGGCACTGTGACGCCTGTCATAAGCACACACCGGCGGCTCCGTGATACGGTTTTGTGTTGAGAGGTAATGAATGCAGATGCAAGTGCGAGCTGTATTGAGCGGCCATTTGTATCTTTGTTTGCTTCACTGTTTCTGCCAGCTTTCTTTAGGGCAATTTACTTGTGCTAGGGGTGGACAGAGGAGGGGGTGACAACATGGGAAAGGACATGACTCAGGAGGCTGTTGGGGATGCTGGGGGGGCGGCGGGGGGGATTAGCCCTTGAACACTGTCGGGTATTTCTGGGCTGGATAAAGGGTGGCAGTTGGTGTCAAAGCCACTTTTTTCCTCGTGTTTGAGGATAGGATAAAAGGATGAGTGAGGATAATAATAATAATCTTTGGAGAAATATTTTTTTTCATTTTGTGTTATTTTTCTTGTTTTACACACATGCACATACATAAAATGTGGTCAGAATGATGAGCAGTTAGGGATTTGGTGCCTCGCTCGAGGGTACCTTGCCAGTGCCCAGGAGGTGAACTGGCACCTCTCCAGCTACCAGTCCACACTGCAACAGCCTTTATGGTGTGTGGTCTTATGATCAAAAATCTCAAACCCCACAAGTATATTTTTAAGAACCTTGTCTCAATAAAATACAATGAAATTAGCAAATTTTTCAAATCAGCAAATATCTAATCAAAGGAAAAGGAAACAATATTCCAACTTTTGCTTTGTGGTACTTTACGACAAATTTTGGTCCGTACAAAAAGCATTATTGCCCCGCCGTGTACACAGTATGTGTGTGTGTGTCTTCATGCAAGCATTCATTCTACAAAACCAGGGCAGGAATTTTGAAAACAAACCAGTATGTAGAGTTAGTAGGGCTGTAACGATACACCGAACCCAGGGTTTGATTTGTATCACGATTTTTGACCCACGATTCGATACCAACCTTGATACTTTTTTTTTGGTGGTGGGGGGGGGGGGGGGGGGGGGGGGGGGGGGCGCGGGGTTTTCCGTAAACCTAATACAACTGCATTGTTTTGTCATTGATTACATCCCACTTTGCAACAACTACAGAGACCTTATTTAATGATATTAATTGATTTTAATATTGAACGAACAAAAACCAAAGATTATTTTGTACATTAAAATAATGTTTCCAAAATTGCTTCAGTGGTTCATTAACTCGTTGGAATGAGACATAAAAAAATGGTAATGGTAACAGTAATAGACAATTCCGCTCCCAACCTGTAGGGGGAACAAAGAGGAAAAGTGCTTTGGTGCTTGCAGTAAAGGTGCTGGTTGACAAGTAGCTAAAGCTAAACTATGTAAATCTTGGTGGGTAACATCAGATCACGACACCATTTAACAGTTATTTTAAGGATGATTTTTTGACCATGGTCAACAACTCTGGGATAACCCACAAATTCATCAGTAACGTTAACTGTATTGATAAACGACTAATCTAATGGTAATTTAGATAGCTATCACTGCCCTGTCGGTCTCAGTCTCCCAGCTCTGCAAGGCTTCAGTTGGGATGAGAGCTGACAACAGCCCCGGGGACACATCCACAGTCAGCCCCCAGCCAGCTAGCAGCCGGCTCGGTCAGCACTTAACTCCGGTGCTAAAGACGCTGACTACAGTTTACTAAACCATAGTCAGAACAGCGGCCAGTCATAACGTCAAGCCTCCGTTGGCGTTACTAGTGCGCACGCATCCCTTAGCTTTTATCCGTCTTTACAGTAAGCACAAATTTACCAGACAAAACAGGAAGAAGGCACCAAAATAACAAATACTATCAGAAATATAAAGATGTGGTAGCATAAGATCTGAACGGGAAGGATAACTCTGGGAGTTGGAATCAACCAGTGTGCGTGTGTGTGGGAGATGAGGGGACTGTTCTGGCCACTGGGAGACAGGGGGTCTAACGAGGATGTATGGCTGTTTCAACATCCATCTGCAGACATATTTCTACTGTCATTCACTCCTTCTTTCTCCACATAACACACCTCATGCCCCCTCTGCACACACACATGCACACACACACACACACTCCAATAACAACCCTCTTCATGCCATTACATTCACTATTACAGCATTCTCCCTGAGCTGACAATTCAGAGGCGTGCTTGGAATCCAGAGCTGCTGTGGCCGAGCCTTGTCTTAGCCCCTGTAATGGAGGTAAAACCTTTATCTGTGTTCTGAGCTGCCTTGGTTCTATCTTAGCCCTTCCTCTGGCTTAAGATCCACTTTCTAAATATTCAGACATGGGAATGGTCTTATAATCATCTCATTTCTTTTTGCAGCTGATTAATTAGCTGATAGTTTATTTTTTATTTAAGGTGATGGAATGTAACATGTGAGCCCAGTCCTTAGGTATAGTGCTCAGACAGTGCATCAGTGGTGGACAAAATATTCCGACCCTTTACTTAAGTCAAAGTTCTAATCCATACTGTAGAAGTAAAAGTCCAGCATTGAAAATTTTACTTAAGCAAATGTATATAAGTATCATCAGGAAAATGTACTTAAGTATTAAAAGTAAAAGTAGTCTTTGCAAAACAATCCCATGTTTTAGAAACTGGAAACGATCACAACAGTTCTGTCAATCAACTAAGTGTTTACTCGGCTAATCATTTCAGCAGAGGTGGAAAGTAATGAAATACCTTTACACGTGTTACTGTATTGAGTAGTTTTGTTGTGTATTTTGTATTTTTCAAGTAGTATGGAGTTGGATCAGGCAAGCGATGACGGTTCAGAGACCGGTTTCAGTAGAAATGCTAGCTGAAACACTGAATTCAGTTGACCAAAACGACTTTAAATTCAAGAGGTTTAGGGCCAATAGTATCATCATGCAATACCAGATGTCTAAACTGACAGTATTCAATAACTCCACATCTAATCTGCAGAAGCATGTTTTGGTAAGTATTTGCACATTGGCACTTCAAACAAAGTTTCCATGACTAATAGCAAATTGCCAATATTTTATGTGTGACTTGTGTTGTGTTGATTTTAAATGTTTATACATTTGTATAGATGTGTATACATTTGTATAGATTCTTTAATTAAAAACAGAATAGTTTTTGATTTGGATTTATGACCCCATGTCCTATTTTCACTACATTGGAGAGATTCCCCCTGCCCCATTTTACAGTTTTTTTTTTAAATTTTACTAAGAAACTTTTACTCAAAGTACATTTTAAATGAACTAATTATTACTTTTACTTCCTTACTTACTTTTACAGGTAGGTCATTGCACTTGTACTTGTACTACAGAGTATTGGTACTTTTACTTGAGTACAATATTTTAGTACTTATTCCACCTCTGCTTTTCAGCAGGCCTTTATATTGTTGGCTGGTTTCATATATCATATTTTATAGACTACATGTGCTTTGTGTACAATAAGACAGGTACTTTCAAAAATACTAGTCCTTAAACTATATGGTATGGACTAATGCAAAAGAAGTGTAAAGATGATCCTGCTTACTTTGTGCTTTGGAGTAGGATCATATGTTGCCTCAAAACAGGTTATCCTTATTTTTAAAAAGGGTCTGGGTTTCCTATCATTTCCATCTTCCGTACTGCATTTAATTTGGTTTTGTGCATTTTCAGCTTTTTCTCAAAATGAAAAACTATCATTGATTGACAAGCTATTTATGGTGAAATGATAATCTCCATGCATTTAATCTATTGATTTCAGAGCTTGCGTCTATGAGCAGGAATATATATTCTACGTTTATGTTCAGTTCGCAGTTTTGTGTTGCTTACCCTTGTTGGATAAGTCCTAAATTGGAACAGCTTTACAATAACACCCTTCATTGCGCAGCATTCTTGTCTATATTATTTTGATGGAACCAAATCTTTCAAATCATCACACTCATGCAGTTTTAACTCTTTTTTTTAATATAGATCTGTGAATGTAGTTTTGTACCTAGTACCATTTTAAGATGGGAACAAGACGCACATTTTACCCATAGAGTAAAATAGGAAAAGAGCGGGGCTTAAACTGTTTGGGTGATTGTCAGTGTTTCAGCAGCTTCCTTGTGTTTTAAGGCAGGTTTGAAAACTCTGACATTTGTTAAATTACACTCGTTTGCTCAACTGTTTAGTTGTTTCTTATGCAGCATGGACTGATTAAGAAAAGAGAAACAAGAGCATCTCATAATGTACATTTAATTCATGATTTTTGCAATGTCAAAGTTAAGTAAAGCACATTTCCTGATTTCCTGTTTTATTCACGTTAAGCCGTTTTTATGCACCCTTATATCCCCATCCCAAATAGCTCTGCAAGCATTAATTGACAGATTACCATGTAAATAGAAACTACACATACTGCAACACCGACAACAAATTGCATAAAGTGACTATTTGACCCAGGATTGCCATATGCAAACTTTATTCTCAGGGTTTAAAAATTAAGCTATGCCTGTTTTTATTAATGCACTTACATATCACAGGATAATGTTTGTCTTTCTCAGCATAATTAGAATAAGCATTAAGAGCTTATGTTTGATTTACAAACATATTAAATAAATGTAACAGATTTAGAAGCACACTTGAAAGTACAATGTGTTATTGGGATGTGGTTCATTGATTACATATTATTAATTGTAATCTTCAGGTATCACCAGGCTTATTTCCACAGTACAGTCCACTGAGAATACACAATGTTGCAAATATACAATAAATACGGTTTTTGGAAGGTATTTAACAACTCAAATGCCATTTGCAACTAGAGAGGATTATACAAAAGGTCTGTAGTTGTTTACCTGTTCATTTGTTAAAGCTGAAAATATCATCAAATTAAATTTCACAGTCTGTGCTTGAAGCTCAACTAATCCAAATATTGAGCTTAGGAGCGCCTTTTAATTAAAATACTGGAAACACAGTCTGATTCAAGGGAAAGGTAAAAATCACACAAAGACACGCATATCAGACTGTGTCCTATAAATCGATAAACAGGAAGACTGATTTGCATCTTTACAAACAGAATGAGTTTCTTCTGTTGTTTGGGGAGAGGAATTCTGCTCAGCAAATTTTGCTCTTCTCATTACTCATAATAACGCAAGTTAGCATATTTTCCCAGTCAAAACAATGCAATCCGATTAAAAGCAAATTAGACAGCACTGTTTGTTTTGGAGGACTAAGACATTAGGCCAACTTATTCAGCTCAATTACTGTATGACTTGTCTGGCTTAATGAATGAAATTGTCAGAGACCAAAACTGTCGGTATTTGAGATGAATAACTCACATGGGATTCATTTGTCATTTTGAGTTCGTTAACATGCAGTGATCTTCTCTAAATAAAACTCAGCATGCACAATTACATTTATGAAGAGTTTTTATTCCAAATATAAAATATGCAAAATGCAGAGATGTGACATTGCAAGGTTATCTGTGATTTTCCAATAAATCTGTTTTCACACCCGGCACTGTTTTGGTGCTACAACTTGGGGTAGTGATAGCGCTTAATACCAAGCTGCACCCTGTCCCCCTTAGCTGGGTGATGTCAATGTCACCAATGGGCCCTGGGTGCTAAAGTGTGACAGGACACCAAGTTGCGTCAACCTCTTCTTGCTTCCATTAGTTTCCTCTTTTCTCCTCTCCTGTGTAGACGTCTTATCCTACTTTCTCTGCATGTCAACTTGCCTCAATTTCATTTTGTTTCACTCTTCTCTTCCCTCCTTTTATCAAGCAACTTTACTTCTTTGATCCAAATAGTGGAAGAAGTTAGACAGAAGAATAATTTTACTTTTTGATCTTTAGACTAATGCCAGCATGGAGAAACAGCATGTCTTGCCTGATATTACAGTTTTTACCTGGTTTCCCCTCTCCTCTCCTCCTCCTTCTTCCTCCTCCTTCTTCCTCCTCCTCTTCCTCCTCTTCCTCCTCCTCCAGACAGATTAATTTCTCTCTGATAGCTCCATCTGAAGCCTACCGAATAACGGCTGGGCAGGACAGAAACAATAGCAGAGGGCTTTCCTGGGGTCTTTCACAGATGCCAGGTTGAATCAAACAATATCAGCATGCAAGTGAAACACCCCGGACGATAATGTAATATTTGTCACATACAGTTCATGCATTCACACAGACATATCCCTGCACTGCACACAGACACACATACCTAGCCTCTCAAGCCCCTAAGCTTCTTGCGCCCCTGATGGGAGACAGTGCCTTGCTGGTAGTGGTGATAAAACATTTCCAGGCTGTTCTGCCCAGGTCTAACCTCCTGCCTGTGTCTCTTCCTGCTCCGCAGACCCAAGCCCCTGCTGGTTAAACCTATCGATCCCCACAGCCACACAGCTATACCCAAGACAAAGCCTCTCTCTTCCATGCTCTATCTCCTCCTGAGTCAGAGACTAGCTGCATTTTGTGCCATGTTTATTCCCTCTGGTGTGTCAGCAGTGTGGATAGAAAGATTTCTGTTCGGTTGTCAACATGTGATTGTGTGTCTGTGTGTGTGTGTGTGTGTGTGTGTGTGTGGGTGTGTGGATTAACAGTATAGGTCTGTGTGTGTGTATACATATATGTGGGTATTAAACGTGTGCTTCAGTTTATGATAGAAGGCCAGGGCCACGTTTACGCCCTCAAAGTCAGGTTGCAATTAAAAGGCGGGGGGAACAACTGTGTTAAAATGGCCCTAAAGAAGCATGGAGCTCAGCTGGCTAGACCCATTTCTGTAAGAGTGGACGGTGACGACTCCCAAATCTCTCAACCAATTATCTGAGCACTCATCTATGCACAGCGGGGGCCACTCCTCTCCCTTGACCAATCAGAAACCAGAGTGCCTGAGTTTAGTCATTATAGCAAATTAGCCCATCGTCTCGATACAAAGTCAAAGGCAGCCCGGTAGAGCAAACAGGCTGAACTTTGTGGTTGCTAGAACTAGAACTGGAAATACAAGTAAAAAGAGAACTAGTAACAGCTAGAATAAAAACAAGAAATGGAAATGAATATTACCAGACACAGTACTAGAGCTAAAACTAGTCCTACCTACAAAAGGTAGCTACAGTTTGATCATGAACTAAATGGCATTATAAATAAGACAAGAATAAGGAACATAACTAGAACGAGAACTAGAGATGTGACTATGACTAGAGAATTATATAAATATAAATAAAATAACAGCTAGACATATAACTCTAACTAGAACTCGAAATACAAGTAGAATTAGTATTAGAAGTAGAAATAGTTAGAATAACTGGAAATACAACTAGTATTGAAACTAGTGCTAGATCCAATACTGCAAATGTTACTTAAATGAGAACCAGACATCTAATGGAACCGAACTCTTTCTATCTGTCTCAAATGCGGAGCCCCATTAGCTGCTAACAGTGTAGCAACTACTCTTCCTGGGGTCCGCATAAACTATCACAAAACATACATAAAATACCCATATTACATAGATTAATTCAAAACATATAAAAAGAAAATCATTGTTTTGTAAATTAGTGTCAAATAGAATAACATCACATTCCAACAATAATAGCCCATCAGATTAACTAAGGTTTAGTTACTGTTTAAGTGTTTCCTAAGTAGTCTTTTAAAACTGGCCTTACTCTCGCAAGCTTTTCCACATTGTGATGGCTCTAAACATTACAGACCTGCAAACAGAAAATAGAGCTAGATTTTAGAAAGCCGAGTTACAGAAACAACTGTGTACTGTTAAAATAGTTGGTTTATAGGCTTTTCTTATCTTACAGATAGATAATAATCAAGAGAGTAGCCACATGATTAACTGAGGCATTATTGATATATTGGCTCATGTATGTTGAGACCAAAGTCTTCTCCAGAGATGGTGTTGAATGTATAAACACGACTGAGAGTTATTAGACTGCAGTTGTGAGGAAAAAAACAGGTCAGAGTTTACAGCTGAGAAACCATGGATATTTGTTAGATCAATATGAAGCTTCTCCATCATCTCCTACTCACTTATAGTATGTGAGAACACACACACACACTGATATGTGCAGTGCATGTGTAGCACTCACATGTACAGTACACGGTCATGCATATCCTAAAACACTGAGTAGTTATTTCCACATTACATCTAGGGCATCCATTTTATTGGGGGCCTGGAATTAAAACTCCATCCACTGGCAAAGAGGGTTCTGTGAGTGGCAATAATTGAGGGAATATTGCCTGTCTTGAAGAGCGAGCCACGCTTTTACGTGAGGGCCCAGAAAGTCATTTCATTTTTCTGCACATTACTTTTCCTTCTTCGTCTTCTTTTTATTTTTTTGAGTCAAAGAGATGTTAAGCTAGTGCTTTGAGACTGAGGGATAGAGATAGAACATGTGTGGCAGAGGGAGGAATGGGGGGGAGGAAAAAGCGCAGAGAGATGAGTAGGGCTGATGTGACCGAGGGAATTACCTGAAAGAAAGATGGGGGAAAGAGAGGGAAGGGGGACATTGATGGGAGTGAGCCAGTTCCAGCATCAAAAAAGATGGGGCAAGAGTGATATTTATGTCAGAATTGTGTGTGTGTGTGTGTGTGTGTGTGCGTGTGTGACTTACTGTGTGTGACACTTTCTCCCCATCTAATCACGCCCAACATACCCCACCCTGCTATCTTCATTCCTTTCCTATCCACTTTCACTCCTTCCTCTTTTCTTTCTCCCCTCCCTCCCACCCTCCCCCACTGTTGATGCTGACAGTAATTTGACAGGCCCGTGGTTGACAGACTTGAAACCGGCAGGGTAAGCTTTTGTCAGGCCTGGCGTAGTTGGGCAGCTGCTGACTGGCTGAGGAGATGGCAGTGAGATCGGGGAGCTGCGACTGGCCAGGGGATTGATGGGGAGGTGAGGGAGAGCTGTCGCTATAGTGATGCGATGGAGTGGGATACAGGCCAAGAGGCGGGTATGGGGGGTGTTTGCACTGCAACCTCAGCTCAGCCCAAGACGTGCTATCTTTATGATTACTACTCTGCAATCTCACACAGACAGGACCGAGACACCTCTCATACTTCAGCCTTCACGAAAATACATTCCCCATCAGTCATCAAACTGAGTAGGCCTGGTTACTGCACAGTTATTGTCTTGTTTTTTTTTTGTTTGTTGACCACATTTTTAAGCTAGGCTGGATTGACTAGATACAATCTAGCCAGCCGTAACAACAGACAACCTCACCATGAAAATACAGAATGGAAAAGCGAATTGTCTCAGCAGCGATGCAGGTTTGTATCTTGTAGCAATGCCCCGTTAGTCACCCTAGTTAAGACACTCTGCAGAGCAAATAAATCAATTAAAATAAAGAAAACATGTCTGTACAGGTAAAGGAAGAGATAAATAAAGTCAGTTGTTTGTTAAAGTTGAAAGTTGAAAGGAAAAGGCTTGGTGGTAGGAGCAGGAGCAGTGTGCCAGCTGGACCCAGAGCTAGGGAGTCCCCCGAAGGGTACGCACATACTTATGTAACCCTTTGCGAGATAGCCAGGTGGGCACACACACATACACACAGTGGATAATCTGTGGGGTCCCAGCGTTACTCACACACATTCATACGAACTCACTAGTAGCATACACAATGCAGCAGATGCCAACCTGGCTTGACTTCACGAGTGGACAAACAATTTAAACACACACACACACTGGACACACACACACACACTAGTACTCTTGGCAACCTCAGCAACCCAGAGGAAATCAGCATTACTTAGGATTAAAACAAAGGGGCCTAAAGCTGTGACGTGATGTGCATGTTTTCTCGTCCATCCTAATCTCTTTCTCTTTCTCTGGCAGTCTGAAATGTTTAAGGCTTCTCTCTCCCCCCTGTCCGTGCCTTGTTCTCAAATGGCAAAGTGTTGTTGTTGAATGTGGGGGAGGGAAGAGCTAAACTTCTTTTCTTGTTAACGTCAATATATTCGTGAAATAGTGCCATGAGTGTACATGTAACAAAACTCAGTCAAAAACCTGTATCACTATGTAACCATTTACTCTGAGCTTTCACTTCAAATAACAAAAAAAAGGTTGCGTGGTATTTATCCGCCATCAGCAATAACCTAGTACTGCTCTACCTGTGGACACATCAAAGGGGTTTATGGGATCTTTATTCCTGATTGCACCCTTGTGAGCTGACAATGGCATAAATCTCAGCGGTGCTTTAAGCAGCAGCATATGCGGCTATGAAATGCTCAGGGAGGTTGTTACAGTGAAAAAGAGGGAGAGGAAATATCTTCCTTACATCAGTTCGTCCTACGTGTTTCTCGAGAGAATCTCTTTCAGCTTCTACACTGCAGAAAATGTCTGTATGAAATGTTACTGAATTGCATTTGAAGTATCATTAAATCTCACTGTTGTTAAAATGATTGAATTATTTGGATTGTAGGATGACTTTAAACTTCTAATGCGATCACTTCACTTCAAAACGTTCAAGAACTTTCTGTTAAAAATTGTCAGGTAGGGCTGCACAATATTTTCTTCCATCGTCTACATCACGATGTGGGTATACGCGATAGTCACATCGCTAAAACATTTTTGCTGCTTGATAGAAAAGTTAACTTTTATTGTTCTCCTTTTACATGATTGGTAGCGGCCGACCCTTCCCCTTTAAGAGAGGTAGCCATGTGGGCAACGTGTGTATGTAACATAACGTTAGTCCAACAGGGTTTATTGTGATGGGAAGCAAGGCTCTCTGTGTGTATAAAAGAACCGCGGCAGCTGCTGCTGACACAATGATGCACATACTTTTCCATGGGTAGTGAAGCTACCGCAGTCAGTGTTTTATGTTTGCTGCAAAGACAAAATAAGTCACCTGATTAATGCAACATTATCACAACGTCTCCCGGCCATTTTTCACCACATAAAGCTGCTACCAGTCAGGCTAAAGCCAATATAGTTAGCCCAAAGAAACAACTCGTCTATCCCAACTAATGTTACGAATCGGAGCCGCGACGCTGGAAACGTAAAACTAATCTACAACAGCAGTCTATGTCTGACATAACGTTATTTACACATTTAAGTGTTCTTGGATACACAATTTGTTGCTAGTGTGTGTCATACAGGTCTGCATGCACAGCAAACCACCAATCACAGTCAATGTTGATACATTTATCAAATAACCAAAGCAGGCCCTGCTAGCCAACCGCAACCTGAAAATTAGAGGAAGCAACATGCATGCATTATTAATATCATTCACTTTAGCCTGGCTTGATAGTACTATATGACTACAATGGTGTCATGTCAATCAACCAGTGTATTTAACTACCTAATTTTCCTCTCTAAAATCTCTTCAGAAGAGTAGTCACAGTGCTAACTTGCTTTGGTGTTTGTAAAGCATTAAAGTTCAACAAAGAATGGTTCACATAAGAGATGTCCCTATTGCATTTTTATTTTCTATGCAGATGCATTCCCATACAAAATCCCCCAGTAGTCAAGAATATTTGACGATTTCCAAATAGAGCCGTTTATGTCATCTTGTAAATTTGTACTTTTTCAAATAGCACTATATCTTGCACTATATAATTTTCCAATATAGTGCAGGCCTAGGGTCAGGGTGATCAACATTGGGCTTTAAGTCAAACCTTTCTTTAGGGAAGTTTAAAAAAGGTTCTGTAAAGTTACTTCATTTATTCACAAACATACCTTAATAATGGAAGGAGGCTGTTTGCTTAACGTGACCATATTAATATATTTTGCAGGACAAACAAAAGGGGGTTGTTGGACTGATAGTTAATTTCTTTAGATATTATACTCATATACAGTACATAGAGGCTCCAGTATTTTAATAATGTCAAAATACAGGTCTGGCCGTCATTAAATTATCCATTAATTTACAACAATTCGTACAAATTAATCAAAGATGAATGAAGATCTACATACTGTGTTAGGACTACATTTTCATAGTAAAAAAAACTTTTTATAACTGCTCATGCTCAATTAATAAATTCAACCAGGATATATTTTTATAAAAAAGCAGATTAAAAAATGTCTCTGCCTTTCACTATTAAGACAGCTATGCTGTGGTGATTGTGCGCTGATGAATTACTTGTTAGGGAAGACATTTTTTGCAGTGTAAAAACTGAGGCTAGTTAACACTGTCATTTCTTTGGCTTGTCCCAACCTGCACCTGCTGCTCCTTTACTAAACAGAGCTGAAACCTATTCCCATCCCTGTCTCTTAATCAACATTGCAACATCAAGTAAGGCTAACTCATTTTGGCAGAGGTGCCAGGGCCCCATGTTAACATTCTCCCCAGTGCTCAATTGAGCAGAATTCCTCAGGCCGCCTCCCTCCCTCGGCACATCTCCTTGCTTTGCTAACCAAAAGCATTATCTCAAATAGGCCTGTCAGGAAGCACGGATGGAAAGGGTAGGTGAAATTTAGTCAAGCAAAAGGTGGAAAGACAGGTGGGAGAGTTTGAAACAGAAAAGAAATCAGGTTTTTGAGAAAACACATAACGTATTCCATTGAGTCCCCCAATCCAGGTAGCTGTATCTTTAATAGTGGGAAATGAAGACATGATCCCTACCGAAAATGGTAGAGTGATTAATTCATTATTTAATCAAATCTTCTCTCTGTGCTTGTTCATCTATTGGACGGTTTCTCCTCGCAGTGGTGTTTCTTTAACGAGGACTTTTCCATAATGGACTCTTAACGAGGAGTAAGCCTCCCTGCCTGGCCCAGCATCTGTGCTCTGCCTTGCTGGGCAGATTACGGTGTGCTCCAGCCAAAGTGCCCATCACCACTCCCTCGCAGCCTGTTACTCCATCCCTAATCCAGCCTGCCGAGATGCTGCACTTTCTCGACTCTCAGGCCATATGCTTACCCAAAGATCAACTGAGATGGGAGGGTGAAGAGGCACAGCTTGAGCCTGTTGCTTTCTGACTTAGGGTGCAAGCTTTTCCAAAGTGAGTGAGCTCTTCTTCCCTTCCTTTTGAATCTCTGTCAGTGAGGGGAGCGAAGGAAGTCAACCGCAGTAATTTCATGGAAGCAGATGGAGACGTCAACTATAATTGTTCTCCTGTGCGAAGTCTGAATAGGACTGGTAAGCCACTGTCGCTAATCACAGCCCAGCACATGGTCCCAAGTTGATCCTTTGATTACTGGTGATATGGAGATACTGACATTATGGATCCTGCATGCTGGGAAACCAGACTGGGACTGGGCTTCTGAGAGCCTACTGGGAAGCAAGGGGCGCTCATAATCTGAATGCAGCGCCTGGCATGGCAGAGGGCGATGCTGCCAGGGACCAACCAGTGAGTTGTGACCTTTCCAGAGCTTCTGTCTGATCTGGTATACTGTTGAGGTGTACAGCACCTTGGAGGAGGTACAGAGATGAGGAGAGATGGCATGAGAGGTACAAAGCTAGAGATGGCAGGAACTGACAAGAGGATGTCAAAACCTGTCAAATAAAAGCAATTGTACAACTTAGTAGCTGTAGTGGAAAAAAAGGAAAGTAAAAGTTTGACAGTGAAAAAAAGTATAACTATATAGAGAGAAGTCTTTTGTTCCTGGCAAATGTTATGGTACTAAAATTAAAGGATAAGGAATTATTCTCATTGGCTCAAGAAACCCAAGAAAAAAAACTAAAAACCAACAAAACGTTGGTCGTTCTGACTTTCCAACCCTGTCTCTTGGTGTCAGCACCAAATACAAATTTTCTGAAACAACTGGGCTCTGTAGTTGCTGCAAAAAGGTTACTCAAACATGAATGAATAGTGTATTTGTCAGAGACTATTTTCAGCTGCGGAATAATCCAAATTTGGTGCTCTTAAGCGTATTTCCATCAACATGATGATGTATGTCGAATTGACTCTAAATAAACTATAGCACCTGTGTTCACTGTATTGAAGAAACATGTCACAAAGTAAAAGGTGACTGAATTAACTTATTTGGCTAAATCAACTTACATATTTGTTAGTAGGGTCAATGTATGGTTGGCTTTAATCTTTCCACGCGATGTTGATAAGAAGAATACTGAATATCATCATACTTACCTTTTAAGAGTCAACATGCGCGATGGAATACTGTGAATGTATGGGGCACTAAAAGCACTAAGAATTATTTCAGCTTCAAATGTAAATATAACTTTTAAATAATCTACACTGAAATCTCTTGTTCAAAGCTGTAATGTAGCCACGTATATTATTCCACAATCATTGGGAAACAAATGTCAGGCCTTGGGAAATCTGTGCCATTCATCTTGTGTTCAGCATCCTCGCCTTATACTGGGGTGACTGAGTTTGAGTACCTAGCACAGCCTATTAGCTCTTTGCCGTTCTCTATTTGTTTGTGTCTAAATAAACAGGACACTCTGACTGGGAGGTCAGGACTGGGAATGCAGGCAGTGTCAGCTTCCATTATATTTCTCCTCTCCTTTGCAACGCAGTCACTTGGATACCTGGCCCGTATCCTTTCTCACGGAGAAATTCTTACTCCTCTGTCTCTATCATTGTTACTCTCCTATCTGGTCCCTTGCTTTACTCTTTCTGATGTTCTTTCTTCCTCCATTTTTTTTTTAAAATCTCACTCTGTTCATCAAGTCATGTTGAGATGAAGATATTCTCAGATGACTGTGGCACTTGCATAAGAGGAAAGCATTCAAAATTATGTCTGGGGGGTGGAGGGTAAGGATATGTGGACCGTTTTAAAGATTGAAAGGTCAGGATGGTAAATTGCCTCTCTGTACATGAGTCTCACTAGTCCTTTGACTATAATGTGTAGGATTAATCCATTCTACTGCCCTTTGTGCTCACAGGGAGCGAGAGACAGTGTAATATGTGAGCTGATTTTTTGGAACACTCTATGAATGTTTTCCCCTCCCTCTTAAGTGCTTTTTGAAAGAGTAGGCTTTTGGAAGTTGAAGCAAAGGGAGACACGGCTTTGAAATTGGTTTTTAAAGAAAAAAAAGGTGAAATTAAAGTCCAAGTCTGTGTGTGTGTTTGATTTTTATATAAATGAATAAAATCAGTTTTGAAATAGCAATGTATTTTTTATTTGAATACCATATGTGTATATATACATATGGATGGGCCCATCTTTTCTGCGGACGCTCCTGCATATGTTTTTTTCTTTCCACTCTCTTTTCTGTGAACTGCAGGGCCGATATCTGTGGTGGGCTTCATTTTCATATAATTGAATTGAGGCCCTTCCCACTGCGAGGCAGGATTTGGTTAAGCTGAAAGTCCTCCTTGACTGCTGTTACCTCGGTGCAGATTTGGTTACAGCTGTTACCACGGCAGCAGCCTGCCAGGGCCTGTCTCCGCGGATACCTCCCCTAATTACTGTGTTTATTGGAAATTAAAGATATACCAGCTAATGAAACGCGGCAAGCATTACCGCCGATGCAATGTCATTAATTCTAGCCTGCCTCCCATCTCCCATGCGAGGCAGAGGCAGAAAGAGGTGCCGCATATTAGCATAAATATGAATTTTAGTCAGGTGGAAAGCACTTGAATGTAGAAAAAAGTAATGAAAAAGGTGTGTTTTCATTTCACTCTTTATTTTCAGGATCAGAATAAATAAATAGACAATGGTGGACTGGGCACAGGAAAAGCAGAGGACACAGATAACATTGTCGGCTTCTCTTTGGATAAGGCCCGCGAGCTGTATGGATGTCTGGCAGCCGGGCAGGAGGACATGGAGGAGGGCCTGGGAGTAGAGGCATCCGTGGGCCAAACACCATAGACCTCTGGTCCCTCTTGTTTGCCACCACCAGTTACTTTCCCAACTCAATTTCCACAGCTTCCTCTCCAAAGCAGGAGAGGACACTGTACTGATACTGTACAGTGCCTATATCACTAAAACTTTCAGGTCCCAGGAGATGGCACAGGTTGGCATAGAGCTGCTACTGGCTGTAGGGGTATTGGTAATAGGTTTGCACTATAACAAGTCTATATTTTTGCCTGACACCATTACAGCATAATTTATTATTGTCCTTTTTGTTGTTCGTGAAAATTTTGCATGTGATCGTTTACTTTTTTATTATCTTTTGCATTTTGCTGTCTCAACAGAATTACCAAATTTAAAGATTAAAATTGTTTTTAATCTTTAAATTTGGTGATCGAAATCCAGGAATGTGATGAGAATGGGTGGACGCCGCTCGCTATGTGAGTCCATAGCAGAACATGCAATCTGGAAGTGTGAGATTCTCCTTGTTGTCCCTGTTTAATTCCCAGCCTGGGTCCTTTACGACACTATTTTAGTGGTCTATCCAATTGATGTTGATGCTGTTATGGCTTGGTCTGACTAGACTATCGACCTCCCAGGCGGCTGCACTGCATCTCCCCTGATTTGGAGTCATTAAGCTGCTATCTGCATTAGCAGAACCCTGCTTTTTTGTGTTCAGGAGGAAAGAGTACAATCATTAACAAGAGATACATGCAGAGAGGAAGGGTGTAGATAAATTGAAAAGAAAGACATTAGAGGGTTACAGTCTCTCCTAAATTATCTAATTTCTGTCTTGTTTTTGGATAATGATGTTTCATAGACTATGTTTTCTGCCGTCAAGGGACAGAGCATACTGTATTAAGAATCAACAGTTGAGAGCTCTTTGCATGTATGGTTAATTAGCCAGCAAGACCCCACCATGCTCCATGTCTATTTAGTGTGTTCTCTTGCCAACCTCCTTTGCTCTCTGGGACTTTGAAATGACAGGCTTTTTAGTTTCAACCACTCCCCTCCATTTGAGATAAAGCTTGTTCATTCATAGGTCAGCATGGGTCAATAGATAGGTCCCTCTTGTGCACTCATATGAATGCAAGACTAACGCACATTTAGACTTTGGGGAATGTAAGGTATAAGGAAAACGTTGTACTGTAGGCAGGACATTAAGAAGATGTTCCACTTCCCTATCTCTGCAGTGCTCCCCTGTTCACTCTCTTCCCCTTTCTTTCCACCTTAGGGTGCCTCATTTTTCTCCACTACTCCCCACATGTTTTCATTTGTTTGGTGCAACAAAGAGAAAAAGAAAACCCAGGTTTGTACCAGAGGAACATCAAAGATGAGAGAAGAAAAGAAAGCAGGAGTCTTTTTACTTTTCCTCATTTGTTTTTTTGGTATTCCTTTCTCCTGTGTCGTGTGAATAGCTGCTCCCCAGAGAGAAGAGCTGTTGGAGTTGTTCAGAGTGGACACAGGAACTCTGGGGACTGTCTCTCTAATTGCAGGGAATACTATGTTATCAGACTGGCCCCATGGAGAATCCTTCCTTTTCTATTGCTTTTGTTTTTATTTTTGAAAACATGTAGATGGTAGCGTAAAGAGAAGAGATCAGAGGACACGAGAGACAAAGATGTGAGATCTTTTTGTTCTGTAAAGATACCATCTCCTCACAGAGAGTTCAAGGATGTGTATCAGAGGTTTCATATTGCGCTCTTTGTTGTCTATTTGACGCTTCACAGCTAATTATGCTCCCCGTAGAAAGTTATAGTCTCTCTGCGTCTTTCAACAGTAAACAACTATCTGGCCTGTGCAGCACTGAAAGCTAGTCTCCTGCAGTGGCTTTGAGTACTGTCTGGCCTATCAGTTTTGACCTACACACATTTCCTTGTGTGCAAATGTCCTCTGCACACCTTGGAGCTGCGCTGTGATATGATTAACGCAGAAGTCGTCCCAGTAGTGGCCCATGCTCAGGAGCACTGTGCCTGCCCTTTGGACTGTCTACAGCTGCAGTGATGAAACCAAACACATTTATCAGCACCGCTGATATTAAACTGCGTCAATTTCATCATCCTACTGCCAGGCACCACACCCTGGAAAAATAAAAAATAATAACAGCAAAATCCAATTTGATAAAGCAATAATTGGATTTAGAAACATCAGAGAAGAGATGTGATCCCAGATTATTTACCTAATGAAGTCTTGTGATATTAGGCATATGTAAATTGTTAACCACAGGAAGTGTTATTAATAAATCCCCAGGCACATTTGCAGAGAAGGTTTGGTGAAAGGGAAACACTATTTGGGTCTTGTGTTGTCTCGTATGGACTGTCAGGGACATGGGGTGCTTGATGAAATTATCAACTGATTGATGGTTAGGAAGCAGGGTGCTTGAAAAAGAAGCAAAGGCATGCCGATGGGCAGAGACCCAGGTCTTTTTAAATGCTCCCAGTCAGTCAGCTCCTGAATGAAAGCTCTCAATAAATAAGCAAGCCGGGCCAGCTATCATGACAGCTCTCTGAGGTAAAGACGGGGAGAAGCATGTAAAAACGTCCTCTCCTTCCCGTCAATCTTCGCCACTTCTTCACTGTTTAATCCCTCTATCCCATCTGGAGGAGTTAAGATTACTTGGCTCAACTCCCAATGAAACTTGTCCCCAGTGACTGTTGGCTCCTCACAGGCTTTGATTAAAGCCATTCTGCCTTGGGACAGCCGGTGCCTATATGATGATGGCTCATTCTAGCCAGACGTATAATGGCACGAGTACTGCGGACTGTATGGGACCCTCGGTGCGTATGCATTAATCGCCTGGATGGCAGAGAATATAGACACCCCCCTGCAGTTTGTCTTGTGCGAGTGGCCTTGGGGGACTCAATCTCGCACGCCTTCGATGGCATGCTGTCTTGGAGCTCGAAGCTCGTCAAAGAGCTCTAAAGTGAAATTTTAATGAGCTACAGTATGCTTTACCACCCAGTGTGATTTTTCCATTCGATTTAAAAAAAGGATTCCTGTGGATGTCGTCATTGAAATTATCAGCAGTGCAGAGAGCTTAAGTGTCCAAAACATTGTCTTACCACTGTGTAATGCCAAGAGTGGACCAGAATTCTTTTGTTTTTTCTATTCTTCCCTACAACCTTCATCTAATCTCCCAGCAGGACAAGGATGATGGACAGACAGACACATTTGTCCATTTCCTCTGCTTGCTGTGGTGACCTCCCTGCCATCCTTAGGCTGTATATTGGGAGTGTGACCTATTTTTATCAACACATCTCTATCCCACCTGCAGGCCAGATGTGGCAGGGCTCTGAGGGACATGAAAGGAAGATCTGTTGTTTACCAAGCCTCCATGTCTTTAGTAGAGGTCACCACAGCATGAGCTCTCTCTTTCCAACACACAAGGACACATTTATTCATACATATGCCAAAGTACATAGTAACTCCTTTAGATGTATAAAGATGCAGACATGACATACCAAACATTTGTTACTGTTCTTAGCCTTTTTGTTGACAGTCACAATCCTGGTAATTTCTGAAAGATAACTCTTTTGAGTTTACCATCAAGGAGAAAAAGTTAGGCTTTCATTATTACACTTGTGTTTAGTTATGCAATTCTGCATCCAAAATAAGTAACTGTGTTAAGTGATATTGGGATCTCTGAGTGAGGAATCAACGTATTCAGCGAACGCTTTCCCATCCTATATTCAGGCGAGTTAAGTGATTACACTCTCTTCATGCTTAACTTACTTATACTTGCTCATCACATCTTGTTTGAGGTTACCAATTTGTGAAATATTTGTAAGTCTAACTCTTCTCCTCACAAGAAATTCCAATAAATCTTGAGTAAAAAGATCAGATCTGAGCATTGAAGACATTCTTTCTATCGTCCTCTGCCACCTCACGTAACCTGGATCCGTGGTCCAGAGCTTCGGTTCTGAGACCAAAGCCGGTACAAAGACAGAGGGATGAGTCTCAATTTGTAAACAGTCCCTGGCTACAGCACAGCCACTGTTGCCTGCTTGTGGAGGGTGATTTTTTAGCCTCCAGGTGTTTACCTGCAGGATATGCATCCCTCCTGAGAAACACATCAGTGTCACACACTAGCTGTGGGCAGGCACATCGCTCAGTGCAGAGTGAGCGAGTGAGCGAGGCAACAAGGGTGGGGCTGGTGGTGGCAAACAAACAGAGAATCGAGGGCAGCGTTGCTTTGTGTGCAGCGTTGCTGGAGCTCAGACTCATTAGGTATGAAGCCGTCTCGGAGCAGGCATCTGTATCCTGTGAGAGATCCCACCAGAGACTGCACTGAGAGAGCCATCAGATCTTTTACAGCAGGCACCCTTTGAACACAAACTACCAGCCCCCCTTCTTTCCCTCATTTCAGCTCCCATCCAAACACAGAGACAGGATGGAAATTTAATGAGAATTCTGTGCTGCTTAAGCCTGCTGCAGCTGCTGCTGCATGGAGCAGAGATAGGAATGTTTTGTTCACTTATTTTGCCCTCCGTGTGCCCGGGCTGTGGGGTGAAAGTTGCAAATGGAAGGGGGAATAATAGATGAGTATCTGCTTGCATCTGATGAAAGGTCTAAGTGATACAAATGTGTCCCATTTCAGTGATCCATCTAGCCCTGTGTCATCTCAGTGATTTGTGGGAAAGGTCGTGCAAGAAATGACTTTGGCTGAGGAGGCGAATCCCCTGTTTATGTTTGTTGTGCTTGGTGTGGCGGCCCGCAGAGCGATGGGCTGGGGAGATGGGCGTCTGGTGCAGGTGGTGTTTTTGGAGGATAGGGCTGATGTATCATTTGCCAAGGTCGTACTCAATTAGGCTATTTGTTGAGCATAGCTGCATGAGGTTGGTTTAATCAACCGAGGAATGGAGACAACAACGACAAAAGAGGAAATAAATTAGGCATGGCCAGGCCACACTCTCAGGCACGCAGCAGCATGCAGGAGAAATGCTCCATTTAGCCAGCCATCTCCTTTCTCCGAGAACCCACTGTCCTCATGCTAACACGAACCCACACACATAACACACAAAAACACAGGTTTAATTTCTTCTCTAACTTGCAAATACAATTGAAACAACCTTTTTGAATTATGACAGGCTACACACAAAAGGTCAATTATGCCAGATGGGCACAATTAGTAATTTCATTTTCAAAAAGATCTGGGGAGAAAAGTGGGAGTGACTGTAGCTGTAATGTGTGGCATACATCAAACAAAGTGGCACTGCCATGACAAAGAAACAACATTTGTTTATCCTGATTAATCCAAGACCTTGAAGGGTGCTGAAGCACCTGTATAAGTGGGTACAGCCCTGGAGGAGAGGAGTCAGACTGTGTTAATAGTGGAGCAATCAGCGGCCATTCAGGTTAATGGGCTTTCAGCTGGTCGGCTCTGGCTAATGTGTGATTTGGAGGGTCAGCCCATAGCTCAGCAGCAAACACCATCACATTCACCCTCGCCACACGCTGCCAATGCAAGCTTTAGCTTTCCCACCATACCCTCAGGCTCCTTGGCTGCTATGACAGTAAATATTTGATTAAATAAATTATGGTTGATTGGCTCTCAAAGGAAATGGACTGCATTATGCTCAGTTGTGGGTGACTTTTAGTTTCTTACTAAGGGACTGCTTCTAAATTACAAAATGTCTACATTGTCATCTGTTCAGGCGGTAAACTAAGTTAAGGGGTGAGTGGGAGGATTGAAGGGCAATGCCAGATGATTCATTTGATTGTACATAAACTCCAAAGGTAATGTGACAGCCTTGCTACAAAGATAAGAGTAATGAATCGATCACGTCGCTGTTTCCTCACAGATACCTGTACCGTTTTTTTTGGGCCTCTCTCTGCTTCTCTCTTACTCACTTGCTTTCTGTAAGACCTCTTAAGCTGTGACATTTCCGTTTCCCTGGAGACAGAGCGTGCCAGGGAGTTGCCATAGCAACTCCTTGCTCTTTAAGGCCCGCACAGCATTAGCTCACCCCCCTACCCGATACCAAGGATGGGGGTAAGGGAAGGGGAGCTCCAGAGAGAAAGCACACCTGCTGGCTTCCTGCTAATTGGCTATTTCTCTTTCGCACTACTTCCCTGTTTCTGCTTTAACTTTTTACCCCCTCCCTTCCTAGATTGCCTATCCTTCTTTGCCTGTCTATTGCTCCCCATCCACAGATATAAATGCATTCTCACTCTATAGTGCTTTCTTTCTTTAACTCCTTCTGACTCTCTTCTACTCTGGGCTCCTTCTTCTTGTCGAGCCCAACTACTACTCTGGCCTCCAGCATCTGGCATTTATCTTCATATGACCCTGTGTGTTCCTTCTTCCTCTACCTCTTTGGTTCATTTTCTTGTTCAACTCTTTTATAATGTCATCCAGGAGCCCTGCCATATGGTTCTGACAAATGTACTGTACTGTGTCAGTTGCTTGTCATGTTGGTGACATAACAATTTAAGCCAAATCTTATAGGTGGCACTGGCTAAGAACATCAGGTAAATGCAAAATGTTATGTGCAATCCTTTGCCCTTCCACCCACTCATCCTCGTAACATATAAAGACAGGGATACATCTCCCTCTCATACACATTGTTGTGCATTACACCTTCAGTGAGGCTTAGTTATGGCGTGGATGAGTGTAAATTAGCAATGGGTGTGTATTAGGGCTACGGTTAGTTGGTTAGGGCCATCTCCTA
Organism: Etheostoma cragini; assembly: GCF_013103735.1. NCBI lineage: Eukaryota > Metazoa > Chordata > Actinopteri > Perciformes > Percidae > Etheostoma > Etheostoma cragini. The sequence continues at coordinate 27,212,404 of NC_048407.1, forward strand.
CTGGTGACTGATCCTCTCATTCTCAAGAGACCTCTATAGAATAGAAATCATCATCTCTGTCTCACTCACACCCCGCCATCTCTATGTCCTCAACACCACAGATCCTTACAGCTGCTCTCCCTATGCACACCTCTATTTGGCAAACCACACAGCTACTTCTCATTTTTCCCTGTATTCCGTGCTGCCTGAATGCACCTACTGATTGAATGACACGTTTGTAAAGTGATATTTATAGTGTGCAATGTACTGTTTGTTATGCACTGCCCATTTGCACAGAATCTTAGGTGCTGTTGTTCCTGTGCAACATCTGACAAACACATTTGTAACTTTACGAGTTGATAACACTTCCATAATGTCATAAACAAAAATGTGTACTTATAGTAGGTGAATAAAGAGATTCTTATGCTCATTTCTGTGCGGTAGTGTGTTTGTAATGCCGGGCTCAGGGTGTTTCCTTCAGTGGTTCTTGTCACAGGGAGGCTTGACAGGTGGCCAAACCAGCCTGTCACCCCATCGGCTGGTGACATTTGAGCAATATAAAAATTACTCTGCGTTTGTGACGCCCCGGCTCAGCTATCCCTATTCAATTAATTCCATGAACAAACCTTCTGTGTTTTCCTGCTGATAAAGTCATAGCTATTGACTTGTGAGCAACGTAAGTCCCGATTATGAAATCTGTTTTCCGCCGCACAATGAATGTTGAACAGCCTGTTTGTCTATTTGCCAGGAAGAAGATAGGCAATGGATATGTCAGTGAAATGGGACTAGGGGAGATAAAACAATAATAGCAGAATCTAAAGGGTAAAGCCCTACCAATACTCCTATAAATGCCACATACTGGCTGAAAAATATTGGCTGTCATATCATTTGAAAAGATTCTTCTGCCTTCAGTTACCGTACCTAATTTATGTTGCCCGGGGGCACATGCGGCTTGATGGGAATTATTAGTGCTGAGCTGTTTTACTCCCACAACGGCAAACTTTGGTCGGTGACAAAGAAAAAGGAGAGAATGTGGACACAAAAAGGCCTTTATTGGTTTGCTTCTGCCAGAGCTCGGTCCAACTGGCCCATTTAGCTTTAGCACCTGGAGCTCACGATTACACTATTGATCCATTGACTTGCTGGGCTTCATCTGTCCAACCATCCACCTTTGAGAACTTCAATTATCAGAGCCATCACAGCCACACTGCACCGAGTGGCAGCTTGTCCAACACTGTAATCTGTCAGGGAATGAGACCCTGACTGCAACGTGACAGCTGCAGACGCTGTTCCATAAGTCACCTTGATCATGAAGGGCCGTCAGGGGCTGACGGGGTTGCGAAAGGGCCCAACTAGCCTTAGAGGTCTCTGCAGCTCAGCTAAGCAACACAATCTACCCAACCCTAGGGGTTGAGATTTTAGAGCCATGGAGGCCATGTTGGCAACCTCAACGGTCTCGTAGACAAAAATGTACTTAATACAAGCTGAGATGCGGTTCGGTAGCTAGGTTTGTGTGTGTTTTTTGTGTTTTCCAAGGTGATCAAGTCTCTGTAACGTCACGATGGTCGGCCATTGTTTGGTCACATTAGTTCTTTCTCTGATTGAATAATAGAAATTAATATTGTCTCATTTTATCAAATCCTTTTCTTGCTCCAAGTTTTTATTGAGGTACTGTCAATCTATCTAATACACAACTTTTGTTGGTAGGGTCGTATAAACAGGTCCACTTTTGTATTTCCCAAATCACCAAAATGCTTTTGGGCACTTCATTAGAGTTACAAAAACATATAGCTTCACTAAAGGCATGTCTTGAAGAAAGCCCTTAAAAAGTTATTCTTGAAAGAATTAATGTATTGAGAACATGTCAGAAAAAGGTTTATTTTGTCTTGTTCAGTAAGTGTGCTTTTCCCAAGTCCGAACAAAGAATACTCTCCATGCAGCCTCTAGACGCAGTGAATGGGTCACATACAGACTACCTGTAAAAATACTATGGACTCAAGTGAACAAAGCAATGTTATGTTTACGGACAGCTGACAAACAGTTTCCTTTGCAAGTTATCTTTATCGTGGTTACCATGGCATATGCACTTGCTTTGCTTGACACTGTTTTAGTCCTTTTACTGCTCCTGGTTTATCATAGTGAGACAACGTAGCCCTCCTAATTATTTTATTTTTGCACAGAATACGCCAGGACAGATTTGTCTTTAAACATGTATGAAGTCTTTGAAGATCTACATCTAATCAGCAATGTCATATCTAAGATAATTTATTTAGTAATGCATCACATTCATATAATTAATGGCACCACCAAGGCAAAACCACACACAAAAACCACGCTAACAGCAGTCTGCATTATGATTTCAGAACTTGTTTTTGTTACTAGTATGATTCTATATGTATGCACACGAGTGCCACAACTTAAAAAGTAACTATTATACTTATTCAGAGTGGTTGACTGTCACTGCAACAATCAATCACAAAACAGTAGATGTGATAAATGGTGTCCCTTTAGTATGCATGTTTTATAGCTGTGTAAATAATTAACAGATTTCTTATGTAAGAGACGACAGACATGAAACCACAAGGACAGGTTTTCAGAAGCCGTCTGTCCGGCCTGAACTAGTTGGCCGGCGGGGGACAGGATATTGATCTGAGATCCAGTCTAAACTGGGGGAAACAGCACGGCCATACCGCCACACACGCCAACACACAGCCACTCTATAAAAAGATCAGATTCCTGGGGAAGTAAGGCTGTGTGTGTATGTATTTGAGAGAGAGGCAGAAAGAAGTAAAGAGAGAAATTGTGTGTGATGGTGTGAGAAGTAGACGAAAAGTGTGTTGTGTGTGTGTGTGTATTTGTGTGTGTGTATGTGTGTGTGTGTGTGTGTGTGAATACACACTATACACACAAGTACATGTATGGTTGTTTATCTGTGTTTGAACGCCCCACCCGCCAGGATGACTCTTGCTGACAGCCTCAGGGTGGATGTTTGTGACTCAGAGCTGCAGTAATGGACAGAGTTAGGCTCGAAAGCGAGGCCAAATGGACTCTGTTCAAGGCAGAAATTAGTCACCACACATCTCTCCCGTTCTGAACACATTGAAATGGTGCTACAACTTTTGCAGAGAGAAATGAGTAATGCCAGTGGTAAATTCACAAAGTACAGTTTATGCTTTTGTACGTTTCAACTACCTATTGACCCAGATAGGATTTATAAAAAAACACGTTTGTTTGGATACTGGAGGAAAGTGGTAAAATAAAAGCTGTTCTTGATAGGTGAGAGGACTACTCACCTATAAACATCACACGCCTGAGTGTTAGTTTACCCACCTGGGATGTCACAGATTTCCCTGTGGAGGAAATTCACAAATGTTTTTTGTCCCAATGCTTTGGATTCCGATCAAGCTGTGTATTCACTCCTCTAACTAGAAAATACAGCATTTCTCTAAGTGCACTGCTTGTTGAAACTTGGATCCATTTATTTGGTTCATCCACATAATGTCACTGAGCTGCAATTACCATAACAAAGAGTTGGTGTCCTCCGGTGACATTGCTCGGGGAAGAAAATCAAACTCAATAGCTCTCAAATAACATTTAATATTAATGTGAATTAGCTGGGATGTGGATAGCTTTATGATATGCAGTAGGTTAAGGTATAAAATAAAATAGAGTATGTCAGTACTGACAGTTACCTCTTCACCCTCTAGTTTCAGTCAGCCAGGTCTCTCTTTAATGGAAAGCTTTGAGACTTTGAGGTTGGGTTTCCAAAGTAGACATCTGTCACAAGTGTGAAAGTTTTCTCTACGTTTTCAAAAGTGGATATCAGGAAAGAGCATAACAATTATGTTTTCAAATATACATGAATAAGTTTTTATAAAAACAAGCAATGTAAATAAACCAACCCTTTTCTGACGCTGTAATCACTGTTTACCACTTTAACACTGCCCTATATTTGATCATTGGACACTTTAAATGAATTTGGCTATTATAGTAATATGGATTTATTACATTATTGGACTGCCAGACTGCTTTGAAGGAAGGGAGAATTGTACCTTTATCATTTTTAATACAGGATAACATTTTTTTGTAAAAATGACCATAAAGACTTAAAAAATGGGAGTCTAAGCTAGCAATACACATACATTCATATTCCGGTTTTCTTTTAATTATTTTCTGTCTATAAAGGACAAATAGTACACAGTTGGCGTTTACATGTTGCTTGATAGGATAGTCAAATCTTTCAGTTACTGTTGTCCAAACAGCGTAAATACAGTGTGAAATAGCAATTTCCCCACTGTAAGTATTACATTCTAACTGCCCACTGCTACTAGTGCAGACATCAATAACCTGCATAAGTAAGCAATGTTTTAGAAAATATGTTATGGTGAAAACTCCATTTCAGTGAAGGTGAAATGCATAGGATAAATGCCGGGGAAAGAAAAAAATAACTAAGTCAATGTCAAGAGATCAGTCCTTTAAGGCGTAAAGCTGGAGTGACAAGGCTAAGAAAGGAATTATCAAGATGAGCCTGGCTTTACTTTGCCCCTGCCGTGCCTAAACAGGTACTTTGCTGTGAAAATTGCTCCAAGCCACTGTATTCTCTACCTTATCTCACATATCATAAAACTGTCAACATTCTACCCATTTTCATTTATATTGGATTTTAGTTGAGAGCTACTGAATTTAAATTTTGTTCTGCAAAGGTTCAAAGTCTTTGTTATGGTAAATTCATTTCAGTTAAATTACACAGGAGGGCAGCGCAGTGGCTCAGTGGTTAGCACTGTCACCTCACGGTTAAAGAAGGTGCCCTGCTCCTTTATGTGTGGCACTTGTAATAAGTTGTAATTGTATTTGCAATGTTACCTTAGGGTGCTCTGGCTTCCAACAGGCCAATGACATGCAGGTGTAGGTACACTGAAGATTCTGAAAATGTGTTTTCCTGCCTTGTTGGATATGATTTATTCCTCTGTGATTTTTTATGCTCTTGGATCTGAGTGATGGCTGACATATACTCATCCTTGCTGTGCCAAGCCCCGTGCCCTCGTTCTGCCAGCGCTGTGCCCCGCTCAGGTGTTGCAACAGATTGTTCTCACTGTTTCACAGGAGGAAGACTCTACCCTGCTCCTCTCATTCAAAGTAACACAGGGATTAGTATCTATGCATTCTCACCAGCCTTTTATCCTGAGTTTACACCTTTACCATGACACCAGCCACACAAAACAAACGCCCGCTGAGCCTTGTAGCACACACATACGCAGCACGTTCCACAACATGGGCACTCTGACTGTGCCTGGGTGTCAACACTACCCAACTCAATTACTTTAGTCTGCAGCGCCCCACTAATCCCCACCCCACCGTTCCTCTACCCCGCCACCATTATTCCTGTACATCAACAGATTTGCATGTACTTTCACGCCACTATTTAGTTTGCTGTTTATTTTTAGAAGCCCATGCCTAATTAGGGGGAGCTGGTGTAGAACACAAGCATAAACGGCAACATTAGTGCTGGAGCTAATGAGAGAAGATATTGTGGGTAAAGCTCAGTAATATCATCCTGTACTTTATTATTGTTCTTTCATTATCATCTCAGCGGATGGCTGACCCCTTTACCTCCCTTGCTGTCAGTCTGTTGATCTTACTCTCCTGCTCTTGGCAGTGTTGGGCCTCTTAACCCTAATATGTGGGTGTTTAGGTGTGTGTGTATGTATATATATATATACATACACACCTGAACACCCACACACAGTTGTGCGTAAACATTCAAACAACAATGAACCATGGGGAATGATGGGAGAAAACCACTGAGTCGTCCCCTGCACACCTATTTTTCACACCAGCCATTATATACAAGCCCCCATCTCCATTTGCCCCTCCCCCATTGTTCACCTCATTGGGAAAAGAAGACACAGCAGAGAGAATCAAAAGTAATCAGTGTACGTCAGGGATGCTTCATAAACCATGTGCCTGTGTTGCAGCACCGATTTCCCCAATCATTGGCTGATTTACTTCTCTCTGTTGTTGTTTTTTTACTGCGATAACACTCATCAGTTACCATAATGCACCTGGGCATGTTCCATGCAAATGCTGATGATTTTTGGTGTGGGGGGGTGCGATTAGATGGAGTGTAAGGGTGAGGCGGAATAGAGAAGTATAACGCAAATTATCCGTCACACTGGCGTTGTGTCCATGAAGGCAGAGCAGGGGATGCATTGCTCTGGGCAGTCAGCTGTGCTGGGCTCGACGTGAGCCAGCTTTTCATAGGCTCATTATCTTTATCAATTTGCTCTTACCACAGGGACAGTGGTGAGTAGACAGTGTTATAGAAGACAAATCACTCATAAGCAAAATATGCTGGCCCCTCTATTAGTATGCAAATATATGCAATTAATCTTTGATATTTTTTTGCCCACTGGAAGTTTTCCTCATGCAGCGATAAAAAAAAACAAAGATGCATTTGTTTATTTCATAGTGACCAATCAGGTGCAGGCTAGGAAGTTATCTTTCACAAAACTTAATCCCATAATTGTGGTTTTAACTCAGGATGATAATGGTACTTTTCTTCTTGATGACAGTGGTAGTACCCACAAATTTAAGTAGAGGGAAAGTTTTCACTGATTCATCTTCTGTGCAAGGGAAGATGGTCTGTGAGTTGTCATCGGTTACCTGGTCAGTGGTGGCAGGAAGCTGTAGGGCTGTGTGCCGTCACGCCTGTCTCACCACTGGCCCTCTCGGGCAAGAGCCCCTCTGTGCTCCTCTGCCTAATCAGGCTGCTCAGTATGCAGAACAACCTCCCTGACGGCCCCAGTGCTCAGCCCCCAGTCACTGACCTCCCCTAAAGCTATGGAGCCGAGCTGGGCTGTGCTGTGCCCAGTCAGCCGGTGCCAGATGTCAGACGGGATGGATGGCAGAGATAGTTATGCAGAGGAACAAGCAGACCTGGATCAGGTAGTATTGGCAAATACTTTTTTTGCCTTCTAGAGAGCCAGATGGGTGTCACTTGTTTGCCACATATGACAACAAATATGAGTTTCGGAATGTTGAAACAACCACAGGAAGTGACCTGACAAGCATTTATTTTATTTTGGGCACCAGTGGTGGAAAGTAACAAATATCATTTACTGGAATACTGTACTTAAGTACAGTTTCTGATGCACTTGTAGTTCATTGAGTATGTCCATTTTGAGTTTATACTTATACTTTATAATTCTACTTTGCAGTTTACAGGGAAATACGTTACTTTTTACTTTACAGATTAGGATTTTACATTAAAAACGTTTTTGGCTTGTGACAAGTGCGTTACATTTCAGATTTCAATGAGTTGTAAGCAGTTCCACCAAATAAAGCTCTAACATGTTTTATATGGTTTAATTTACAGTAACTAACTGTTGAGTTATACAATAAGACAAAGATTCAAAAAAATAAGTTTAAAAAAATTGTAATGGGAATTTTTGCAAATAAACTTAATTTTCTTCTTTACTACTCCATTAATCATCTCATGACCCTATGAAGAGGCAGCCCGATTAAATTACCAAACTGTATATGAAGTAGTTAAAGCAAAACCATAGAACTTTTGCAACTTAAAATAATGTTTCCAAAATTGTTTTAGTGGTTCGTCAACTCGTAACAGGGGGAACAGCACTTCTGCAATCGCTTTAAGGCTCTCTTCCATCCACAACCACACTAGGCAAGTTTGCCAGATCGGGTAGCAGATCTGTAGTTTCAATGAGACATAATGGACAATTCCACTTCCAACCTTAGGGGGGCTTAAGCAGGAAAAGTTCTCTAGTGTTGCTCTAAAACCAGCACCATACTTCCAACAGCTACAGCAGTACTTGCCTATTTTTGCATCAAAATTACCAATGTAATATATTATAATATCATATAACAAAGGATATTCTTCTGTGGAATGAGTACATTTACTTTACATAGTTTAAGTATATTTAGCAAAAAATACTTGAGTAGAATATCTGAATACGTTTTTCACTATTGACCCAACACTTTATTCTTTTTTTATTACCACAACATTGAACTCTTGCAAGGATGTTTGAATGTTGGACCTAGGTTCCACTTTTTCACATGTGATCTAAATTAAAGACCTTAAAATGCCCGCAACTTTTTAAAACATGTTTAAAACATATACTATGAATGAATGAATAGCAATGAAACATGCTGTATGAGTTCATGAACACTTGCATTTGATGTTCCAAACAACTAGGCACTTAAACAGTAAAACCCACCACCACCCAGGAGCTAAAACTCACAGTTATGGAAGAAGAAAGATTACTTTATATGAAAAACAGAAGATGAACTGCTAAGTAGTGTTGTGTGAGCAGCAATATCCACCATGCCTAAACACACAAAGAAAAATAACTGCAGCACCTACAGAAAAAAAAAACTTCAAATGGAAAATATAAATAATATAAAAAAACAGAATAAGCAGAAGCAAGCAAGCATGCTAAAGACAATGCAGGCATCTCTAAGCCAAAACCTGGATAAACATCAGAACTACTCTTAAAACCCCGAGGTCTTTCCTTTCCTTTCTGTTATTGCTATGCATTCTCTGTAGTTGTTTCACTTGTCTTAGTAGGACAGCCTGTTCTTGTTTGTTTGGGGTTTAGAGAACTTCAGTCGGTCCTGTGATGTCAAAGTACTGGCAACACTATTTGAATGTGACCATGGGGAAGGAAAGTCCAAAGCACTAACCAATCATCACATATTGTGTGGTCAAACTCAACAAAAACAAAAATCATATTTGGAAAACAAGGGATTCACTGGATGGATTTCTAGCGGGATGAGGCTGTTTAGATAAGAACAGTTCAAAACATATTTGTGTCATGTTTGGTACAGTACGTACATGACAGCACATTTTATTACTTCTTTAATCTATCAGGTGTTAATGATACATGTAGTTCTTGATATTTGAAAGTTAAAAAGCAATGTAATGTTTCAAGAGAATTAAAATTGCGTTAAGTCTGTATAAGAAAGTAACCTCAACACTGCTCTGAAAGAGATGAACACAAGTGTGTGTTTTAAAGATTAAAACTGTTTTTTTTATGTATTTGACTCAAGTAATGACACAGAAGTCACATTATTTGTGCACATATTGAACATGCACAGTCCCTCCCATTCACACTCCCTAATGCAGATAAGGCTGATGTAATCCAAAGCAACACAACACCCATAACCACACACCGATGTTAACACACCTACTTTACGTCAGTATTCACCAGAAAATTGCCGGGGAAAAAAGAAAAAAACATGAAATATCTAAGAAAAAACCATCCTCCCTGGGTATTCAGAAGTAGAATTCCTTGTCTGCCTTCTCAACACGTTACACTTTAAAAGGAGTCTGGGTATTGATCTCTGGGAAGAGAGTCTGTCAGACTTGCCGTGTGCCTGCTCCCGGCTTCCAGCTCAGCCAGAGCCCAGAGAGGATGTTATCCCCCAGGGCTGATTAGAGGCATTTCACTGGGAGACTCCCAGGTCACTCTTTAAGCTCCTACCCCCTCCTGCAAGCCTGCTATGTCAGACACCCACGGCTAGGAAGTTACTCCTGAAAACGACATATCTTTACTGCTGTTACCTTTCAGGTACTCCTGTTTTTACCCATTGTGTGTGTGTGTGTGTGTGTGTGTGTGTGTGTGTTAGGCTTACAGAACGGTCAGAATCACTGCCTTTAGTCTCAGGTTTCAACTATGTGTGTGTGTGTGTGAGAGTGTGTAATCTTTCACCCATTGGTGCTCATTGTTCCCGCTGTGCTCTGATTTATCACATGGTCTGATTCTGTCAACACCGGTACCAACCTACTCACTGCTATGAGAGAGAAAGGAAGAAAAATGCATTTCCCTTGATATACCAGTGTTGTTTGTAATTTTACAGTTATCATCAAAACTGGGTTGTATGGATCAAATGTGCTTACTTCAAAGCCGTTTTGGAAGTTGATTTTATCTTTCACAGGCTAAATTAAATCTATAGTAGGGAGAGAGAAAACAGAGTGGGAGAATAGTGTTGATAGGATGTGTGTGAGAAAGAGGGATGAGCAAAGGGTGAGAGATGAGTGAGGTGGGGTGGGAAATAGAACTAGGAAGGCACAGACACAGTCTCTCATTTCTGTTTGAAAAGTTCTCTGAACAAGTTGTTCGGTGTTGTTGACATTTGTCAGCAGAGCAAACACACAGGCACAACTTTAGTAGCTTTAAAAAAAGCAAACCAAAGGGGCCTTTTAGATAATTCAAACAAGAAAAAATAAACATATAGGGCCCTATCTTGCACCCGGCACTGCGGAAAGCCCAACTCAAGTGTCTTTGTTATTTTAAGACCCGTCCAGCGCGCACATTGTTTAAATAGAAAATGCACCTGCGCCCATCTTTGCGCCCATGGGCGTGCTGGTCTTACAAGGAGGTGTGTTCAGGCGCATTCTGGGAGAATTGCTTTCTTGAGGCAGTGGGAAGTGATCACGCGATTGACCAACAAAAACCTGCTCTAAAAACAATAGTGCAGCATTTTACTGTTATTTTAACAGCGTATTAGTAAAATGTGCCAAGGCTCATGCACAGCGCGCATATATGCTTGTTACACATACACAGGGAAGCGCAGCAGCACACACACACACATGCAAAAGATTACAGTGCAAATCCGCCATCATAATAACAATGCACCAAGGTACAAATGTGCCTGGGAGATGACATTCTGATTTCATGTTAGGCCCAAAACACACCTATGAATTAACTTACACTAAGTACAACCCTTTGAACCCTGTGCCTGGCGCAAAGACCCTTTTTTCCGTCTTTAAACTAGCAAAAGTGGATTTGGACACGCCCTAAACGTACCTGTGCCATGTGCTTGATGGCGTGCACGTAGATTGTTAAAATATGGCCCATGACAGTTTTGTCTGATTTTAGGAATACCTATTGTGGAATAATAAGAAACCTAATTTCTGGCGTGCAATGTAATCTAAAAACTGGAGTGTAGAACTTTTGTCTCCCCACTCTGTCAGGGAAAGTAAATACACAAACATTGTCAATGTTAAAACCATGCCATGATCCATAAAGAAAATTGTTATCATAAATATCACCACTGTGTGCAAGGCATGTCTCCTAACTCCTGTTAATTGATAGTACACTTAGGCTATCTAAAGTTAATTCTCATTCATTGTGTTTATCTTTATTTGTTTTCAAAAGTTTTAGGATCGTAAAAAAATTGTTTTTGCATAACGTTAAATGCATGTGTGGTCTATGCGCACTGTAAAAATACATAGTTGATTGGAAAATAATGTAACTAAGATTTTATCTACCTGGGCAGGTCGCAATCAACCTGGGTGGGGCGCCCAATTAGAACCTATGTATGGGATACACTGAATTTAAAATAGTCTACCTGTGTTTGCCATTCATTGCTGCATTGCCTTGTGCAGCTTTAAAAGCCATGAAAAAGACACAGAGCTTTGAAGGGAGTTTGTAATGTCTTAATGTTGGCCCCCATCAGGGGCCCTGAGGTTGCGGTGCCATGGCTTCTGTCTCTCAGCAGGTCAAAGCAGGGACAGGGCGTCCACCGAGGGGCAGACTGACCTTATTGAGTTAAGCGTGATGCGATTACAGAACAACCTGAACTGCCAGGCCCATTACCACCCTGTTCTCCATTAGTGACCTCTGCCTGGGACAGTACGTGCATCCGGGCTGCACAGACACACAGCCACACTCATAAAGGCAAGGTTGCATGTAATAAACCACATACAAGTACACATAAAGAAAGTCATAACCAGGCACAAACAGCAAACGCATGCAACCACGTACACTGTACACAAGCACGTTTTGATCTTATGCTTTAATATTAATCAACATTATATATGAAAGGTTGAATTATGTGTCCAATGTTGAAGCACCTTTAGAGTAGTATGTAAGTCCATATTTATTGTGCAGCAGAGCCAGGCCGCAGGGCAAGAATGCTCTCTCATTCTTTCGCCTTGTCGCATTTGTCTGTTCCTATCTGCCTCACAGCCTCCTCTGCCTCCCCCACACTGCCTGGGGAGTGATTAAATCAGTGTACGCCTGTCCACAAACCAAAGAGATTGGCATACACACACAAACACACATACTCACCGCAAACACCCGCACAGTCACCTAAACAGACATGCAGTTACAAACAGTGACACAGACTGACCAAAATATATGTTTGCTTACAGACCGCTGACAAGCAATTCAACACAAAATCTCAAATATTTATTCAGTCTTTAACATGGTCGACCACATGATCACATTTTCTCAGCCTGTCACATGACACCGGGTATGGCAGCTAACTTGCTTTACTTACAGCTGTGTGTGTGTGTGTGTGTGTGTGTGTAAGGTTTATGTACATCTTCTTTAACTGCTCTGTATTGTTGGTTGGGAGGATCTCAAAGACAACAAAGTCTTTGTGTGTGTGTGTGTGTGTGACATATTTTGTATCTGTACCGTTTATGCTCTATGATCATACTGGGCCATTTTGCTTCCTTTGTGTGCCTGGGTGGAAATGTCCTGATAACCTACTGTATGTGTGTGAGGCATCCTGATGCACATTTGCATGTGTGCTTTTCCACAGTACATGAAGGTTCATCCGTCTATGTTTTTGTGCGCAAGGGTGTGTGTCTCCATGTGTGAGTATGTGCGTATGGCAAGGCGTCCTTATGATAAGTGACTCCCAGGCTGATTAAAGAGAACTCTTTCTCTCCATAATGAACACAGGAGATCCATCAGCCATTGCCTTTGAGGAACGTCAGGCGCGTCAGCAGCTAAAGTGCCTGTGATCCTTTGGATTTTAACCAACGTTGATTAACTTGGCAGCATATAAAGTGGAAAGGTATTGAACTGGCTCTAAAAGCAAAAAAAACACATTACCGAGAGTTTGTCTCTTAGGCGCCGGTAGGAAGTCACATTTGCATATGTGAGTAATGTTAAAGTGCTTATGTTTGGGAATCAGTGCAAATATGATTAGAGTTTTTCAGGTCAGCCGAGTGGGTCACAGTATTATCAGGCTTATGTCTGTTCAGCTCTAATGAAGGAAAGGGAACGTGTACTTACGTTTGCACTGGGTTGCCTAATTCTCATGTTTAACAGCATATTTAAACATATTTTTTATTTTTAAAGGTTACTTTTCAACTAAACTGATTTACAGAGTTATGGGCTTACACATAATTCACACGAAAGAAGGTTACAACCATCGTCATGTTATAAGTAAGTATAAATTGCATTAAATTATTCATGTAATATGTTATTGAAAATATTTCCAGGGGTTAGTTGTATCATGAAAAAGAGTAAAGTGATGCTTAGTTTATAATAGTGAAAATGATACTAAAATGTCCAGTGATAAATACTAAATTAGAATATTTGTAAATTTATTTTGGTTTGCCTCATATCCTGTCACTGACATTCATTTTAATTTAAATCCTGCACTTTGTCTACACAAAGAGTTAAAAAAAACTAAACAATGAAACATTCAATTCCACTCCATCGCATGGCTGCTCACACCCATTTGTTGACGAGGGAGAATATATAGCGTACTACTATAATTCCATACTATAACTATAATTAAACATTTTCTCATCAATGCAAAATGAAAAGCAGCTCTTACATAGGCAAACAACTATGTCACTTATAGGGAGATTGGGCAATTTACAGTAATTAAAGATGTTTCTTTTAATCTTGGATTAAGGGACTGCGTAGCGGCACAGCTCATTCTGCCCTCCACAGGGAAAACTACAGAATCCATTTTTCACCTCTATCTTCTCAACATTTTGAAAATGTGTGCTTAGCTCACCAAACATTTAAATGCTCATTCGGTGTCTTAAGAGATTCAGAAAACCTAAGAACTAGATATGTTAAGAACTTAATTGTGTGCCTAAGATGCGTCCATGTCATCAAGGAAATACAGAGCAGTTTTTCTACAACAACAGCTTCTGGACAGTTATCATGTAGCTCAGTTTGATCTCCTTTATCTTCACTATGAGAAAGGCCAGTCAGGTAGAACATGTCTGGATGTGTTTGACGGTCCCCAGACTTTTGGAGGGGAAATGGTATGAATTGAAATAAATGCAGGGAGGGCAAATTGGGATTCAGTGTAAATGTACAAAGGTAAACTTCAATAAGGCAGCGTGGGGACTAGTCCTACTCCTCTATCGTTTATTGGCCAGTACTCTCACAGCCTGCCGGGAGTTGTCCCACTTATTCCACCATACACACCCTGCCACGTAAGTGAACCATCCTAACATGGGATAGGCCTCTGCCTCTGCCTCTCCTGCTGCGTGCTGCCTGATCTGATACCAGGCCAGTGGGAAGGTTTGCTTGCAATTTTACTCCAACATTTCCCAGAAGGTCTTAGTCTTGGCTGTACTGATCCCGGGGGCACAATGATAGAGGAAGGTCCTCAAATCTGATTCTGAACTGACGAATGAATCAGCCTTTGTTCAAGCTCATATTTCATCTCCAAACACGTCAACTGTTGCAAGATGGCCTGTTTTGAAGTAAAGTTGCGAGAGAATTCTTAAGAAGTAAAAGCATTCAAATGACTCCAAGTCAATTTCATCCTCCTTTTTCTCTAGTCAGTCATGGATTGTCGCTCCCCTACCATCGTGGGTAATTTGTTTCCTCATGTTTACAACATCAGACGTGGCTTTTGATTATGCATTCTGTGTTTGGAAATGAACTCATCATTTCAGCTGTAGATGACATAGAACTTAAATGAAATAGAGGCCTTGGCCTGGAGAAATGGACCTAGATGTCGAGCACTTTTGATCGCTCTACAAAGTGACTGACTCCGCCTGACCTCTGGGAGGAAGAGTGAATATTGTCATGTTGTAGAGCACTCATCCAAATCTGCATTTTACTTTTCAGTCCTGTCTTGATAGGCCTGAGTTTGCCTTTGTTGCTATGCTATTTTACTGACACTCTCACCCAGGATTAAAATCTTAATTAACTTGAGTGTCAGTCTGCCATCCTATAGTTGAAATTGCAGACTACGGGGGAGAGGGGACTGTGGTACATGGAATGCTTGCCAGCCTACTGTAGGGGGCACCGTTAGTGTGGCTGGCACTGCTGCTGTTCTTGTTTCTGCTGGGCCCCTCCTCCTCTCAGCTCACTCTTCCTCTCAGTTTGTTTCTCTCTGTCTCTGTGATGAGCCCTCATAAAGCAGAGGTTAGGGTATGGAAGAAGGAAAGATGCTTTGGTAAGACAAAGAATCTGCAAATCTCTCTGAGTATGACCTCATATTATGAGGCTGACATGGCCGCATATTATGATATTAATAGTGATATTCTCCAGTTTTACTTGGGAGGGTGGATAGAGAGAATGAGTGTTTGCCTTTGTTGCCACGTCCGCAGGCTTTGGCTGGTTGACCTTGTCTGATCGTGGGGGTCACCTTCGCGACTGAAATGACATGCCTGATCAAAGGCTGGCCATTTGCCGCTGGGATGTCTCAGTCTTTGGGCCCGGCTGTGCCGGCCTGCTTGCCTGACCTTGGCCTCGCATCATGAGCGTTTGTATGGCAAATAATGGCTAATCTGGCCCAAGCCATGGCTCCACTGGTGTCCCCTTCATTCCTTGTTTCATCTCGGCCTTCTGTTTCAAAAGGCTATATGTGCTCACGGCCTATTCAGGGAGTCCTGATGAGGCTGTGTCAGCATGGCCGATTGGAGGATGGACATACATTGCAGAGGTTGCCAAGATGGGTGGTGGGTGGTGTTGGGGTAGGAGGCAGCATTGTCGAAAATATATATTTCTGTCAATCTTAAGCTGTTTATGACAAAACGAAAGCTGGGCTCAGTCTGGCAAACAACTTCCCACTCTGTCTCTACTTCTCAAGAGGAACTGCATGAAGGACTTAGCCGGAAGGGGGCGCTCTGCTGGGTGCTCTGCTGGGCGCTCATGCTGGGTTTTCTGTACAGCAGCCATCTGCCCATGGCGGCTAGACCTGCCATAGACATTAGCAACATCACTGCCACAATGACAACTATAACACCAGCTGCCTTTATCTCTGCAGCTTTGTTTCTTTGTCAGTGTGAAATACCATTTGAATTCCAAATGGAGCATAAACAACCCATAATCTGAGTACAGAGAATAGTGTCTTTTTTCTGCCCTAGAATGACAGAGCTTTTATATGCTGAGGCTATATCAGCTCTCTATGAAAGCCCCACTGCTTTTTTCCCTTTAAGCCCTTAGCAAGTGATCCAATGGGCCTCCCACTGCAAATGGCAAATGTCTCTTTCCATGTAAAGCACTCATAGCTCTTTATTGAGGATCATTGCACTGGCAGTATCTTTCAGCCAAACACCAGCGTTACCATTCAAATGCTGAAATTAATTCTGCAGCCAGGGTAAAAAGGTGAACAGTCATAACAGTAAACTCTCTCTCTCTTTCTCTCTCTCTCTCTCTCTCTCTCTGTTTTTTCCTTTCATAGCCAGGGGCAGTGTTTTTTTTTTCGTTTTTTTTTGCTGGGCGAGAATGTCTTTGCATCTGAGATGTGCATTAATGCACCGCTAAGGTCAACTTGGCTCATTTTAAAAACAAAGCATTCAGTGAGTTGTAAGTCCACAAGTCTGCTGGCATACAGGAAAGATTTATTGTCTGCCCTGTGCTTGTGCTGCCGCTCCTCGTTACCAGCCAACTCTGACCCCATCCTGCCGACACCGCAGAGTGGTTAATCTCCACGGACAACTTCTGTATGAATACATTTTAGTCAACGCGGAGAGCCACAGTGCCCGGACCAGTGCCCTGGCATGGGTTGACATCACACACCGCAAGGATTGTTGGGTAAAAGAGAGACAGAGGGAAAGGGAGAGACATCTGCTCTGGTCACTCACCCTGCTAAGCCTTATTGTACCAGGAACCATAACATCCCTAAGGTTAACTCTACTCTTTCCCTGTATGCATGAGTGTGTGTTGTTGGAAAGGAATGGAGATGGGAGGTGGAATGAAGAGCACGAGGGAGTAAGGGGATGCTTTGCCATATGGCTGACTCCCTGCTTGGGTTGTGAGAGAGAGAGAGAGAGAGAGAGAGAGAGAGTGGAAGAAAGAGAGTGCAAGCATTTGAGACAGCATTGTGAAATCCATCTGTTTATTTTTGTATAAGTCATTTAATCTTCCATTGATCTAGAATATTATTTTCCTTAAATTCAAGAGAATAAAAATACCATTGTTGCGAGATGATCAGACTTGATTGTAACGCAATCTGACGTCTTTTCTCTGAATAAGCTGACATTCTCCTGCCGCATTTCAATATGTAACAATATGAGCTCCTGCTAGTTCTTGCAATGAAATTAAACTAACTGGCAAACAATTGCAACACAATCAATGGGAAAATAAACAGGGAACCCCAGATAAATTGAATTGTTAATATGATTATTGTTTTGCAGTGTGGGCACGAAAGGGAAGCCGAGGGTGGGAGCCACAAAAAGACTTTCCTTTTCTTCTATTTGTCCTTAAATTCACCATTTGTTTTTACAAGTTTACCAGGAACCTTGTTTTTTCTCCGCACAACTGATTTTTTTCCCCTACAAATGATGGATGACTGCCTGCCAAAGTAGCTGATTGACAACACACTCTAACCGTCCAGAGTCAACATTTACAATCACTTGCTTGGCAGCAAATTCATCTCGCCACAAGCCAATGATGGTTAACATCATTACCTAAAGTGAGGAAGAGAGAGAGAGCGAGAGAGAGAGAAATGATAGAAATAAAAGTATTTAGATAATAAATTAGAGCAAGCCTGGTGGCCAAATAAAGGTCTGTAATGAAGGAATTATTCAACTTAACAATAGTTTCAGGACTCTCTTGGTTGACAGCACAGTCCCCAGTAAGGACACACAACTACTGAAATCATTTTCTAGACAATTGTTTCAATTTATTAAAGGAAAGGACTAGACCTGAAACGGATTCAAATAATGGTAACAGACAGCATTGTGCGACCAAAAGCTGATGGACTCTGCTATGGCACATTATGAACTCTTTCACCAGTCATATATCAGCATAACAGAAATATATTTTTGTAGCCCCCCCCCACAAAAAAAATCAGGCAGCTAGGCCTAAAATGGTTTTGCTTCCCAATATTGCAATTATTGACAAGCAAAAGCAGAACAAGATACCAAAGCAGCCATTCCTGTTGCTCATGCGTGGTATACAGTATTTTTTAGGGGTGGGGAAAAAAAATCAATTGTCAATAATTGATATTGACTTTCAGTGGCAATACTGTATCGATACACAGGCGCCAAGTATGGATGTCTACATATCTATATATAGTCTTATTATATATATATACATATTTATGTGTGTGTGTGTGTGTGTGTGTGTGTGTGTTGATCCGTTTGTCTGCTTGACAATTCCATTTTGCAGCAATACAATTGAAGTGATGTGAACAAACAGTGAAAAGTATCTTTTTAGATAAATTTGAAGTTGGAAAAAAGGTTATAAATTACAATATATTGCAGAATATTGCAATATGTTTAAAATCGCAACAATATCGTATTGTGACATAACAATTGTGACAATATCGGATCGGGAGGCGTCTGGTGATTCCCACTCCTATTTATTGTCACAGTTCATTTTTTGAGTAACAAATTTCAGCATTTGAATCAACATGGCATGGATAAAACCTATCGTGGGACTTGAAGAACTCATTTCAAAATAGTGATGGGCTTTTATGACGGGCTCAACTGCCTCTTGATTTGAAAATGTCAGCATCCTTAGAGAGATGATGAGGTTGTTAGAGAACTAGTTCTCTGTTGATGTTGCTGTTGAATTTGCTGTGACAGCAAAGCAGCTGATTCCATCACTTGACGAGGCTCACAACTTTAAATAATTGACATTCAGTCATCGGATAACTTAAATCAGTCACTGCAGCTGCAGCAGTGTCTGCACAGCTCTGGATCAATGAAATCGGCACAGGGCTATTTCCACATATAGGAATGGCTCGACTATTTCTCTTATATCCTTGTAAATCCTTGATTCCAAATGTATTTCACTGATTCTTATTATAACATGGCTGTTTATGAAACTTGTAGAGGTGTAGCCTATATTGAAATCAAAATGTGTCCCTGGCTAAAGACCATTTAGACCAATACCGGTGCATGTGTTCTTATACAGTATTATTTATTCCACGTTTAAGAAAAAAAAGATACATTGTTAATAGATGTACAGGATAAATTATACAAGATACATTAGAGTACTTATAATGACTAAAACCAAGAGTTCCAGATCACAAACTAAGTAAGTAAGTATGTAACTAAGTAAGTTGTGTGGTAATAGTGTGGGCAGAAGTAATTGTTGTGGGATTTTTTGTTATGTATTGTTTTGACTGATAAAAACTCCATGTGGAAAATTATAATAACGTTATTAATCAAAAGCTTAATACAAGCAAACAACCACCAAGATGAAAATCATACTTATATCCTAAATGCTGTGCTCAAGATACTTATCACCAGTTGGGCCTTTAAACCGTAGAGTTTCTGATGTTATATATCTACTTTAATAAAAATCTGTGGTCGAGAGAAGCGCAAGATCCATTTTCAGACAGACATGTTAGCGATATTGCTGATGCACTTACCCAGACTGACTTACAACAAGTGCAATAGCAGACTGAGCTCATATTAGATAGAAAGAATATCTAGCATCATGAAATGCAACATCTAATGCCACCTTGCACTGATAATATTCTGACTGGAGGATGATCAAAGTGAAGCACAGACACACAAGGGATCTTTTTTTTTCTTTTTTGAGAGCAGTAAGGTGAAAAAAAGAGACAAGGAGATGCAGTTTGGGAGAGAGTTACAAAAAAAGAGACAAGGAGAAAGACAGAGTCATTCAAAGAAAGAGAAGCCAATGATGCTGATCATGCATTGGGATCACCACGCCCACTGAGCAGCCTGGGGCTCTAGAGTGAAGGAAGGATTTCATCTGTTTTATCTCCTCCGTCTTCTTTTTTTTAAGTTACACAGAGCACGTCCCCTTTTTTCCCTTTCCCCTGCTTCAGTGAGGCACAGATCTTAATCGCCCCTGACCGTAATCTACCAGAGTGGAACGCCTTTCTTCAATAGACAAAAAAGGAGCTTATAGATGCTGCACCCTGCAAGGGTAGAACATCACAGGGTTATCCTCTGGCAAAAGGGGAGGGATATGTAGTGTGTGTTTGTGTGTGTGTTTTGTTCCTATTGTGTTGACGTGCAGCGTGGACAGCGGGCAGTGACAGTCATTGGGAAAGGGATGAAAAAAATGAAAAAAAGGAATATGTCACAACTTCATACAACTTCTCTTTTTCTTTCATCTTCATTGAACAGCAAAGTAGAGAGTATATTTTTCTTTTCCTCTTATTTCTGTGTGTGCTTTTGGAGGAGTCTCTTAGTTGTGCGCGGGCCCAGGCAATCAGCATCAACATCAGCAATAATCATTCCCTTCTAGTAATGGTGAGCTAGTGCTAAAAGATCGATCACTGACAGACCACAATCATATTTTCTCAGATACTCGCAGCAAAGATGCTCTGATATAGACTTGTCTTATGAAATGGTGTATGTATGACACTCCAATTCATATGCGTGTATATATCAACACCGTTTGGGCTCCATTGACTGACATTACCTTGTGATTGCGTGTTAAGTTACGCTGTGGCAAGTAGTATGAAATGTAGGGATGAAATCCCTGTAGAAGGTTGGTTGGGGTGGAGGATGGGTTAAACACTGGACTTTAGACACAGGAGACCCGGGATTGCATCCTGCATAAGACACGCATGTGACTTTTTCGTCGCATATTTCTTTTACTAAAGCCAACCCCGTTGTTCTTTTCCTAAACTCAACCATAGCTTTCTTCTCGCAATAACACGTTCTTCTCCCGATACCACATTCTTCTCGTGATGAAACGGCAAGTGGCGTGTATGTGTACGGCCGGTCTATACAGGGGAGACATACACAAGGCTAGCTCAAAAAGCATACAGATAACGTGCCACTCGGCTTAAGAAAGTTGGTGTGTATATATACATGTAGTCATGATGCCATGTTGTCTCACACAAAAAGCAACTTTATTAGCAGCCAAAAAGTTGTTGGGCCACTGTAGGTGTAATCTTAGAGGCTGATTACTATGGCAATACTGATGGATGACAGTGCTGCAGTATGCACCTCAATCCCTATCGTTTCAAGGTAACATATCTATTTTGTTTTAATCTCCTTGCAGTCTGATGGGTTGACATATGTCAGTTTTGAGCTTTTGAAGATTCAATTTATGTATTTCAATTGCCAATTTAGTTTATCCTCTCTTCTTCTGGCATCTGAATTGTCCTAATGTTGAAAAAGCAATCTAAAACTGACACTATACGTTATTTACGAAGAGAACTGCAATCATAGAGAAAACGTTTTTGTTGCCACAGCCAATCCTCCCTAAAGTTTCACTCCCTCTGTCTGGTACTGTGTCCTCCTTTCTCTCCCCCTTTTCTCTATTATTTCACTTTCGACATGCCTGTTTTTTCTATTTTTTATTTTTCTCTTCCTCTCTGTCACCTCATTTTATTCTCATCGCCTTTGTCACTTTCTCCTCCTCTGTCTTGGTCTTCTCTTGTTCTTTTGTTTCGTTGTCACTTCCTTTCTCTGCAGCCTTTTTTTTTGGCATTTCTTTTTTGGTTCTTGTCTTTTTTGCACACTGCCATAGACACAAGCGTGCACGCACGCACACAAACACAGACATAAATAAATCCATTTTCTGTGAAGTCTCTGTCAGTCAGAGAAAGTCACAGAAAGAATTTGATTTCCAAAATCCACAAAAAAAGTCACTTGCACATAATATTCACTGTGCATTATTTTAATACCACTCACTTACCTAGCCTAGAGCTGAAAGCTTGCACATCAAACTTTCCAGGGATTCATCTGAGGTTTAGGCACAGTATTTAGGCAGGGGTGTACATACTATGTGACTCTGGTGGCTCTGGTGCATATGTGTGTACGTGCACAAATGTTTGCACCGCCACTTGCCTTCACGGAACCAAAACGAATAATTCTTTTGTGTTTGTTACATAGCAACAATTGGTTTTCACAGTCTTTCGGCCAATGCTGAATCAGAAACCACATGCGCCGGTCTGACAAGCCTCACTATGATACTTCCTTGTTATGCGCTTGTGTTGTCCGTTTCTCTTGAACAGTGTGGATTGGCAAATTGGATGGAATCTCATCAGGCGTAAATAATGGCAGCTATCTGTGAATAGCGTTGGAGCAGGGGAGCAACAGATGCTGTTCCTGGTAAAGGAGAAAAGCCTGCTCTCCTCCACTGAGTCTGCTCCCCGCATGCTGCCACTCATGTCTTTGGCTTCCATTTACACTGATCTATATTAATTCCTCGGGAAAAAAAGGATGAATAAGGAAGTTGATTAAGGAAATGAAAATCTATTATGCTGAGCTGAAGCTCAATGTGTTCCAGTCTGTTTCACACTAGGATTTTTAAACCTTAATGGCTATCCATTTAGTCACAGATCAGTGAAGCAAAGCTGGGAAACAATGTTTATTTATCCACCTACTTATTCTTTTTTAAATTTTTTACCTATGTTCCTCAAGACGTTCAAAGGCTTATCAGCTCCTGGCTATCACGAAAAACACCCACTGAAACCATATCCCAACTTTTGACAATAAATATCTCTCTAAGCAACTACCCCATCTCAAATATGCATGAGGACAGTCAAGAAAAACTCAGTGAGCTACAGTAGTTTGATGAAATGTACCTGGCATTCGTCAATAGCTGGAATGAAAGCTAACGCCTTCCCGTGTCCACCGAGGCTTGTATCCTTCCATTGATTTCTGGCCAGGCATTTGCTCACACCAGCCAAGGTCCAAATGCAATTTAAGTGTTGTGTGGGGACGCGTTTCTAGCATAGAACCTGACATGGTGTGGTCAATAGCCCCAGGCAGTGAATGAGCTCTCAAGTAGTATACAGCAACAGCGAGGACGTATTTCCTCTTCCACATCACCTCACGCCTCCTCGTCAAATTAAACGATAGAGGCTGGAGGGATTACTGCAGGCCTTTACCATGCTTTCACCCTTCCATCTCTGAGAGGACAAGGCAGGCAAACAACAGACACGGCTGCTCACACATGCAGGAACAAAAAAACACTTCAATTATTCCATTTAAAATGGCATCAGCTCTCGACCCTCTACTTCAGGAAATTACATTTCAAAATGGACCGCAGTTGCGGCCTCAAAACAAAGGCGCTTGATGATTAAGGGTGGATTTTAATAATGCCAGATTTTCAACACAGGTTGGCAGAATATGTGAAATGAATGTAATAATTCCCAGGTCCTGAAAGGTTAGTAAACTGAACGAAAAGCCTGAAAAAGTATGGTGCACAAACTTTTTCAATGATATCTTGTGTATTTCATGGAGTTTTTGGAGCCATTTTCTAATATCTTCTGATGTTTTGTTGTTGTGTATGCATACAGAGAAGATATTATAGAAAGATATGACTGGTATTACAGTCAAATTGTCACAACAGCTTAAGAGGATTTTGGCCACTGACACTAATACCAAAATACATGCCAACATGAGCCCGCTATTAACATTATGCTGGGTTGAAAAGTAACACAAAGCACATAGACATGTAAAAAATGACACATCCTTTGTTTAAGTGTGTAGACACGCACAAAGGCCATCATAAGCCTTAGCATCCAACCCCTCAGCTGGGAGAATAATTGCCCCGGGAACCTGATGGACTGTCAGGAGTAACACAAGCTTGTTTCCTCTGTTCTCCTCTTTTCGTCCCCTCTCGCCCGGTGACACAAACAGACACTACGGAAGCACCTTGTGTTTGCCATGTATGGAAATAAACTGCATATTGCATTCTGTTTCAAGTGTTACAAATCTCTTGCAATAAGATAACAAAAGATGTATTATTCATTGCTTCTACAATGGCAGAGGGGGGTGAAATATGCATATGGCACGTGTGCTATTTCAAAAAGCCAACGGTGGGCGACGTGTGACGGGTGATGAGGGAACATCACATTGTGTCTCTGGTGTCATCAAAAGCTGGAGAAGGGAGATTACTCGAGTGAGGACAACATGGGCAGATACAGGGCCACTTCATGGCAAAATCACTGTAATATTTTGAATGAGAGAGATGCTGCTGTAAATAAGCATACATTTGCAATCTACTTTATGATGAGAATCCATTTGTGGTCCCCAGGTGTGACAAACAAAAGGTCTGGTTGTGTTTGTTCCAGATCTGTCTAAATGGTTTTGTTTTATTTCCCATTGAGAGAGGGTATGCGGGGAGAGTGGGATTGGGGTGCTGGGGGTGCCAACCGAGTAATTTTGCTGCCTACACACTGCAGAGACAATAATTACAGACCTTAAAAATACCCATTCTGCTTTGGCACGTGTGAAAAGTTTGGGGGGGAGGGCCCAGGAATGTTGGTCATTTGGATACAGGAACATGTGGTGTGTGTGTGTGTGTGTGTGTGGGGGGGGGGGGGGGGGGGGGGGGGGGGGGGGGGGGGGGGGGGGGGGGGGGGTTGGTGGCTGGAGGTGGGCAAGCATGGTTGCACATTAGAAAGAGATGTTTTTAACAAATAATATGCATGAATACTGCCATACATATATATTATTGTAGAGAAATAGTGGGGAAAAATGCTTCCATTGTTTCATTCCAACAAACCTCATCATGGCAGAGTATATTTATAAGGTAGCGTAGAATGCACTTTATTTTAGGAAACATATTCTATTTTATGTTGGTGAATTCAAAGTGTTTTCTATTGGCCTGGGGGCCTGTGTGAATGAGTAATAGACAGAGTAATGGCTTCATCGTCGCCAGGCTAAATTTGCTTTTCTTCCTCCTGCATTGCAAATACACAGAAAAAAACTGCCAAAAATGATAAATAGCAGCCACCCAATTACTCTGGCATCACCGTATTCAGGAATTTATGTTTACATTATCAAGATGTACCACTGCTCTGCATGACAACACCTTGCCACAGAAACAAATGGCATTTACATTTCCTCTGGGTGATAGCTAGGTTCAAGTTCCTATTCATTTAGCTAGTTTGCCTCCTGAAGTAATGGGAGGCCCTGACCTAGAGACTCTCTGTCAGCCCATTAGTGAGCGTGGAGAGCACTGCACTGGCACCTCTGCTGTTCTGCCACTCACAAACACCCCCTAGAATCCACACAAACAAGCCCAGAACGCTGCCCCTCCTGCTCTCTCGCTCACAAACACACACATGCACACGCAAACACACACAAAGCTGGGGCATTGATTTTATAATGATGCCTTGGCTGCTTCCAGCCATGCAGGAATTGAAGCTGGCTGAGCTGAGCTCTTGGTGTGTGGAGAGTTTTGTTGGATAGGAGCCCTGCTGGTTGCTGGGACTAGTCCGGTGGAGAGGCTAGGCTACAGACGTGTGCTGTCGGTGGATCCAGAGCATGTAGAACATGGAGAGGCAGCCGTGCCAAACTTTACAGAAGCACCCGGAGCCAAGCGTCCCTCCTCAGCACACACAGACCTGCAACTGCCAATCAAAGCAGCCTCGGGCGCTGCCACTGCCTTGTGCGCATAAATTAGCATGTATTTGCATAAGAATCCACTCGTTTAGCAGACCCACTTGGCTCTCCCCCCAAATGGCATTTTCTCGCTCCCCCTCCCTCTATCTCCCACTTTTCCTCTCCTTATCCTTTTACAAGTGCCGATAAGAGCTAGAAAATAGTGTTAACCCTTTTTATACCAAACCTCTCTTGACACAAATTATATGTGTGCATGCATGATTGAATGTGTGCATATGCTTGTTTGTTGTGGGCTTGCAAATGAGCAAAATGAACCAACAAATGAATCAAAACCCACACACACACAAACAAATAAACATAGGTACGCTAACATATTTCAGTTTGACACAGTGCACCACAGCTTCCTTTTCTGAAGTCTGAGCGTTTACTCTGAGAAGATTTTGTGGCAGGAGGAAAAGTTTGGCTTTTGCCATTAGCAACATCTATAAAATGTCTTGCACTTCAAAGTTGCACCGCAGCTTGTGTATCACATAGCATTCACGCCACAACACGTCAACAATATTCCGTGACAACTTTGAAGTCTTTTTTTTTCATGGTTCTACCTCAATAGCCCAAAGAGAGCAGCGACATATGTGTATCCTTCTAACTTACAGCTTACTGTACAATACAGGAAAATCAGTTATTAGTCAACAATGGTAACAAAGAAGGTGCGTGAGACAGAGGACAACATATTTTTCATCATGAACAGCCAAACAGGACAATATACAGCAGGGCTGGCCGGGATTAATAAGTAAAGAACAGAGAGGGCTACACGTGGCCCTGAGCACAAGTTTGGGATGCAGTAATTGGCCAGGATTGTGCATTCCAAATCAACCTCGCACATGATTCTAATGGGGCTCTGTCTGACTTTGTTGTACTTTTCTTGCCCTGCTTACTTTTAGCGTTGTCCATGGCTCTCATCTAGTAAATTATTTAACCTGGTCTGTGGTCCTTAAAGCTGGCTAAGATTGCTAACTTCTTTGCCCCCAGATATACTCCATGGTTATTAGTTACCATGGATTTATTTAACAATTGATAAAGTATTCATACGTGGTGCCCCATTCATTATGATGCAAGCTGCTTGCCAAGCACATACAGTACAGTAAGTATGCATTGCTTCCTGCTGTTCCTGCATTATGAGCTATGTGCTCGTAATGCATATTCAGTTGTGTCTTTATTTGGCTCTGTGATGCCAACAACTCGCCCACACGGCTTGCATAAAATTATCTTGATACGGTTGCCTGTGGTTTTGAATGTGTGTAATGATCCGGAAATTTACAACTTTGACCACATCCAAATTGCCAGAGCAGCACTGTCCATGGCTTTACACAAGCTAGTTACAGCAAACAATGTATTAGATAGTTTGATGCTGTTGCAGCAAGCAAATGGAACACATAAGACATACGCTGGAAGGTAAATGAATTTGAACAGTGATATGGAAGCTAAATTATGCCTACGACATGGACACTTCCACCATTATAATAATCAATGTCACAAACACACCCCAGGTGGGGATTTACCTTACATAAAGACACACATATACACACATAAGTGACTTTTGCCTGACTTATGCAAAAGTCAGGCAAGTCATATTAAGTGTAAAAAAGTGCATCTGTGTGGGAGGTGGCATTAATTACATACAAATACACATTTGCAAGTTGCATAACATGAGTTAGCTCTGTGTTCAGGTGTGAATCTATACGAAAAGTGGCACTATGTGGAGGGAGACTAGTGCCAGCTGCCGCATGGTTGTGCTGAAGCATGTGTGCATGCATGCCTCTGTAAGAGGTATTCTGGATCGCAGACACGTACATATGTACACACAAACATGTATATTTATGATGCAAGGGCCTGTACATTTGTGTGCATTTGTGCAGCAACATAAATGTTAGGACTAGGTGTTTGTGCGTTTACCTTACTGTATATGTGTGTGTGTGTGTGTGTGTGTGTGTGTGTGTGTGAGAGAGTGTATGTGTCTGTGTGTGTGTGTGTGTGTGTGTCATTCAAAAAGTGAAAAAAACAAACACTTTTAAGTTAGGCATGTTTACTCCTTGAGGACAACTGGCACATTTGAGCTCAGTCTGTGCATTTATTTGTGTGTGTGTGTGTGTGTGTGTGTGTGTTTGTGTGTTTAGGATTTTGCGTTCAAACACCAGCTCACACCCCAGGAGGTTGTGCAGTCGCTCAGGGGGCCGGTCTCCCTTCCCATGCTCCCTGCTGATCCAGGCAGCTGAGCGCCCTGTCACCATCTCCAACCTGTGTTTCTTTCCTTTCCTCATATCTAATATAAGTCACACAAACTCAAAGAAACACACACACCCAAAGGGCTCGAACTGCCCTGTCACATCCCATTTCCTTAGCGCCTTTGATCCCCAACCCTCCTAAAAATACATTGCCCCCCTTGCAGTGTTAACTTCCTGCAATGCTATTTAAGCTTCCTTGTCTGCCTGGAGCGACCACAGCTTTGGCACTAGCTGCTGCTGTCTCCCAATGACAGCGCTGCAAGAAGAACATGCTGGGGGGTGTCGGACCACAGGAGCAGGACAAAAGGCCTGGAGGTGCATCACAAGATAAGGGTGGTTCATTACTGCCAAGGAAGGGTTAATGTTCACAACTGGCTCTGAAGGGCCCCTCCCCAAATGCTGCAGCTTGTTATGAGAGCTAATGATGTCAGCAGAGGGCCCTGTTGTTGATTAGCCTAAATGGAGGACTAATAGAAGTGTGTGAGTGTAATTAATGACTGAAGGGGAGCCTAACAAAGACGCAAATACACCGCTGTGGCCGTGGGTGTTCCCGGGTTAAGCGTGTCCCTGGACAACATGGCAGGGCACCTCATCAGCTGGCCAAGTTATCCCTATGGCATCCCATGCCATGCCCTGCCATGCCATGCCACGACACCCACTCCAGCACCCCGACAGGCCAGCCTTTGTGGCCAGGCCTAATTAGCTGTCACAGCAGGTGGAGCAGGGCCCAGGGACAGTCTTTGGTCTGCTTTCTGACAGCACAGGTCCCTGAAGAGCTCCCCCAGACACTGACCACACAGGAACAATGTGTGTATGTGGGGCTCTGCGTTTCTCAGCTTGAGTTTGACAGAGACAATGAGAGTTTAAAAAAAAGACATGATGGTGAAGGGTACATCAGGATGCAGTGTACACATACTCCTTCACAGACGACCAGAAAGAAGCTCATTTTATTGCAAACACGGGTAGAAATAGGTACAGTGTAGGCGTTGGAAAAGTTTAATTACATTCCACTTTAGTTTTGCCTGTCATTGCTGTAGACAGAGATAGTCCTCATTTACCTTAGCTCCCAAACAACACTCACAATATACTGTATATAAAATAGGAAACACTACGACAAAATAGAATCAAACAGTCATTTTGTAATTAGGTACTTATGGAGCAACAAAGAAGTTTATTCAGTATATGAATAGAAAATACTGAAGATTCAGGAGAGGCTGTCCGAGCACAAAACAAACATTGAAATGAATAAGGAAAATAAAGACAAAACTACAGTGTCATCCTGATATAGAATAGAAGCAGATGTGTGTGTGATTTATAGTGCAGAAAAGGTAAATAACAAATTTTAGGAGCAAATATGTTTTCTCAGCCTTTTTCTCCTTTAATAGCGGCCCATTTACAGTACATGTTTCCTCTGAATCGTCAGACCCTTGTCACCTCCCTCCCAGAGCAAAACATTACTTAGTGTTTCCCTCCACACCCCTGCTGTGTTGGTCCCTCTTCTGTTGATTTGTGCATGTGTTTGCAGGCGAGGATACAGTGCATTATGATGCTCCCTTCTGTTTGCTTGGGCCTGTGTAAGCTGTAGTAATACTTCTTTACTGATAGCTCTCCGCTTACACACTCACCCCGTCACGCATACACATTGCAGGTCCATACACTCCCCTGGTTTAATCTATTACCATTTTTATACGGCTCAAGTATTCAGGCCGCGTTAACCAATGCATCATTATGAGGCGTATAACTGCAAAAGCCAAAGGATTTATAGGCTTAAATAAATTATGTGATGCGATAGTGCAAGTTTTATGAGTTGCAACTTTGCAAATATTCTTTTACATAATAATAAGGAAAAAAAAAATATCCTGGTGTTATTGGAAGATGTGAGAAAAAAATCATTATTCTGTCTCTACTGCTTAAACCCACCTTAAACTTCACATCTCAAGCTATTAACACTATACCTTTTCTTTACAATCACCTAACGCACATTATATGAATTGATGAGTTGGTTTCTGGCATTTAAGCATCATGTTTTTTTCCGACTTGCATAGCTTGTGCAATCATTTCCCTCTATGTCGTACTGGTGTTCCTTTAATGTATCTCAAATCATTTCTATTGAGCGTACTCATCCACGGCGATGGCACACAATATACCCAAGCATACACAACAACATACACAATGATGTATTGTGTATTTGCAATGTAATATGTTTTACACATGGTTACTATACATCACCTCTGATGTTGTGTGAGTAGGTCTATTTGATCCCATTTGGCAGATGGATCCAATTGTCCGGGCTGATATTGGGCTGTGACAGAAAGCAATCTAATGGCAGGCTCATTGATGATGATGAGTTCTGTTCCATTGCACTGAGATCCAGTCCAATTTCAAAAGCAAATTCAGCCATTCATCTTCCAAATAATTGTGGCACTTTATCAATTGCTCCCAGTCTTTTATCTATCACTTCGATTGATGTGATCATTTTCACAACAGCCTTCTGTGCTAACGGCGTCTTGGAACACACTTGCAGGGCTGTGTGCTTCTGTGTGTGTGCTAGAGTGTCTAAAGGCATCTCTGCACAAGTTTGCCAGCATGTGTGAGTGTTTATAAATGTATGCATGTGTTTGCAACTGAGCAAGTATGCATGTCTCTATGTGCTTAATTATCCACATGACTACATTGGTTTGTTTAATAAAAGTCTTCTAATGCTCATTGCAACAATACATCTTCTGTTCCATTGTTTTTATTTTATTTCTGTTTGTTCTGCTTCCTGTGTGTATTTATGAGACAATTTGACTGTGATTTTGTTTGTTTCATGAGGGGCTTCATTCGTGTGCCTTATTAACAGCAGCCAGTGAGTGTGTGTTCTTTGAATCTATTCTGTTCTGTTCTTTTGTGTGTGTTGTCATGTGAATGATGTGTGTAATATGTACCTCATATTGTCAGCAGCCTGTGTGTGTGAGAGGATATTATGGGATTTTATCTTAAACCTCATAGAATCAATAGCCAGACGTGTGAAATGTTCATCTGTTAACATGTAAAGATGATTTTTAGCTCCCTGGAGATATCTAAAACTAAGACATAACCAGTAAGACAAAAATGTTTTCCAAAATCACATAATCATATTCATGTGAAAATGCATTTCAGATAGAACGCAGCACAGCCCAAAACAGAGAAAACTGTATTATCTTTGACAATGTGTGTTAAATAATAAATCAAAAATAGAAGCAAATATATTAATAAACCAGAAAAAGCACAAAATGTTACACAATGTACACACTAAATGTTAGTGGAAAAAGGGGCAGAAATGGAGAAATGTGCATTGGAAATATGTTTTTGCTTTTGTGGTTTCTTTTTGTAAATTTTATTTTAATAAGTTTTTTTATAACTATGGCACCTATTTGACTTGCTCTACATGGTATGCCACACAATTCAGCTATTTTCAGGCGATTTACACATGGTGCTGCTACAAAAGACAGAGCTGTCAATGTGATGACAACTTCTCCCAGGTAAACACATGAACATGTTTAAATTATTAACCCAACACTACCTACTCTAATTGGTGTCTGATATGTGTGCACATTTACTGTAAGTCACTTCCTGCTGGGAACATCATACAGCGTCCATCTCATCTGAGACAAAGGTTGTCTATTGTATTGGCAGATGGCTTTCTGTGGTTACAGATGTGTTTATTTAAGTGTAAAAACTGCATGTGCATGTGAATATGATTGTGAAAAAAACCAATGGGACCACACTATCAATTGCTGGATTTGAGTGTGTATTCTCTGATCAGTCCAACATGTATAAGGGAAAATAAAAAAACAATTAAAAAAATTACTTAACAATATTAAACATTACTTTACTTAAGATTAAAGTAAGGACATGGACAGACTCATCCAACACTTCACCAGTGACCACATAGTCTCCAAATGTGAAACTTAACCCACTATGGACAGACAAAGAAGTATATTCTCAACATGTATACAACACAAGCCGCCGCAAATGTGTGAACCTGACCAGAGATAAACTCTCTATAAACAATATGCTGTTAGAGGTCCAGTCATCAGCCTCTGGCTGCATTATACCAACTCTAATTATCCCATTTCCATTGTAGATAATCCAACTGTATTTACATTCAACACATCTCACCAACATTCAGTTGGTTCTGTGTATCCTAAAGACCAAACAAAAACTAGAAAATTGCATTTGCTACTGCACAAAATCTTTTGAACTGTGCATTGTTTACATTAAAATGTTTTTCTCCTCCCTGCTGCAATGCTACAATTTACAGTAGAACAGACGCCAACCTGGAAGTGCCACAGAATATGTTGTCTGATGGGAAAAAAGTGCTCTATTGAAATTACTATCACTGTTGCATCTTTTGGGGAACATAATTAACAGTTTAGGTAACAATTTAAAATGCTGCCATGAGTTTTTAGGCATAATTATATATACATAAAAAACATATCTTTGTATATCTACTGTATATATTCAAATATTTTGTACATGTATCAAATGCTCTTTTCTCTGATTCCTATACTATGCCCCCCGTCCTGGCTACTTGTTTGTTAAATAGCTCTCTGTGATTCTGAACATTTTTGCAGACCATTTTGGCGTGTGTGTGTGTGTGTGTGTGACTGGGACTTTAGTGCTCAATTGTTAGATGTTGTCATTGCCCACAGCAGAGCAAGTCCAGGTCCATTCTCCCCTTCGCTTTTTGCTCCACGATTGCTCACCGCTGACTCCTCTCATCAGCATTGTGGTGTGTACGGACTGGAGCACAGCCACGGCCCGGCAGGTGCATGAGAGGAGCAGAGCAGGATATACACTCATAAATCTGACAGATGCATGGTGTGTCATTACCCTCCACTTATTATTATTCTCCCACTACTCTTTATACAGCGAGCCACTTTAGCTGTTTTCCCGGCCTGACTCGGAAACATTTGTACTGTGGCCTTGCAGAGTGATAGATGCTCCTGGGGAGAGCACTGGGTTATTGTTGCAAGTCATGCTCTGGCTTTTTGTTTGTGTGCAGGGCTCGAGTCTGGGCATTAAAACTTATGTGTTTTGGATAGATGCATTGGCAGTAGGGCTGTGACAGTATGGATTTTTTCTTACCGCGGTGAAGAAGGAATGTATTGCTGCGATATAGGGGTTAACCGCAACCCCAGTTACAACAGTAGTGAAAGTAAGAGCTAAATTGTTGCTCTCTCCACCAATGATGCTGCTCTGTTTAAGGCTACAAAACAGGCATGTAGGCACAAATGTAAACATACTGTTTTGTCGTGATTGAGCTATAAGCAGAAACGTTATGTAATCTTTCCACCTCAACTGCAAACGGAAAATTGTCTTTGACTTCCCTACCGTGTATTTTATTAAATGTTAGTCCTGTAGAAATAATTTATAATAATTGGACACACAAAAGAAACCCTGCATATATTTAATGGACTGTCCTTCCTCTAGTGCAAAGTGATGAGCAACTTAAGTTTTTCTCCCTGATCTCTTATATAGGATAGAATATAGGATAGACAATGGATGAGGATAACTAAACAATGATTATTGTGTTCATTAGGGTATATTTCATATCACACAGTATATACACTCCTGTAACTTTCACAGCCAAAAAACTAAAATGAGGTGAAGATGTTATCACCGCTGTAGTTTACGTAACCAGTGGTATTACACTGACACCCTAATTGGCAGCGGTGTGTATTCTATAACACACTTCAATTGTTTGATTTTGCAAAGATCTCATAAACACACACACACACACACACACACACACACACACACACACACACACAGACACGTCTGTGTGTCCCTGTGGCCCAGAGAAAGAGAGGGAGACAGGGAGAGAGAAGAAAGAGCAGCAGTCGCCTCACAAGAGCAGACCTCATAAAACTCCCTGTCACTTTGACTAATTTGTTAGTCTTGTCTCACTGTGTCAAATCGTCACCCCCCTCTTCCCCCTGTTGCACCTCTACACCGACTCCCCCTGCCCTTCTTTCCACCCCCTCATATCCACGGGAAGAAGAGGGAGGGAGAAAGGAAGGAAAAAAGGGCAATAAATGTAATATAGTGCACTGGCCATTGGTTGCAGTGATCTACACAGCAATCCATCTACAGTCAGAGGAGAACAGAGGCTTTATGGAGCAGAGGATAACATGATGGCTCGATTTCTCATCCACTTTCTGTCTCAGTGCGCCTCTGTCCCACCTCAGGAGGAGGCATGCAGGGCACCAGTAGGGTAATAATAAGAAATATTATTAAAAATAGAAAGGGAGAATAGGGCTACATTATGAATCCAGGCTAGATTACAATCCTTAAAACTAGACTGGGTTGGACTTGGCCAAGCATGGTGGGGTGGTATAGATCGTTCAGATGGCCTCTCAAAGCACCAAAGAGCCAATACTGAATTCATAGAGATAAATTAAAAGCCAAAATCCTTCTCCAGGGGGAATCAATTGCCAGGTAATTATGGAGAACGGGACCGAGATTACAGAGACAAAACACACACACAGAGAGATGTTTCCCTACGACGCTGCAGCATCACACCAGGGAAAACTGTTAGCGGGTTACGAGCAACATTCTATTGCTTTTGCTCCCCCCTTCTCCTTCCCACAACCTATCCCCAGTACCTAGTCTTTTTATAAAGGAGCTCAGACTTAAAACTAAAAATAGGCCACATTTTCCAGCCAGCCACCCTCTGCTGAGCTGTCAGCAGCCCTTCTCCCTCTTCCTCACAGTGAGGCGGACACAGCCCTCCTTCATGTGTTTTCGAGGGAGACAGGCATTGTGTGATCACTCCAGCTCTAACCCATCTCCTCCTCACATACACGGCAGGCCTAACCTCACCTGACTTGCTGGCCTCACAGGGAGGCTGCTGTGAACTCGCACACCAATTTGAGAGAAAGACTCATTCCCGCTGTGCTGGTCCTGTTTCTCTTCCGCACAGAAATGAGGGGCAGGATGTCTTGACGTGTGAACGATGGGTGATGGAAGGAGTAATTTGGGCTGGTGCAGTACAGGCTGTGCAGGATTTGGAAGCTTGCTTGCCATTTTTAGTTGTTGCAATAATACCTGAATATACCCTTAATATATTCAAGGATCAAAGTTGGACAGTTGAACTAATTACAAGCTTATCTAGACACTTTGAAATGAGTATTGACAAAAATGCCAATTCCATTCAAAGAAACAGAATACCTTTAATTACTTAAACCTCCTGTGCACTGATAATAATGACAGAGGTCAGGGCACTTATAGTGACTTTATATTGGTCAAAGGTCAGCGTCTGATCATCCTTATATCTACTTTTGGAAGGAGGCTTCTCTGTCTCAGCCACGGCCACCGGCTCTTTGTTCCATCTTCAAGAAAAGTCAGTCTGCATTAAACATCTTTAATTGAGCTTAAAAGTTTGTAAATGGTATCAACAGCTCCAATTAATTCACTGACGGTGACATCACAGAATGATCATGAGAGGCATCAAACAATAGATGGCTTATCAAGAGAATGTCACCTGATGACTTGAAAACTAAACGGTCTCTGGAAATAGCAGCATGTAGCAGTGCCTCCATTTCAACAGGTCTTGCAAACATAGTACTGTATTCTATGTTTCAATGCATTTTAAGTTGCATTAGAGCTTTATCTGTTGCTGTGGTGAACAACAATAGATGGTAAAGAAAACATTGGTGTACCTGTTTTGGTCAAATTTGGCAGTGGCGAGTCAGTAAACAAGTTAGTTGTATTGGAAGTAGAAAAAACCCATTTCAACAATTCTCTAAGGGAAGTCATGTAAACAGGATTATTTGGGGAATTGTGAGGTTTTAGCAGGGCTCAAAAAGAAAAATGCTTAATCACAGTTTTGGCACTCGTGGCTTTGTTGTTGCATGTACTGAATATGTAGCCAAAACTAAATGAATCCAACTTTATTAATTTCCTCATTAGAACAAACTAAGGCAACCAGAATGACAAGTTGACTATTTATGATTATATATGGTCATGCAATGAATCAGTGTCTTTTTACAGTAAAATGATGCGTTGACAAAGATGTAAAAAATGGTTACCAGACATATAGTTTCCCCACTAACATTAATTAGGTTCAACAACCTTTGGCACCCAACTTGTAGAGACAAACTGTATGTGTGCCTCTGCCATTGTGCACCTTATGGACAAGAATATTGTTTTATTTTGACAACTGATCTTGACTCTTCCCTTTGGTGACACATGTGCCACTGTGATTGCCACATCTGTTTCAACATTATGAGATGAGTAACGTGACTGGCTAAGAACATAATGATTCATCATAATATCCCACTTCACAGGACACGCCTCTCGAGTGTGGATGCTGACTGAGGAACAAAAATAGCAAATGTGCCTGGATACGCCTTCTATGAGCGCCATGTGCGCGAGTCACAACAGTTGAGTAGATTGTTCTAAATGTCTACTCGAAATAGGGCCCAATATGGCAAAGTTCATTTTAACTGTAACCATTTTAAAACATTAAATTTATTTTTTATTTTATAATGCATGCATTCAGCTTGCTGTCTTTTTCTGAGAGACTTTATATTTAATGCACAAGCAGCACTTATTGCGGGTTTAGCCCAGTGCTCACTTTACCATATTTACTCTACCAATATCTACTCAGAGGACACCACAATTATCTGTGTCTCTCCGGTAGTTTGTTCTGAGTGATTCACAATTTCTTATGGCTTACATATGACTACGTAATCATATTTGATTAGCATGTTCCTGACATTTAGAGATACTAATGGTTCCAGCCTTCTTTAAATGAGAAAGAAGTTAACAATTTATCTGTTTAGTGTAATTTATTCTGGCTGATTGTTTTCTGAATCACTAAAAAGTCCATCTTCACACGGGATAATGCTAGTCATCTAAAAATTTAAGAAAACGTGTCATAGTTACAGCCAAAGTGACCCAACTGGAGGAAAAGTATCAGAGCTTGCTTTGTGAGCAGTGGTATTCACAAAGTATGGTCAAACACGGTCAAAGGCCAGCCGCGTCCTTGTCTCTCCACTGCAATGTTATCAATCAGACAGACAAGCCAAAGATAGATGGACTGAAATGAACATACACTCAAAAACGTACACACAGTCCTTTACTGGAAAATGAAAGCAAGTTCCTCTCTTCCATACTTTTGGTTTTCTACCCCTTCATGACTTCAGCTGACTTGTATTCATCATAACAGAATGAAAATTATAGATTTGCCTCTGGAGATTAGAGCGAAGCAAAAAATGAATGTATAGACATAAAGGAAATAGAGCATGAAGGAGGGGAAAGTAGGCAGAGGGGAAAAAAAGTGTGGGAAAGAAAGAGAAAGACAAAAAAAAGAGAGAGATGAGGAGAAAGAGAGATGGCCTCGCTAAGTGCAACAGCACACAGGTACAGGGCTGTGAGTTCCCAGGCAAGATAGCATGAGCTGCCTATTTGTCAGCATTGATCAACCCATTAAAGGGCTGTGGTGGGAAGCATATTGGTTTTGGAGGCCAAAGGGGCATAGAGAGACAAAGATAAAGCAAGACGGGCGGGGGGGGGGGTGTTGAACTCCTTTCAGCCTTGGCAGCCACACGTCTATAGGATGAAAAACCCTGTAGTCCTCCTTTCCAATGTCTATGCAGTTCATTTTGCGGGGCCCGACGGGAAGGTAGTAGATGTCATTTGTCTTACAGCCTCTCTGGAGGCTTCACTGTATGTGTTATCTTAGCTTTCTGCCGCCGCAATGCCAGGAAGGAAGAAAGGAAGGAACTAGCAAGGCCCTTCAGACACGCAGATTGTCACTTGTCCTTTTCCTTAGTGTGGACGAATGTATGTGTGTAGGCAAAAGGTTGGGTGCTAGGGTGCGGATGGGTCCTTGCCCTAGGGGAAAGCAGGCCGCCTCTTTGCCCAGCCTCTGATGAATTCATATAATTAACTCTGCCTTGATCTGTTGGCTAATCCTGCACTCAGTAATAAGGGATTAAAATGTCACCTAAGCCACCTGCTGTTATTGAGCCCCTAGACTTTTTGTGTCTCTATGTGTGTGTGTGTGTGTGTGTGTGACAGTGAGAGAGAGGATAAACGTGAAGTGAACTTCAAGATTTTTGTGCTGTAAGCACATGTACTAGAAACACGTCTTCTGTTTGTACAAGAATATATATATTTTATATATATATATATATATATATATATAGAGGACACTATAAAGTAGCTCAGAGAAGCAGACGTAACTTACTGCTGCCATATGCATGTGAGTGCTTCTCATAACAGTTTGGCATCTAGCAGAAGACCATAATTTGGCAGGAAGCTGGAGCAGACATTGTAGCAGACTCGCTCTGAAAACTCATTGTCACAGTCACTAAAAGGGACAAGAAAGTGGGACATGCTGGAAGGTGGGAGTTGAGAAATCTTTCCCCCCCCCCCTCCCCTCTCACTATGACCTCCTTGGACCAAGTAAAGCAAAAAGAAGAAAGAAAGGTGTGCCAATTGGTTGGCTAACAGCCCACAGACCAACGGCCAGCTTGCCTTGCCTGCCTGCTGGCCACCTCCGCTTGGTTGCCTAGCAACCCCAAGTGTACTTTTGGGTTGTCTAATGACTCTTGTTGCTGCAGTGGCTCAGGGGCTACTAATGAAGTCTTTTGACCAATCGCTGCTGTTTAAGACCTAGAAGCTGACTGATTACTGGACAGGGATCCTGGGACTTCAGGCTACTCTAAACCTCTTATGTGAGACAAATTCTGCCCCCAACCTTAGCTGCTGTCAGGACACACTCACGCACACACACTTACAATATCTACACAGAACAAACTGCTTACAATGCTCCAACTGACCGTAATACTCTCCACTGCATACTAACAATTCTTCACCTTACCTGAACTTGGCCTAAGACTCACATGTAAAGACAGTCAGTGGAATATCAATAGCTGTTATCCAGCCAGAAATATAACAATTATAATTCAAGACCATAGAAATATGATACTACTGATGCCAAGGGCAGCTTCAACCACCCTATAAACACAAATCAACAGGACTAAATTTACTTTATTCTTCCAGAACTTCAGTTCCAACATATGGAGTACCTTCCCCTTGAGAACATACAGTAATGGAATTTAGTGACGACTTTGAGTATCGCTTTGCTTGGTAGTGTCTGCAAAGTCAAACACTTTCAACATTGTCCACCTTAGGGACAATTTGTATGGGTGTGAGTGTCGGTCTGAGTATCTTAGTGTGTGCGTGTGCAGCTTCATTCGCTTGTCTTTGTGATGCCTTCCTCATCTCTCTAAGCTTTGTTCCAGTGTAACAGCATATTGCCAGACAAGTACATTACGTCCCCAGGGTCTCACCACGTATACGCTTGTCTATACATGTCCAAAGTCTTAGGTCTATATTTGGCCGCGGTCAACTGCTGTCAAGTGCTGCGTTGCCTGAGGGCCCAACACCCACTGTGCTGCCCTGGCTGACTGATCTGAGGGGGCAGTACCATGTGCCATTCACTGGCACTTACATGTTGGACCTGTCCACATGGCCTAGTTAGAAAGATAGGCCCACTGCTGACTGAAGCCAGAAAAAACACCATGCCAAATATAAAACACAATGCTAAATATGACACACGTGGGTAGCCTCAATCAGTAAGGGTCTTCAAAGGTGGCTCTTCACACCTACCCTTTTCACAAAGGAAAAGAGGGGATACCATTCTTGTTTCAGAGAAAGCACAAGATTGAGTTTTTTTTTTTCTGTTTTCATATTGAAACTCCAGGGAGTGAGAAAAAATAAAACTGTAGGCAGGGGAGGAACAAGAGCCAGGGGAGTTTTTATTCACGGCATGCGGTTTTTAAAAGGTTTTTTTATGTTAGCTTGGCAACATTTCTTGCTTTCACCTCAATATAAAATGGTTCTTCAAAGGTTGTTTATTGATTCCCTACTGTTAACCTTTCACAAGCTGTTTCACAGCTACGCTGTTTGGTGGCTCTCAATAGCTTCAAGAAGGAGCAGGCTGGGGCAGGGTGTGGTTGGCTGTCCAGACCAGTGGCACATTGGTCCAGAGTTGCAAAAGGGCTCCTAGGTAGAGAAAGTAGAGGGGAGGGAGAGAGAGAGGGAGAGAGGCAGAGAAAGAGGGATTGCTAAGGGTCAGGGATGAGCAGGAAATAGCTGGTGACTGGGAGTCTGGAGCCAGGAGGGGATAGGAAGAGCAAGGGCCAGCATGAAAGGACCTCTCCCTGTGGGGCTGGGACTGGCTGATGTAATGGCATTAATCTCTAAGTGCCATCTGACACCCAGTGTGGCTCCGTCATTGAAAAGTGCTAATTCTGCTGAACTGTGAGGGGAATTCAGGCATCTCAAGAGGCAGTGCCCTGGATTAATTAAACACGTTGGCATGGAGCACGGCACAAATTTTCTTTTTATGGCATCATCACTGTTTGATTTTTGCATTTGCAGGACAAACATTAACGCCAGGAACACTGACACATTTCACTTATTCTCCCTCCACTTTACATATTGTACCCGATGCTGTTATCGTTTTCATGCTAACCTGGGATTTCCCTTCTCTTCCTTCTCTCTTTCTCCCTTTACTTCTCTCTCCAGATGAACCGGCCCATCCAGGTGAAGCCAGCCGACAGCGAAGGACGAGGAGGTAATTAACCTTCTCCTGGTCTCTGTTGCACACCCCCCTTAAAACACACACACACACACACACACACACACACACACACTCACACACACAAACACACAAATACACTGGAACAGTGCAAATGCAATCCTTAATATTCTGCTCTCACTTGAGACACACTGGGAGTTAGTAGAGTAGCTCGTAATATAGGTCACTTGCTTCTATTGACTTCCCATCTGTGCCAGCAGAGGGGCTGTCTCAGGTTCACAGTCACTGGGAGCAGTTCAAAGACAAGACAGAAAGAAATAAAAAGAAAGAGAGGGAAATAAAAGAGAGAGGGGGAATGGAAAAGATAGGGGAGTTGAGGACCTCCATCTCTTGATCTCCATAGAGTAATAGTAAAGTCTGCTTACAGATAAGAGGCAGTGGAAAACACCCCACAAATTCACAAACACAGATAAGCACAAACACACACACACACACGTACACAAACACCCCAGAGATACAACTTGGAGAGACAGTATCAATTTGACTGAATGTATAAATGTACTAGTCACTTAATGAAGGGAAGAGAGAGCACAAGTCAATCAAAGTGGGACATATAATTATTTAAGAAGTTTGGAATCTCTCAGCATCGGAAACAGCATCTGTTTCTGTTTTTGTCAAGAAGTAAGTGCAAACCTAATAGACTGTATACTGTAATACATATCCCGTTTCACTTCTCTAAAATCAATACACACATGTACAGTATTCACATGTGTATATGTAAATGTGCCTACAGTACATTTACACCTGTCTACCTATCTACTGTACCTATCTGCCTCATTAATAGTACTGTGACATAACACTGGGGTTTTAAAGCATAACTCGTTAACCATCCACAGATATCTGAGTCAGATTCAGTGTGATGTGAGAATTCCAGTTGAAAAATATTGGCATTCTGTATATGCAAGTTCAATTTGACCATTTGTTTTAAAAGAAACATAAATCTGCACACACAAGCATTCATTGTGTTATTTAAATGTGGCAATTGTGGTTTGACACTACACTGATTCTCTTGCACAGCCTCCTTATTCCATCTTTAGTCTGAGTGACAGTGATTGACTACATCATTCTGAAGCTATTTGTGACTAACATCGCTAAGGTTAATGCAGATAAGGCCTGTTAAAGATTTACATTGGTGGAATTGGATCTAATTGAACCGGTCTGTGTCTGCCCTGTGCTTGCATTTTAGAGTAGTGATTTAGACTGCCTAGGTCAGATTAGATTGAGCCACTTTGCTAATTTATGTGGTCAAGTGTGAATCAGATGGCCCATTTCTATTGCCACACACACACACACACACACACACACACACACACACACACACACACACACACACAC
>NC_048407.1:27254316-27258933 GCF_013103735.1 Etheostoma cragini
AAGAGACGGCAGATGAACAGGCAGTGTGAATGAAATACAGAGAGCTCCCAGCCTGGCACAGCCACTGCTAGTCTGTCAGATGAACTTTCTATATGGGAGGACAGGATAGGACACAACACAGAATGAAATAAGACCAAGCAGACAGGCCCCAACAGAGATATTGAGCGTTAATGGCAACAGGAAGTCAGCAGATAGGCCAGTGAAGTAAACCACAGGCACGGCTGACAATGAAATGAGATTTACTATGAAGGCCTGTGGTTAAAGGAAAATAGACAGCCCAGCTAGGACTGACTAAAGGTGAGTAAGTAGCACGGGATTCATCTGTGGAAGGCTGAGGAGCAGTCAGGTACACCAATCCCAGTGGGGCCTCTAGATTGTCAAACCCAGGGCTGCACCGAGACATTTGTACCTCTAGAATGGAGTCACATTTATCAATACCAAGACATCAGCAATTATCTGTCATGGGAACTTGTGCAGGGGTCTCGATTACGTGCCTGTGCAGACATTAGGGCCCATTACTCCATGTGGAGACTCCAGTAGCCCCTCTTTTGTTCGTGGTGTCCCTGAGAGATGTCCTCTCTCTGGGGATTTGGGATTGTCAGGAGGAGTAGTAAAACCAGAGCAACCCTGCCGCTCGGCTGCCATTGTGGATCACAAAACTGATTCTCTGGCTGTCTAATACAATGACTCATGTCTTATTTTATTTTCCCCTTGGATTATCAAGAAAGAATGGAGCATGGGAGGGGAGCTTCACAGCCTTTAAATCTATTTCTGTTCCTTGAGTCAGCCGACCTCTTCCACACAAAGTCCACATTTATTTGATGCGCTTAACACCACTTTTTTTTCTTTCCCTGCCCATTTCTATCAAACCCTGATTTCAACTCAGAGATACGGAGATACTTGAGGCATGGGTCCTCTGCTCACTCGCTCTGTGGTCAGTGCAGGAACAGACATGTACTATATCTCTATTTGAAACCCAGGCAATTTGCTTCAATCCAAAAGGGGCAGAAATGAGGGAAAGTAGACATATCTTGCTTGCTATGGTGAGAGAGGTGAGGATTCAGTGCAAGGCCCGTGGAGGAATGCGAGAGAGTGAGAGATGGAAGACAAAAAGAGCGAGAGGGGAAGAGACGACAGGATGAGAAAGTTAACGGAGGGTGATGGAGGCAGCTGAGTGAATCTCAGCAGTAAATCATCTCAGAGCCGCCCCGTCCCTATCTCCTCCTCGCCTCGCCAGGAATCTTTTTCCCCCTGACCTTGTCTGCTGCTGTGTCTGTGAAGAAAAGATGGGGCCAGATTATCTATGATTGGAGATGGCCATTATCTAAACACAATCTCGGAGCCGGGTCCCACTCCTCTAGCCACTGCTGTGAGCCTGGAGACCACACTGATGAGAAGAGAGATGATGGGT
Source organism: Etheostoma cragini (assembly GCF_013103735.1). Lineage (NCBI taxonomy): Eukaryota > Metazoa > Chordata > Actinopteri > Perciformes > Percidae > Etheostoma > Etheostoma cragini. Next base: position 27,255,728 of record NC_048407.1, read on the forward strand.
CAGCCAGCAACACCCTCTCCTTTTATTAACTCTGATAAGACGGTTTCAACACTCTCCTCGAATGCCCAGCAACCTCCATCAACATCGACTTTTTCACAAAGTGCCACTTTCAGTGCATTTGTCTACACACAGTCTTTACCCTACTTGTTTATTAGCTCCCCATACTTTAGTTTTGTTGGATACTTATACAGTGCCATGAGCATTGCAATCCCTGCATGTGATACTCAGCCGCCCCCTGCAAGCCTTTTTAATATCTTATCCATGCCTTCTGTCTGTCTGGCTGAGGGGAGTCTTTGTAAATGGGTCGTGTTCGTCCTTGCCAACCTACTGCTCCTCAGAAGGTTGACCCCAGTCGGGGCAGTGAATAGATTGACAGGACCTTAAGATGTTGCGTACTGGGCTGCCATGCCCCACCCCAGCAGGTAGGGAAGAGTGAGGGCTGCTGGCTGGCAGGCCACAGGGGAGGGGCTGTCTGGAGGGCACCTCACGCCCACAGAAGAGCGCGCTCCACTTTACATGCAAATGAAGCCAAAAGACCCCTCTGTGCCTCTCGACAGAGAAAACTCTGAAAAAGTCAAGAAAAAATCCTGGCAGCGGTTGATATGTGTCTGCTGAGAAATTTACACGGACATTGGGATACTTGGACAGGCAAAGTAAACCACAGACTTCTATCAGTAAGCATTGCAGGGTATTTTTTAAGATTTTAAGCGATTGATGTAAATTACTTCTTTTGCAGAACTCTATGATTGGGCCTTGCTATTAGAAAAAGAAGGAGTTAAAATATTTGGACTGAAGTCTCAACAGGCAATTTCTCACGAGTTTTGAGTTTTGGTTCTGTACTGATTTTTGATCATGCATACCAGAAGGTTTAAAGCTCCTTTCCCACTCCCCTGGGTAAAGGGATGTGACAGCACTAGTGGTATAAGTAATGCATTTACAAACACGAAGCCTGTATGCTTTTATTGTGCGTGACACACTGACAATTTGAATGTTTGTTCTCCTCCGATTATTCCATTTACCACCTCACTATGCTGGATAATCCACTTGCATACATCAGATTGGGACCAGCAGCCAAAGGGTTTAGTGTGTGGCTGCACATCCTTTTCACTGGGATGGGGTCCAATTAATTCTGTTAGCTGGGTAGGAACTAAACATGAGATAGAAGTAGAATAGGGCTTATAATTTAGTTGAAGATGATGCGTACGGGAAGAGGGAATTTGTGGGTGTTAAGAAATGCAGCTGAACAGATATATCAAGCAATTTTTTAAAAAATTACCTCACTATGCGACACTGGGCATGAACTGTGCATATTGACCTACATTTCTTCATCAAATTGAAGGATTTCTAACATTATGTCGATTCAGAATAAAACACCTTACTGTACTACATGTGAACAGTGGGAACAACAACGACAACGTGAACAACAATGGGGCTGGCAGTAGCTCAGTCCCTAGGGAGTTGGTTTGGGAACTGGAGGGTCACTGGTTCAAATCCCCGTATGGACCCAAAAAGTTGGGAGTGTGGATTGGTGGCTGGAGAGATGCCAGTTCACCTCCTGGGCACTGCCAGGTGCCCTTGAGCAAGGCACCGTACCCCCCCGACCGCTCAGGGCGCTGGTTCAGCTGGCAGCCCACTCACTCTGACATCTCTCCATGTATAGTGCATGTATAGGTCCTGAGCATGTGTGTGTATTTCAAGCCTGTGTGTGTGAGTACTAACAAAAGTGTGTACACAGAGTGTACTGCAGTAATTTCCCCATTGGGGACTAATAAACAAATTATTAATTATTATTATTAACTACAGGTAGAACAGTCCCAGCCAGAACAATGGTTGAATGGCTGCTATGTACTTGAAACTCCATCAAGCAATATTTGATCTTATAAAAATTAAATCAAATGATTCCCTGTAATTTAAAAGAGTTGTGATCATTAATATTACTCTCTAGAGTTTTTGCATTTGCGAGCTCCTGGTCCCTGCTCATGCGTTACCTCTTAGTTATCTTAAAAGTTAAAAAGTACGCTGAGGGATAATATTTGCAAGTTCCTAGTCCTGAAACAACATCAGAATGTTAGCAAACCAGCTGACTAGATATCCCAGGTCTGGCCTCCCTGTTGCACCTGCTAACATTGCCATGTAGCTAATATCCAGGGTACTGTATATTGCTGAGTATCAAATTGCTATCTTGAACATTAATCCCTCTATCCATGCTGACTTAGATTAATGAATAAACATAGGCTCAAATGATACATTACTTTAAAATACTTTACCAGCTGAAATCATCTCACTGTGGGTTAATTCCCACACTAAGAGAAGGTTGTAGGAATATTAATAATTTTATGTGGATATGCTTCCATTTGCATTTATGTTGTTTTTCTCTTTCTATCCTATTTAAAAAAAGCCATTTCTTACGTCCGCCCTGGTTTGGTGTGTCTGTTGGTTTTTTGTTTTTCTGTCAGCAGGATTATGAAAAAATAAAAATCCGGGCCCAATTTTCTTGAATCATAGCGCAGATACAGACATTATTTTTCACTTTTGTTACCATTAATGTGGTGTCTGAATAATCTGAAAAATTACTTCCCGACTGGGACATGTCCCATTACATTAACATTGTGAGATAGGGCATGCCTTGGAGGAGGTCTGCGCTTTCTAAGTGCCCTTTTAGTTCCAAATGTATTTAATCACATTTATCCCAAAAGTGGCTATGCTAAGATTGGTTTTCTCTAAATGATGTGCATATGTATAATGCTCATTATCTACAGCAAAAATGAAAGCAAATGGCACCTTTTGATTCCAAACAGATTCCCTCTTTACCTCAGTTTACACACCTGGGACATACAGTAGACGATAATAAAAAGTCTAAGTCAATATGAAGAAGCCAAAGCCAACACTGTGTACACCCGGTCTGTGTGCCTACATGTGCGAGTGTGTCTGGTGGCGGGCCTCCCAGGAAGCAGCGCACCAGGCTTTTTTAATAAGACCATAAGAAGCACAACTTCTCTGTTGTGCTGCCCGGAACATTACTCTGCATTTGAAATGCACCCAGCGGCCTAGCAGGCATCTTTAATCGTTGGATGCAGCTGTCCATGCTTTCTGAACACTTACTACTACCAAGCTTCCCTGACTACTGCCAGCAGCCAAAAAGATAAAAAAAAACAAAGTTTACATATATATATACATATACATATATATATATGTGTGTGTGTGTG
>NC_048407.1:27259006-27265465 GCF_013103735.1 Etheostoma cragini
TATTTATATATTTACCATGACACAGGAGCAGGAGAGTAATTAAAATAAAAAATATATATTCCCTTTATTGCCAAAAAAAAGCAGAAACTTTTGAAAAGTAGACTTCACAGCAACTGCTTCTTTGCCTGGAGAGAAAGAGTAGGGTGAGGGATGACAATAAAGGGTAAAGAGAAAGATACAGAGAGGGCAACAGAGAGACAAAAGGAGATGAGAGGAAAGGAAAAGTACAATCTATATGCATATACCGCAGCCTACAACACAAGTAGCACTTCATTCCAGGGAGAGAAGCATCAATCTTGACAGCATATGGTGCCTGTGCAAAATCCATTCATTTTTAATATACCGGGAGCTGAAATGAAAAGGCTTCCTGAGACGAGCAATTGTCAGATGTCAGTAGTGTCTTGATAACTTTGTTGATCTTTTTATTATTTGCATTCATAAAACGTCTGTCCACATGCCACCTCTGTTTGGACATGGATGGAGACTGACATGGGACCATTTTCCACACAACTGCTCCCAACCTTCAGTCAGCAGATGAGGAAACAAAAATATGTGTGGATTACTTTTACTAGGACTGTGTGAGAGGAAGAGAGTGTACACTGGCAAAGGCCTGCAAAAGATATGCATTGGAAATATGCATACTATGTTTTCATACTATGTTTTAATACTATGTTTTTGCACACAAGTACATGGGCATTCATATACTGGATACATATAAAGTACTGTGGGTTACATAAATAAAAGTATAAAAAATGTCTTTTTCCATGCAGACAAACTTATTTTTAGCCAATTCATCCTTGAATCTGCTAATTATATTTTAATGTATACAGTGGAAATGTTCCAGGATTAATTAGTTGTGTTTGAGTATGCAATGACAAAAAACATCACAATGATGTAGCCGGGCTACAACTACCACACACCCATTATTATTTTAAAGTAGTGGCAAGGTTTGAAAGTGCAGATTACAAAGGTCTCTTCAGAGTAAAGCAGAGAAGTGCTGTAAAGCTCAAATGTTCTCCAGCTGTGTGGCTCAGCTCTGTTAGAGGGATAAGAAGAGCCTCTCTGGTTGAGAGATAAGTACCAAGAGGTCAAACAGTTGGCTCAATGAGTTCTGTCATACTTTTGTATCCTCAGACAGTTCCATAGGAAGGTCCTCACCCCTCTTAATGCAAATACATGACTGTACTCCAGAAAAGTATAATTTCTCTTCTTCTTTTTTATTCTCTCCCCCCTTGTAATGGATAGCTCTTTGGAGTCATGAAATTGTATCCTTGTGCGTAGGCTGCATTATACGATATTTATTTATATTCATAAAATTCAAAAATAACGATTTATAGCTTGTGAGTGGCCATAGGAGATGAGCGAGAACATGCTAAATCCAATAAGAGCTGCATTGGAGACAGGTGCAAAGTGGACTAATTAATAGCAATATATACTCTGGCCAGGGCATGCAGTGGGCCGACTGAGACACTCTTAGGTCAGGCAATGAAAAGATAGCAGCTCCGAATTCATTTTCTCACCGTGGCTCTCCGAAAGGAAGGCTCCCAAGTACACTCACACTTCCTTTAATGCCTTCACTGGGGTGTAATTTATTTTTGCATTTGCCAGCACATTTTGAAAGTTCATTACTTTGCTCATGGCTTGTTAATTAGCCTTGTAAAGCCGCCATTAGATCTCCTCGGGCCAGGACCGAGATGAGACTTTTGTCCCAAAACATTAACACACTGCAGGCGGCCTGTAAAACTGCACTCTGCCCATTTTGGTTGTAACGGTGACACCGAAGTGAAAATCTGGAAGATGCAAGGACAATCAAGGCAAAGTCTTCTACTCTGGACGGGCCTCATTTCATGTTTCACCTTTGCTGCCATGGACAGGGATCAGGCTCATTTCTCTTCAACACCGGGCCAGGGCTGACTTTACAGCTACGCAGTTTCTACGCTGATGCCCAATATCCAGCTAGATGTCTGTCCTCCTGTCGGTCTTTGTTAAATCCCAGTCGACAGTTTAAGTGGCAGGCTCTGTGGTGATCTTTTCAGGTTTCTCACTCACTTTCAACCCTGGAGCTCCAAGGGAGGAGGGACAGTAATGAGCAGTTGTACCAGGCTCAGCTGGCGGGTTTGAGAATTCCTGCTGTGTGAGGCGTGACTACAGGAACATGGACTGACACCACAGCTACAACACCAGCAGTAGAGACCCGGCAGCATGGCCTTATTGATTATGCAGGTGCTCATTTGTGTGGCCAAGCGGGTAGCGGGCACGTGTCTCATTTGAACTTTAACAGGAATGGAACAGGATCCGATTTCCCTGCTGCAAAAAGGAAGGCCCGGTGCTTTATTTTTAGAACAGCTGCGTCTAATGGGGCCTGGCAGGTACAGGAGGCGTCACATCTGTCGAGGCCCAGGTGATGCTCTCGCCCTCCGCTCCTCACCCGCTCCCTACCAGTCAAATGACTCACACTGAAGATCAACAGTGTCATTTCCAATAAACTCTTCTTCCTCTTCCTGCCACTTTCCATCAGTTCTGGCGATGGGTTCTTGCTAGTAGCCATTTCATTCCACAACACAGCGGAATAGGGACTGCATAATGGAAAAGATGTAAAGAAGATGAATGCACTGTCTAATGCCAAGGCACTGGGAAGATTAATTTGAAAACTTAATTCTTTTTTCTGGCTGGGAAATATGTAGTGGTATAGAGCCCATACGTCTGAGCCAGAGATCCCTCCTCTGGAGCTCAGGAAGCAACTCTGACATGCAGTGGCAGTGAAGATATTGGAGTAGGTGGAGCTGCCCTTCAAACTTAATGAGGAACAACACTGCGCATTTCACTCCAGTTGAATATCGGTCAGGATCTTTGGAAAAGTCACTACTCACCGTCAGCCCGTCAGTAAAATAACACTAGATTCAGGTTACATTTGGACTGCACAAAAGAGACTGCTTTCTCTTTTTAACACTGGGCCTTGGCCACATACCCTTCAGGTTTTCCCATTGACACATTTTACATAAAATGTCATTTTTTTAGTCAGACTTTTCAGATTCATGTTGGTTTGTAGTTTGGTCGTAAACAACCAAGTCTCCTGCCCTTCCTTAGATTATTCTGACAATTTTGGCGTCGGCCCTTACAGCCAGAAGTTCCTAAATCTCCTCGTCTTTCCAGTCAGACATTTCCGTTGGCGTCTTCATGTAAACCACCCTTCTTCTTTACTCTCGGAAACTTCCCGTTTCAGCAGACCTTCTTGCTTGACGTGTTTCTTTGGAGAACGACCGGCTCTGTCCACACATGGGCTCAATCAGACATTATTCAGACTTTGTACTAGGGGGCTGGCAGAGAAAAGTCTGGTCCTGTCTTTGATGTCTGGTCCAACTGATTGCATTCTCACATACATCTCCCCTGGGTGATGTCTAGATAAATGTAAGTTCTGGGTTGCAGTACATGTGTAAAAGCGGCCAATAAATGGACGTAAGAAGTAGATCTGCTCCAAGCATCTCAGCATCATTTTACTGTGTTTGACATAAAAACAAAATGAGGTTAACTGCTCAAAGTAGTTGAAAACAAGCAGCTAATTAAACCGAAGAAATATTTATTCAAGACTTATTTTATTGATTTGCCAGTCTTTTGTTTTAAGGCATGAGAAATAGACGTTGTAGCATTCATCAATAAAAAATTTGCAATGCATTTGTTATTTCTGGCTGGCCAAAACTGGACAATTTTTTAAAATTTCTACTCAGTATTTTCAAGTATTTGTATTCACGTTTTCAATACACATTGATAGTGAGGAATGTGTGTGCCTTAAATTTCACTCCCTACAACATATTTTAGAGATTGTCAGCAGAAAGTGGAGTGAGTGAAAAAAGTATAGTCTCGGAAGTACATGCTAGCTGAGACACTGTTTAGTTTTGTCACTTTTACCGAGTTTATCATGGAATAGATTGTGCTCCGGAGTTTACTTGTGCTTATTATAATTCCTACTCCTTTGGTGATGAGAAAATGTAATCCCATTTCCTTGTTCCGTGTTCTCTTTCAACTCAGTGAAGCATCCAGACGATCTAACAGTGTGTCTACCTGTGCAAAACATCCCCATTCTCTTTCTACCTCTACCTGAAACCCACAGCGCTCCAAACAGCATCTGTATCAAATGTCACCGTGGCAGACTTGAATAGCTCACTGGAAAAGGGAATATAAGTCCCTCATACCAGGGTGGGGTGACACACCACACAACAGTAAGATCAACAACAATAACAACAGCAGCGTAGGCTCAACACAGCAGACTGCTGATAAAAGGGGCGGTTTTGAGTTGCACAAGTTCCTCTCAGCTCAGCAGAACGGTGCCATCAGCTGTAGCATTTGTTCTCTCCTCTCTTCCACCCTCCCTCCTTCCCTCCCCCTTCCTCTCTTCCTATCCAGAAGACAGGAAGCTGTTTGTGGGAATGCTCGGCAAGCAGCAGAGCGAGGACGACGTCCGGCGGCTGTTCGAGACCTTCGGCCAGATCGAGGAGTGCACCGTCCTGCGGGGGCCTGATGGGGCCAGTAAGGGTCAGAGCCCACACACCTCCAACTCTTTTTTTCCCCTGTCTCTCCCTCTTATCCCCTCTGTCTGTCAGTACGTGCTGTCTCTCTCTCTTTTTGCTCCTCCCATTTTTAGAACCGTGCGTCACCTGCTGTGCACTCATTGACATTGTCTGCGATCCACTCCGCTCTACTGAATAACTCATCCCTTCTTTCAGCTATTCTGTTTATTTCACCACCTCTTATGTGTCTCGCTCGCGTTTCTTTCATACCTCATTGTCACTGTGCTCCGACACCTCCTCTCCTCGCACTTTCCTTTTCTCACTACTCTCTGTATTTCCCTTGCCTTTTTTGTTCTCACTCTACCTCTCCTTTTTTTCTTTCCCTCCGGAACTTCTTCTAATGTTGTCTCTTCATCACAGCAGCTCCTCTCACCCTGGGCTTGTACTCAACAAATCCATCAAACAACACCTCGTCTTTGAGCTCACCCCCTCTCCTCCGCCTCATCCTCATCCCCATCGTGTTATCTGAAAAGCGGAGGGATGTAATCATGTTTGTTTCCCACATTCCCGTCATCCCTCCCCAGAGACACTATTGGACGATAATGTCCTACTGTAAATAAAGCAGCCAGGCTCAGAGTTTTGCTGCTGTCACTCACTGTGCAGCAGATTTGCCTGCATTCAGGAACAGCTTATGCATTCATGTCTGTGGCTTATGTGCTATTAAGTTAGTAGAGCGTGGTCAAATTAAAGATGGCTGTAAAATGTGCGATGCAGGTGGGATTGTTCTGAGTGCGAGAGGCTCCCCATCAGTCTTTGACGGGTCTCTGACTCACAGCCATATTTGGAGCGATAACGCCAGTGATATTGCTCGGAACCTCTACCTCCCTTTCTCTCTGTTACTGACTGTGACTGTGATTTATTGTCCGATGTGTGTAAAGGATGTGTGGGAAAGCAAAGGAGAGGGGTTGATATTGCACAAGCCGTGTGAGTATATCAAAGGAAAAGGCTGGCTATACTGAACCACACAACTATATCTATGTCTACATCTGTTCCTCTCACTGTTAATCCCGGGTCTATTGCTCTGCGTCGCCCAACTGGCCCACTACCTTTCTTTCTCCCTGGCTTGTTTCCTCTCCCTCCCTCCCTCCCCGGCTCCCTTTCGTCCTGTCTGCTCAGATGCCTCTAGCTGATTGGCAGCACATAAAATGAAATAAGGCCGGTGCTGCTGTGTCAAACAGGAGCTAGTTTTCTCCCTCATTCGCACTTCCACTCCTTTTCACCCTCTTGCACCCCACACCTCATCTCTTCCTCCTCTCTTCACAATGCCATACATTTCCTGTGTTGCTATTTGTCTCTATTATCACCGGCTTGATCATTACCTTTTCTTCAAGTTTTCACTGCTATGAAATGGAAAACTGTAGAGCAATGTTAACTATGAATGCTACCACCAGACAAAGGTCTCATATATAGGTATCTGGTCCTATCACTCACTGTGCAACAGTCCCACGCAATCATTACGGGATGTTACGGCAAATTATTTTTCCAGCCGCCTCGCTTGGGATGAGGTTCCCGTAATTTGAATGTGACAGACCTTGAAATTGACAGTGCTATCTGTTCCATGATGGAGGCTTTGTCCCCTGTTGATGTAAATTTATGCTACTCAGAAGCTTTTCAGCACCCCTCTTCACCCAATAAAAAGGCCGAGAAGTTTAACATCCATCTCTCTATGGCGCTGCTCCTCAAAGTACTTTCAAAGTGCAACACTTGCTGCCAGAGTTGAATAGAGCCCTGAATTGTCAGGAAAAATAGAGAGATGGCTTTTAGGTCTATAATTAAGTTGTGTTATAAATGTCACCCATTCAGCGGGATGGAATTCATGCATACATATTATTACCCCGGGAATTCAAAAGGCAGTGCAGATCTTCTTGCTTGAAAGCAATACAATCTCTCTCTC
>NC_048407.1:27265475-27354878 GCF_013103735.1 Etheostoma cragini
CCCCCCCCCCCCATCCCATTCTGAGCCATCAAATTCAAAAACTCAAATGTGCACTATAATTTATGAGGCTGTAGCACTTTCAATTCTTTTGAGATGTTGTGCTCTGTGTCCCTTAACTTTTCTTTTTTCTAGGTCAGGAAAACTGAGGCTACAGCATTGTTTTTCTGGTGGAGAAATTTGAGGACATTGTACGTTTGACATGACTTTGCCATTGATGGTGTTTGCCAAGTCCTTTGGTTTTGAGTGTATTTATGGCAGGGCTGAGCTGCTGGGGTCACTGGGATTCTGGCACAATATCTGATAGCCTTGTTAGGGAACCAACAGCAAGTCATATTGCCTTACAAAACAAAAAGGCTTTTGCAAGAACAAACTGCCCCTTATTATTTCAACAACAAAGGTTAAATGTGTTTGTTCCTTCAAAGACAGACTGGCAGTCACATGGCACACAGTAGGCTGATGCATTTCAGTTGGACAAATGAAGACCTTTTCTGCCTCTACCCGGAGGGGCGTTCAAGAGAAGTAAAAGGGTGCTAGAGTGCTGTGGCAGAATCAAAGGCTTCTTTGACTTATCTGTTTGCCTCTGTAGATTTCTGTAGCTTTGAGGACATTTGACAGTACAGGAAACACATGGCCTTTACTACTCACCACTTGTCTGCACACAACAGTTTCAACTGCTTACCATTCACAGTATGACTGGAATGTGGAGAGTAAGCCTCAGGTAAAGGTGGAAATTGTCTTTCATTGATTTTGATCTTTTTGATTTTGTCAGGAAATGATTCATCTGCTTGTCTGGGTAGCAAAGACGACTCCTGAGATGTAGACGTGAAGGGGTCACTGCCAGGCACAGACTACCCCCTGAGTCTACCTATCAGTGTTTGTAATTGGAATCAATTGTAACAGCTCCTTTGGGAATGTAGAGTGGATAAATGTATATGAACGTTTTATATGAACATTTTAAATAGGTTGTCAGCAGTTCTCAGGAAGCCAGCGATTGAACTCAGGAAAAGCCTGTCTGGTTCTAAGACACTCATGCTACTCAATTAATGAAAAGGGGGCAGAATTAATCCATGAGTTTGTTAATTAGGTACCTCTTGACTTAACACATGAGCTACCTGAAGGCAAGGATAAGAATAGGACATAACAGAAGACCGTGTGCAGTCTATGACGACCATAAAGCTTAAAGAAATAGCTCCTGTTTAATTTAATGGCTTTTGGAAAATTACCACATTTCAGTTCCACTGTATTTCACTTGTCTTTATGTTATGGTAGTTTAGAGCCTGTTCTTACCTACACACTGATACACTATTTAATCATGTGGTTAGTGAACAGTATGTAACCCTCCAAAAACACATTGTGCATTAATATCATCATTATTATTATTATCTATTCAAATCATTTTTAACATCATCTGAAATGGTAATGCCATGAAGCTCCAGAACAATGCTGCCACCAGCCGTTCCCTTGTCTTCTGGCCAACTTTTTATGTTGACTTTTCCTTTTGTGAATTAACTACACAACAGATTTAAGATGATTTGAATGCCCCATGAGCAAAGGCCCCCAACCTCCCATCTGAAATGATATGCGAGCACAGATTCGGTTAGATAGGCAGATTATAATACTATGCCTTTGTCATCATAATCTCTTTCATGAGTGACTGCACACAAATCACAATGTGTAAATATTAAACAGATTAATAATCACAAACAAGTCAGGATAGTAAACGCCTTGGCTCCATGCGCTGAAGTGAAGGGGGTGGAATTAGAAATGGGCGAGGGACAGGATGTTCCACACAGCTAATGCCTTCACTACAATTAGACTGATTTATGATCTATGCGCTGAACACACAAACGGCAGAATATTTACAAACCAGATAACATGAAAACAATGGTGACGATTGGTGTCTTTCCGCCATATTCAAGGCCATATCCCTGATTTTGTGCCAATCCGCTCTATTTCTGTCGTTTTCTGTGTATACAGGCTGCGCCTTTGTGAAGTTCTCCAGCCACGCAGAAGCGCAGGCAGCCATCAACAGCTTGCATGGTGGACAGACTATGCCTGTAAGTAACACACTCATTAAAAATGTTCTAACAACAGAATTAAGTGTCAAAAATATTTTGAAGTAGTTGCAAACAATTGCTTTTTCACTGAATGTGGACATTCATAGCATGTTTTGCAAGTGATATGATGTTACTTTGATGTCTATTTATGCAAGCTGTTTTGCCTGTGGTCTTACTTTTATAAAATGTTTGAGGAAGACTGGGATGACGTTTACAACAAAGATTGGTGGACTTTTTGAATCTCTTTTTTTGCCCAGCCAAGAGACAGAGAAAGCCTTTCTTTAAAGTTTTCTATTCCACATGAATACCACCACTGGAGGGTGTACACCTCTTTTTAAAATTCAACACTGAATTTCTTGTCTTTTTTAGGTGGTTGAAAAAAATCTCATACATTTTTGACAAAAGATACCAGATCTATCTACTTACCAATTTCTTTCTCCTTTCTACTACCATTTAGTATGTCTAAACAGTGTACTATATATATATATATATATATATATATATATATATATATATATATATATACACACACACACACACACACACACACACACACACACACACACACACACAGTCACCACAGTGACTCCTTTCAAAGCACATCAACAGTCTCACCCTCAGACATTTTCGCTGTTACTGCACACAAAAGATTCCCACAGTCAGCATCCACTACCTTACAGCGCACAGCTGCATACTCTGTATCTGTCTTTTCACTCAATATCCATTTCCTTCTCCTGCTATTCACCCTACCTTTTCAGCAGACAGTTTTTACATTCACAGTCTTATAAAGACATGATTATTGTGCACCGCACATGAATCACTGAATGTGTTCTCAGAAGACATTGTGTACACACACACACACACACACACACACACACACACACACACAATTATTAAACAGCAAAGACTATATTCTATAAAATTTCAACATTTAAATTGGAACATCAAATCGTTACTTTTTAATCACAATTAGCATTCTTAAAATCTAATGCCAGTGTTGCCAAGGTTGCATTCCACACTGGGTTTCTACTTGCTTATTGTAGCGATAGTTAGAAGTTAAGGGGGAAAATGCTCTTAAACAAACTCAGAGAACAGAACACAGAGAACCTTGAGCTTATCAGGTTCTTTTAGCTAATGTGTTTCCTCACTATTGCTCTACTTACGTTCAGAAGAAACACAGCATCCCATTGGAAAACCTTTTCTGACCACCTGTTGAGTGTAAGCTCAATATTTACTCGCATTTAAGTCATGGTCCACCAACTTCTGACAAAATGAAATATCAGAAAGAGACAGAAAAGTAAAACAAAAACAAAAGAATCATAAAAGTAACCGTTTAAAGGAATCATGTAATGATTTAATGTGTGTAAGTTATGTAAGTTTGTAATATAACTCTGAATTGAAATTAAGTGGATTGTAAATTAAAAGGAAATCTGCCACAGTACCTCTGAATGCAACTTTGGTAATATTGGCTTAAAATATCTGTGATACAAGTGATAGAATTAGGAAAACATTCACTTCAGTCAATGACGGCCAATCAGTGTAAACCCACAAAAAAGGGACACTGTTGTGCAAGTAGTAGAGAAGTGCAAGACATCATATATTTAACTAAACAAGCATGCATGACTATTTTCTGAACTTACGGATTCAAAGGTTTCTCTTTGCAAGGGGAAATAGCTCTCTGTCAAAAGTTAAAAGTCTGAACAGCTCTCTTAACCTTTTTGTAAAACTTAAAAATAGTGTGAAATTAGTGGCCGTACATTGGAAGACAGTGTGTCATCTTCATGGTGAAGCAATTTAGTTGAGCTAGTAGGCCAAAAAAAGACTATTTCAGAATTGGTGTGATTAACTTTTAACACTTTGCATGGTGCCAGGGCAATTTATGGAAATGGCTAGACAGGTATTATAGGTACATGTGTTATCAGCATAACAGTGGTACTTTTTTGTTTGCTTTTGGTACACCCAAGTAGAATTACGCATGAAAACAATAAATGTCAATAATATAACTGGATTGAGAACTAAGAATCTCAATTCTACTGAGGATAAGGATATGTTCTAAGGGAAGGATACAACCATGTAAAAACCAACTGCACCAAGACCAACTGCATGTTTAAAATAAATGAAACCAGTGGCAAAAATGCTGTAGATAATAATATGGAGGGGGACAGGTAAAAGACTTCATTCAAGCCACAGCCTCCACTAGCAACAAGGGAGAAATTACTTAAAACAGCCAAATCATTAACAATGACAGTTTGGCCCCTGTCAAGAGGCTACTTTCTATTGAAGAATGTTACCCACTTAAAACACTTGAACACACTTATCAAGGGATGCTTCATTAAAGTGACTAGAAGGGAGGTTAACAAGTAAGTCAATAGTATTGAAAAGCAGCTTAGAGTTAGGATGAATCATTAAAATGAGGTCAGATTAATAAACCGCTTTTGCTACCTTAACTGCATCCCGATATTTCAGCATTACGTCCTTCATTGTTGGACACTTGCCGTTTATCAGCCTCCCATTAACATTGAGCTTTTCTACATTAATTTTTCAAAGCCTCTGTATCATCTACCCAAAAATGGTAGAAATAAAAATGTATCTTAACATGTTGTGGAATAATGTTAAACTGTAAATGCTGGCTGCGCAGCCCAATCAGATCCCATATAGTCCCTACATTCATTTTACAGACATAGGACACAAATGCAGGTGTTTGTTCTCATGGATTGGCTGACAACACACACTGTATAGAGCATTGCAAAAGATCATACAGCATGTTGACATGTAATGAGAGAAGACCTCACATGGACTGCAAGAGAATGGCACAAGCATCACTATATTTAATGAGGACTATATTGCACAAAGATGTAGATGTAAATGTGCTTATTATTGATGTGAAATATAGTTTAACTGTCCATAAACAAGTAATTGTGAAGAGTAGGTTATGGTGTTTGATATAGAGTCGTTATAAGATGCATGAAACAGTATTAGTTGGTGTTGATTTGTATAGCTGAAAAATGAGGACACCAAATCTGTAACTCTTGTCAAGCGGCAGTTAATTAATAATTGGATATACTTTTGTTGGGCTTGAACAAGGCAACTAAAAAGGCATAAGTAAAAGAAATGATGAATAACAAAGCATCTCCCTGTCAGTGCTGGGTATGTGTTGAGTATTGCACAGCTGGACACACATGAGCAGACACTCTTTCTGGCAGATCTACACCTTCTCCCTTTTCACTGATGTTTCTCAATAAATATTTACGGACGTCTCCTGGCAGCTAGATAGTGTCCTAGAAGCAAGATGTAATATACAATAAACACTTCTTTTGATGCCACCTCATTTTGCATTACATTGAAGTAGTGAGGGAGGGAAATATGTGATAGAGTCATTTTAACTGTATGTTTGGTTGTTGTTGTGCTCAATAAAGACCAAACCTAGGCGCAGAACCCACAATTTAATAAGCAGTAGCCCATGAGCCAAAGAATAATCATGTTGCAAACTGATTGAGCACAATGATGACAGGCCTCTTACTAAAATTTGATATAAATCAAAATACTTACCTTGTGCTCGAAATATCTTGTTGACTCAATCAACAGAATAAGTTTACATTCAGAAGATTTAGATAATTGGACTCCTCTGGGCTCAAATTTGGCTCATGCGGACTACTTATGGATACTTTGTGTATGTCTGTGTTGCTGTAACCCAAGCACAGTTGCACTAGGTTGGGCCACTGAGCCACCTGAGGTCTGCTGCAGATGAACTGTCCAACGCAACATATGGAGCCCCAAACAGACCTGGGGCGGATCAAGAGCTATCCAAAAGTTCATTAATAATCTATATTATCCGTATCTCTCTCCCTCTATCCCTGCACCTGTTATCCTCCTCTCCCCAAATCCAACTTCCTCTCAGATTAATAGGCAAGGTGGCCATTAGTATCCAACTAAGGCTTTGGTACCGATGGGGGATGCAGTTAATTTGGATAATATCACTGCCACATGTCGTCAACAACAGACTAACAGGAGGCAGGATTCAGAGAGTGGGCTTCTCTGCTCACTGCCTGGTGCCAGCTGTGAGGTCTGGATGAACCTTGAACAAAGAGTTGTCTCTCACCCCCTCTCTGTCTCGCTCTCCCTCTTAATGTTCTCTCTCCAGCATCTGTGTTACCTGGCACACACAAATGTGCCATAAATAAAACCGGCACCAAAATAAGCTGGCCCAAAATAAAAGGTTTTAATGAAGCTTAAGGGCAAGGGCATGCACTGATAGATCGGGTCATAGCTTTAATTGATGTTTATTGCAGATTGCAAGTGCTTCCAAAATTAACTTAAAAAGGTGATTGGGCACAGAATAGGCACTCTCACTGGTTCATCTGTTGAATTACTGTAAGGCTGCAAAGGCACAGGTGGCAAAACTTCAAATGGCAGAGCCGGGGGCAGGCAGACAGCACACAGCAAATTGCAGACATTGTCATGTTCGGTGTCACAGCGTGGCTGACAGGGCCTGTGGAGCTTGCCGGTGTTGGCAGCAACAAGACCGTGCATGTGTGTGATACTATAGTTCCAGATTAATGAGAGATAAGACCAAGCCAGAGAGAATAGTCATTGTAACACACAATTCATCAAATGCCACATGAAACCACTGTAGAATCTCAGCAGGCTTGTAGCTGACATACTACATGGAGTTTTGAGTTTTTGCACTCCTCACATATTGTGGTGGAAACTGTTATTTACAAAACACAGTATACTGTACACACCAAGTGAGAAATAACATTAGGAATGGCAGTGTTTCTCTTTTGGGGGAGATGTATAGTGCTCAGTGGCAGAAGCAGTATGTGGTGCAGCAAGGCCAGACCAAGACAGCATCATCCAGTGCTAATGGGAGACAGTCCTCCCATGAGGCTAGCATCGATGTAGCAAGGTTTAGAGAGTTGAATACGAAGCCAACAGAGGATTCATCAATTTACCAAACAAACTTGTCATGGTGTACTTCTACGTTTGTAAAAACTTGAGGCAATTTTGGAAGTTTTATTAGTCCTTAATCTGTTTGCCGAAAGAGGGAGAAAGTAGGTTCTTAGAACATTTGTTGGTAATCATTAGTATGCTTTCCCAATGACAGTGTTGCCTTCAATGAGTGTGCCATTGAATCATACTGCTGTAAGTCTCTGTAGAGGATGGAAGACAAGTGCCTGTTTACCTGTTAGCACACACTTAACACCAGTGTCTTTGTATCACA
This sequence comes from Etheostoma cragini, assembly GCF_013103735.1. NCBI lineage: Eukaryota > Metazoa > Chordata > Actinopteri > Perciformes > Percidae > Etheostoma > Etheostoma cragini. The sequence goes on from NC_048407.1 coordinate 27,272,754, forward strand.
GTAATGCACAGATAAAAGCGTAATGCCATTTCACTGGTGTAGTTGTGTTCTAATCCCTCAATTACCGTTGTGTATTTTCTCATCTACACATTTTGCGTCCTATACAAAATCCAATACAGGAGATTTTCACAAGTCAAGTGTGTTGTTTGAGAAATTAGATTAGTTTGTGAACCCGTGACCAATTCCTTAGTTGTACCTGTCAAAAGTGAAGGCTCCCTGTTGGCCCTTATCAAATTCAGCAAATTCATTTTCTCTCCAGGTATAGGAGTCATGCTGGTGGAGGTTATTATTCTGTTTGTTTGTCAGCTTGTGATTTTCTGCTACCACCACCAAGGTGTGGCTGCTTTGCATCCAGTGCCTATTGTCTGCTGTCACCTGTTCCTTCATTGCCTGGCCACATATTGCTCTTTATCTATGTGGGTAGAAACTCTTGATCCTGATCACTTGATCTTTGCGGGAGGTCACACTCTGAAATCTGCTGTATCTGATTAGGCCTCGGCTCTACTCGGAATATCTCCACTTGAGATGTGAGGATGTAAAATTCCCCTGTTTGGAAGAGGGGATGAAAGAGAAAATCTTTTTCATTTTTAGAGGTGATATCTTTCCTTTTACACTATGAAAGTCAGATATGCGGGGCTGTGATATGAGTGGCACTGCTGACAACACCGGCAGAGGCTGTTGTAGTGTTTTAATGCTGCTGCCAAGTCTGTTCAGTGCAGACATTGCAGCCTGGGTTTCCTCCAGTGCTGTCGTCTACAACAGAGCACTCTGCTGGGAGAGGCCAGACCAAGCCAGGCTTGCCTGATCTTGAGTCACGGTGCAGTGAGTACAGGCAGCCTTGGGCTTTCACAGTCCCGATGCTCACAATGCATTCTTCATGAGGTTTTAAATGAATGTAAGAATACACAAATACACAAAGCAGATCCAAATGCCGTGCCCCCGTACTGTGGGCAGGCTTGAGCAACAACGCTGGAGGAGAATGTTTGCTCAATGCCAGTCACATTAAATCCAACAGCCCCGTCCCTTCAACTGGGCCACAACGTTGAGAAAGAACTGAAAAAGCTCAGGAGGTGGGATAAAATAAAATTAGAAAGGGGAAAAACTGTGCTGTTAACGGCGCCACATCGGAGTATTGATTTACCTAATTGAAATGGCATTGAGGGAGAAACACCAGATGGGTCTCCTCTGGCCTGAGGTTGGGTGCTGGCTGGCTCTGATAGGATCCCATCTGAGACACACTGTCCCTGGGGTCCATGCTGATGCCTTCCTTCATTCCTAAGCCTCTTTCACACAGTTAAATACACCCAACACATTCCCTTGGTTGAGTTAATGAAATGTTTGTAAGCCACTTTCCACATGGGTTAGTCAAATAGCTTCCTTGCAAAGCCTCTGAACAAGGGCTTGTTTGTTTTTTACATTTAAAAAAAAACAACATATGTCTTTTTTTAAGAAAAGGGAAAAAAAAAAGATAAGAACAGAAACTAGCTCGGAAAGGATCCAACTAATGTTAGGGTAATGTCCAATAAAACAATCCGCTTTGGCAGGACAATTATATGACTAGATATTATGTAAGGTTTGTTGCAGCAAACATGACTAACCAAACTGCAAAGGACAAGACCAACCAGGCAAACTGCCATCTCAATGGCATTAATGCTTAGCTGTTCCTGTTTAAATTTCATGAAGCGATTACAAAAATAGGATACACCTTTGTATGAATTACTATGAAACAGCATAGAGTAAGGCCGCACAACAGCAAAACTGAGGCTGTGTGTGTTCAGTGGCTGAGTACACTACTTGCCATATTAAGCTTAACAAGGCTTTTGTTTGTTTGTTACTGGGAATTTCTATTTGGATGGCTCTGCTTTAGAATTGTGCATCATGTAAGTAAAACTCAATCTTTGTCTAGCTTTGTCAATTTCAATTTTTTTGTACAGAGAGTCATATAAACTTGTGCACAGACAAACAGGTGTATGAAGCATCACTCACACTGGACAGTCTCGTCTTTCCCTGTCACTGTGTCCTCCGCATTCACATTTTCAAGATCTACACCCAAAGAAAATATGGAAATCTAAATCAAAGCCTGAATTTGTACTGACCCTGTCAGGATGAGACATTTTGTGAAAGATGAATCCAAGTTGTGATTATGGAGTCCTTTTCTCCCCGTGTCTTTGCTTTTATGATCTTACTAATCATATCCTGACTGCCCCCTGGCTGCCTGTGTCCTTCTGTCCTGGTGCTGCTCCGTGCTTTTTCCCAGCATGCATTGCCTTTAATTAAATAGGAGCCTGGTCCTCCTGACAGTGTCTGTGGCTGCCTGGGAGCCTCCTCATCCGCCCTCTCCCTCTCTCCGTCTCTCACTCACACACAGACACTCTACCCGCCTTTCTCCTTGCCTGGATGTCACATGAGGAACTGACTCTGGTCTCTGTCTGAAATGATTTAATTGGATGCAAACTCAGGAGCATGGACATCAATACGGAACTATATCTGCCATAAGGCAGAGCCATTAGTCAATACTTCGCCCTCCACATGCCGAAGGCTTTTGTCAGACCTAATTAGCCAGTACTGTATTCAGTGGAGCTTCACCACTGGGAGACTGGGACTCCTGTGGGATCTGGTTAGGATCACAGTTCACTCCCAGTGTATACAGTGGAGTTGGAAAGTTCAAAAAAGCAAATATCACTCACTATTCTCTTCCATTTAAGAGTGACAGCTAAATGACTGCAGTCATGAAAGGTGCATATTCACTTTCACTGGCTTCCTTGGGTTACAGATATTGGGTCTTAAAGGGGTGAATGGACATTATATGACATAAAAAAATGAAGCTCACCACTGTTTCTCCTTTATAGAGAACTCAGACTCAGGTTTTTAATGAACAAAGGTTAATGCACTGATACAAATCAGGTCTACATATTTTTATTGTGGAGCCAATATTTTGTTGTAAGTCATCTCCCAATGGAAACACACCTATTGTGAAAAAGCTACTTTTAACCACACATTAAAAGATGCAAATGGTTTGCATGCATTTGGCAACCTTGTTTCTAAATGGCCTGTTTAGGTAATGGACAGACTGATAGTGTTCAATGTGTACACGTGTCTGCTCACTTCCAGATAAAGCATCACATATAGTATTACAGAGCAGATACAGAGCAATAGACTTGTCAGGCTTATGTAACATTGTCAGTCAGTGACAGTATTAATGAGATGATAGATCTCATGAGATCCAAACAACTTTTGTTACAGAAAATGCGTATATCTGTATAATAGTGCCTCGTTTTCCTCTTTCAGTTTTTCCCAGTGAATTACTATTTATTCAGTCAAAGGATTTTCACAAACAATTGTGGCTAACAAACAAAAGCTCATTAGCTAGTTGGCCTGCTGAAGTGGCAGGTGCAATCTGCAAAACACTGCTGATTACAAGTAACCATGGTTGTTGCAAAAGTTGGTATTATTAGTTGTTGTACTCTGCTGAAACTTCAACAGCCCAATTGACTTGTTATATTTATTTATATCCAGATTGTTAGTTTTATGCTAATTGGTTTTTGCTTAACTCCATGCCGTCAATGAAAAGTATTTTAATAGACTGTAAAGTGTCCAATTTATCAATTTCCATAGACAAGAAAAAAAAGAAAACAAAATAGAAAAAGAAAATAGAAAAACAGAAATTGAAAATAAATGTAAGTTTAGTTGCATATTTCACAAACCTTGTAAATATATGTGCCACTCTAGGGTGCCTCGTCCAGTCTGGTGGTCAAATTTGCCGACACTGATAAGGAAAGGACTCTGCGCAGGATGCACCAGATGGCGGGCCAGCTCGGCATCTTCAGTCCCATGACCATCCAGTTTGGGGCCTATGGCGCCTACTCTCATGCTGTAAGTCTCAGCCCGGCGGGGGAGGAGACGGTGAGCTTTTAAAAAAGGAAATGAAAACTGTTGTGATTTGAGGTTTGAATTGACTATTTCTCCCACTAGACATGTGACACTCCCAGCAAACAACTCCTTAAGTAATTCAGACGATTAAATGGCTGTCAGAGTCCACATGTACAATTGTTTTACATAAAATGTTGGACTGCTTTTGTATTGTGTCTTGTTATCCCTTCATTTGTCCAGGGAAGCTGCTTATCATGCATGCTCAGCACTACACTGTTTTACTTTCATACAGCATCCATTCCACATTCACTTTCCATTCCCAAATTCCCTGACTTTCTCTGTGAATTTAAACTGCCTACCCAACCTTGCCTCTTTAACATTTCATCTACTTATATACAGTATACTGTATGCCTTAACACTCAAACGGAGGTGAACTTCATTACCAAGAACCCAAACCTGCTCACCTCCTACACCTTTCCTTGCCTGCCCCCCCCCCTTTCTTATTCACACATGAAAGTCACAGCCTGAGTTAGGAGTCTGTGAGATTTTGCACTCACACAGTAGCTAACAACTCACCCTGACAGGTGAGAATCGCCCCCTCACGCACACTCTTTCCACTAACTCTGCCACCGCGGCGGAGTTATACATATACGGTTCATATAGATATACATAGTCTCCACCTTGCTAAACTCATTTTACTGCATAGCCTTAATCTTGTGTAGTATAATGAGCACAACGCCAGAGCGGTGTTATACTTGCTGGGAAGCAACGCTGCAGGGCAACACGGACCACTCTGTTCAAGAACAACGCATGGGCCAAGCAAACAGAGATGTCTGTATAAACATGCTCCGTTCCTGCGGCTATTTCACCCTCCTTACCTTTTCTGTCCTTCCCTCCATCCCTCCCGCCATTCGCCTTTCTCCCCACTGCTCTTTAATCCTACAGCAGATGATGCAACAGCAAGCAGCCCTGATGGCAGCAACGCAAGGGTCCTACCTGAACCCCATGGCAGCCATCGCTGCCGCGCAAATGCAGCAAATGGCAGCTTTCAATGTCAACGGCCTGGTGGCTACTCCCATGACACCGTCCTCAGGTATACACTAACAGGCAGGCAAACACACGCACACACCAACTGACTGGAGTGCAACAGCAGAGACACGTGCAAAAACATACACACTTGCAGGGCTTCTCTAGCCATTACTCACTGCTGCCCTGGAACATTTTCATCATTAGCAAGAATTATAGAAGCAGTAGTAATGTATTCATTCAAGGCCTTTCTGCTTTTGCCCTTGTTACATTTTTTAAGACGTAGGCTCCATTTTCTGTGCTGAAGCAACCATCGCCAGTGTTGAATTAAAGGAAGCAGGGCCTTGTAAAGACGGGGGCATGATGGGGGAACAGCATTCCTTGACAATCATTGGCAGCTACGTTATAGTCACTCTCTCTGCTCCTCTCTCTCATTATCTCTCTGTCGGTCTGTTTGTCTGTCGCTCTCTCCCTCTGTGTCTCTGTGACAGTGTGTGTTTTCTGGGAACACGGCCAATCCGATGACTTTGGATGCAGAGTCCTTGGCTTATACAATATAAGAGCAAAGATTTGTGTGAGATAATCCTGGACCCTGGTCTGAACTATCTTTTTGGCCCTTGTCATGAGGAGCTTTGATGGTGCGACACTAAGTAGGCAGGCCGCCTGAAGGCAGGGTCATTGCAGTTGTATTAAATAAAGTGGTTTGACGCTGTATCTAGCATTTGTAATCCACAAGGCCTACATATACCAGGTAATGCCTATCAAACATAATCCTACATGACTTAAATGCCCTTCACCCTGGATTATAAAAAAAAAAAAAAACATCATCACAAAAGGGCACTGACAAGGTGACAGATGGTATATCACCATAAGGAGGAAAGGCTGTTGAAGATACAAAGGTCTCTACATCCAAAAGGGCAGTTTTGTACCCAAATGACAGAAATATAAATTTAAACAAGGCTATGATGAGAACATATTTAGAGCTCAGAGTACCTTTGCCTTTATGATGTAATATTACAGTGGTGGATGAGTGACTTTTTCTTGCTAGTGATATTAGTGACTGTTCAGGCTGAATCAGTACCTTGTGAACCCCCTCTCACACCTACCTCAGCTTTTTCCAGACTACACAGTACCTCCACGGTGGGTCAAAAGGTACGCATTTGTGCTCACGAGGGCCCATTATGTGGTTGTTATATAGTAATACATTTGTGAGAAGGCAGATTTCAGTACAAAATATATACTTCTCTTGTACCTTTTTGATTGTGCAGCATTTGAAGGGTGCACTCGGCAGTTTCCGTAATGACTCTACAGTATATCTATTTGCAGGCACCAGCACACCCCCCGGCATCTCTGCCACAGCCGTGCCCAGCATAGCCACCCCTATCGGGGTCAACGGATTCAGTGCCCTCCCGCCTCAAAGCAATGGGCAGTCCGCCTCTGAGCCCATCTACACCAACGGTATCCACCCTTACCCAGGTGAGCCAATCAAGGTTTACATAAAAGAAACATGAGATATATTTGTAACATCTACTGTCAGGAGACTGTTGCTCCGACCCTGACATGTATAATTAGCTGCTTGTACTGATGGTGATATATGAATTATTCTAGTGCTGCTCTTGATCTGAATAAGAACATCACCTAATTGCCACAATGCAAGTTCAACACGTCAGTGGTGACAAATTGAATTACTGTATATCGTGTGGTAACGGGTTAGAAGTTGACAAGAGTCCTTTTTTACTTCACACCCTCATTACATCTTTTTCTTCTGATCTGAACTGAAGCGTTTGAGGCTTGAGGGTCAATCAACAGTGTATTTGGCAGATTTCTGAGCAGCCAGCCCTAGCATCATGATGAATCCATCAGTTCATCCATCAGTCCATTATGGTTAATTTGATGTGTCTAAGCCCGTCCTCGGCTTCTTAATGTTGTCTGAGACTGATTCCTAAAGAATTGACAGACAGACAGACACACACACACACACACCCCCCATCTCTGCATTATGCAAAGGCAGCTGCAATTGTAATGAACTACAAAGTGTTTTGTTTGGCATGTTGTTAATATTTGATGCTAACATCTGGGGCAAACAGGCATTTTGAAGAACTAAGATATGACAACCCACATTTTCCCCACTCCTCGTGTGATCGTACCCGATGGTTCTCTACAGCTAAGCCAATTTTGGCCTTGCTCTTTAACATTCTCTCTATACCTCTCTTTGTGTCTGTTTTGACCATAATTTGTCTTTTCTGCTTTTATTTTCCTCTTTGTCACCCCCTTTTCTCTGTCTTTCTTTTCGTCTCTCTGCAGCACAGAGTCCAACGGTGACCGACCCTCTCCAACAGGCTTATGCTGGCGTCCAACACTACGCAGGTGACCTGTCTCTCCCACCTCCCATTACTTGCTCCATCTGTCCCTTTCTTTCTCCCCTTTACGTGTGTTTGCCACATCCGTAGACACTTTGACAAGTAGAGATAGCTGGATGACCAGCCAATTTCCTCCCGGATTAGACTACTTTAAATTAGGATTGCAAAAGGATTTTCAGTTGACTTGATTATACACCCACACAAAAAATCTTAATTCCAAAAGTACACTAAGAGCTGAGGATCGGAACCTGTCATAGCCTCCTACATGAGAGATGAAACAGGCCTCTCATAACGACTGTTTTCTGCCTGACATCAGCTCTCATTAACACGGTGTAAGTAAGTCTGCCCCTCTTTCTTTGTGCGTCTGCTTAGTTGAATTTCACTCCACTCCCCTTTTGCCATACTCTTTGACTAGTGATCCACCAGCCAAATGAGCCCAGGCTCCCAGTCATAATGCAATTTATTTATGCAATGTCTAGAGGATGCAAATGAACAATGGAATAATGATTTGAGTTTTGTTGTGTCAAATATGAAAATAGAGATGTGAAAAATTCCACTCTGGTTCTCCCTTTGCAACAGCAGCCTACCCTGCCGCCTATGCGCCAATCAGCCAAGCGTTCCCACAGCAACCAACCATCATTCCCCAGCAACAGAGGGAAGGTAAGAGCGAGCAAGTGCGCCCACCCAAGATAAAAGGTGATAATTGCCGTGTTCCATTCTAATGTAGCTGCGCTGCTTTGAATTAGCGAGGGAGGGAAAAAGCTGGCTGGGGAAAATGTGAGAAAAAGGCTCCCCATTTAAAGAGAAGAACATTAGCAGTGAGATGGAAAGTTACTCTGTCATTATTCAAAAACTGCACTAATTCAAACTCGCAGCGTTGGACTGCTTAATCAGTCCATTACAATGTGTTTAAGTGGTTATAAATATTCATCAGATTAATTAGCTGCATGCATAACCATTTATTACCATTCCTAGTGTAGTGTTCGTTCTTCTGCCACAGCATCAGATGTAATAAAGCATAGGATATACTGTGAAGGTAAATCACTCTTTTTGACGCCACTCGTCAGTCTCAATTATTCATCTATATGATTGTATGAGACAGCATAGAGTGGTATGAATATTCAATATAGGAACTCTGAAATGAAGTGTCTCAAATGTTGCCAAGAGAAAAGGTTAGTATATGTTTGCGAGTTTTCAGTAGAGTGAGTGCATGCCAGGGTCACAGTGCTGAAGTGTATCATAAGTTCAGAAAGACACACAATCATCCTCACTTCAGCAACTCATTCCCTTTACATGGAGGCATAACTTCACACCATAAGAAAAACACAGCGTTGTTTAGGACATCTCTCACTACCTTGAAACATTTTCAACATTAGCAAGAATTAGAGAAGTCATGGTCTCACACACACACACACACACACACACACACACACACACACACACACACACACACACACACACACACACACACACACACACACACACACACACACACACACACACACACACACACACACACACACACACACACACAGCTATTCTTGGTTGAGCCAGAGGCCTGTCTGAGTTCTTTCCTCCTCTGGGGTTTGGCTGCACTCCCAGCCTGTCTCAGTCCACTGCCACAGTCTGTAGCTCTGCCATTTAACAAGAGACACCTAAACCTGATTACACAGTCAAGCCTCAGCTTCAACCTCCCTCTGAAAGCTAACAATTGCAACAATAAAATCCATCGGTCTGTGTCAAAAGAATATTATTTTAACCAGACACATATTAAGTATTGGGTTAAATGCATCCCTACTGACTGTAATGACATAAAGACGACATTTGAAGGGGGTCCTAGGTGAAAATAAAATTGATGCAGCAGATCTAGAGATACATAGTGCCTGCACTGCCCACAATGCAACTCTAACTGCAGCAGTTCTAGTTCTACAGCTTGGCTAATGGAGCCTTGAGCCACTAGCGGCGATTCGGAGTGGGGTACAGAGGTCTGATAAGCCCAATTCATTCTAACTCCACTAACCATCTTAAGATTCTGGAGCCATAGAAGGCTTTATGCAAATGCAAAACGGTAGGACCTTGTAAATTGACTTCACTCAATTTCGACTAATGTGTAACATGTGATTTCCTTTCAAATCATATATATGTAAATCATATCAAATAACTTTCTACACTGTCTATCTACTTTCTATCCTGTGTGTAGAAGAGATATACAGTATATTACTGCAGCTAGATCTTACAACTTATCAACATGTTCTTAAAGATTGATTTTCACTTCTGGCCCTGGATGAAATATTAGATGTATAATTTACATTATTCTTAGTAGTATGACTGTATGATTTTATAATTATGCCTATATCCAGGCACAGGGTGCTATGCACCCATAGTGTACTTGTATACATGGAAAAGATAAACACGTTTTTATGAAGAACAAAAAATTGGTGTTATGTTTGTAAGGAGTGGTGAATCAACTGTGCAGCTGACCTAAACTAACACAACCCTTACACACCAGTTGGGGAAATGTTGTCCCTCTCAAATAAACCACTTCTTTTCAAAGCATGAATTATCTCAGACCTAAACTGACAGAACTGAATTCAGCTTTTAACTGTTACCAAAAAGGTTCCCACTCCTTCAACCTGTGTGTGTGTGTGTGTGTGTGTGTGTGTCTGTGTGTGTGTGTGTGTGTGTGTGTGTCCTCTATCTTGCCGAGGCATAGCAGCAGTACAGCCAGCCACCACTGCAGCCCTTATCAGCCTTCTCACCAGCCCCATTCTCATCTCGTCATGCTATCACCCAGAGCAATGAGACAGGAGAGAGTGCTAGCCGGGCAGCCAGCTGCAAGCATACTGTCCCCGAGTCCATCACATCTCTCTCTCTCTCTCTCTCTCTCTCTCTGTCTCTCTCTCTCTCTCTCTCTCTCTCTCTCTCCAGATTGGCCTGTACAATATGTGGCAGCTGGGTGGATGAGTGTGGAGGGATGGAGAGAGATTGGAAGACAGTCCTACTGTCAGAGAGTAATTGGGACAAAAACTTGGCTTATGCCTCCTCCTCCTCCTCCCCCCCCCCTCTCTCTTCCTCTGTGTTCCAGGGTTTCTCTGTCTCAATACAACCGTCTTTATCTTTCTCTTTTAATCAACCTCTCTGTTTTTTTTTTCCTTCCTCCTGTTGTATCTGTTTTGTTTTTTCCTCTGGCTTTTTTTCTCTTTTACTGCTCTCTGTGGCTGTTTACATGTGCACTCCAATTGCCTCAGACAATAGTCAAATTTAACTGTATTTATAAATATTTTTTAAATTGCCACTTATCTATACATTTATGTATATAAATGGAATTCAAATGAAAACCACAAAAAGAGCGGTCCAAACTACATGTGTGACCTTTTAAATTGTGTAACTCTTTAAAAACAAGATTAAGGTGTGTGCACTCCACAATAACCAGGTTTAAAACAACCAATATTTGTGCCACATGAAACATAATCAGCATTTGGTGTTTACAAGACTCCCATGTTGCTCGGATTATAGTCTTAATTGCTTTATTATGTCATTTTTCAACATGTGGTATTATGGCCTCTCTGTCGCTGCTTATGCTTCCAATGTAACCCTCCTGTTGTCTCTTTCTCATCACCAGGGCCAGAAGGCTGCAACCTGTTTATTTATCACCTGCCCCAGGAGTTTGGAGATGCAGAACTCATGCAAATGTTCCTGCCTTTTGGCAACGTCATCTCTGCCAAAGTGTTTGTGGACCGAGCGACCAATCAGAGCAAATGTTTTGGTGAGTCAAAAATCAACAGTGAAGAGAAGAAACAAAAAAGTGAGCAAAGCAATGCACAGGTGCTCCCTGGCTCCATCACACAGGTGGGACGCAGCTATGGAAAGGGGAAAGAAAGAATTGTGGTGTGAACAGGTGGACACGAATTTCCTAAAACAACACATTTCCAAACCCACCATGAATCTATCACATAGCTATTGACTCAAACATCTTTACACAATTGCCATTTGCTCCACACATCTATTCATCACTCTATCACGCCATTCATTATACAATCCGGACCCATCTCCCCTTCTCTGCCATTCCCAAACTCCCTTACCCAAGAGAAAAGCATTTTTCTAGACCCCCCCCAGGTCCACCAGCCAGGCAACCTAGCAGCATCCCGCCACCCCACCCATCCTTTCTCTCGCCTCCCACACAGCAATCCAGTTCATCAGGGTGGAGGCGGTGCAGGTGGAATCCATGGGCTTAAAGAGATAATAATAGACTGGTGTGGGCCATACTGTTGATTCAGTTGGACAGCAGCACCCAGGAGACAGGCAGAGGGGGGAAGAGAGAGAGAGAGAGACTCTCTCAGCATTGGCTTTCTTTCAGTTTCCCTTCAACATCGCACGTCTATGAGGCTTTCTCTTCCTCTCTTCCCTCATCTGTCTTATTCTGTCCATCTCAGGACTCTCTCTCCCTCTGTGTGCTCTCCTCGAAACATATGCCTCTCGCTATCACTATCCGTCAGTCAACAAGGGGGAAGGGCAAAGGGGCGGTGACCTCATCAGTCTCACCGGCTTATTTTTTTCCACGGCTTGTAATTAAGATCTTGGCTGAAAAACAGCCATTTAACCCATGATTCTTTTGTGGGGATTTCCCCCCCCCCCACACACTTATTTCTCCCTACTTTTTATAGCAGAAGCCCTAGGGCTCCTTTGTAAGACATTAACAAATTAGGCACACGGTGTTGTGCATTAAGGGGGATAAGTTATTAGGCCTCTAAGAACTTGGAACACTTCATCTTAAAAATGTGAGTTTAGCCTTGAGGATGTGGTTAATGGCCAATGTAGACTCACATACATGTGTAGATACAGTATACTGTATCACAGAAATATACATACATACAGTATATCGATGTAGTAAAATAGATGGATGGACTGATGAATTGTACATTGTAAAAATGTACACACTTGGCCTTGTGCACACTTCAACGATAGACAACAAAAATACTTTTTTAAAATTTTTTTTTTACAAACTAACAGAAAGCTAATGACCTTACTGTTAGCTGAGGAGCTCATTTCCAAAGAAATGCAGTGTGGATTTGAATAGGACAAAATGAAAAGTAACTTATTTCCAATGTTTCAAAGAGCAGAATATCACAGTCTCTAGTAGATGAAGTGTGTTAAATATTTAGTTAATATTATTAATACATTTAAATGAACTACCTCTGAAATATTGCTCGCCACTACAGAATAATTCCTGCGAGTTTCAAAAAACATCTATGCGTACATGGCCTGATTTCTCTGAAGCACAGGTAAACTACATTTGGGGATTTTGAGAGAAGATAAACAGACATCACTCTTTGAGATGGAGAGTTTACAGAGAAGTTTGGAAATTTGGATATGATGAAAAGGTCACTGTAGGAGCACTCAAAGCACAGTCTTTTAAAGGATGTATTTCTAAAGTAGGATTTGGTGTATATACTCTTGAGGGATGCATCACTGTCAATTCAGACAGATGTCTGTTTTTTTATTTGCTTTGCGATGAAATGGATATGAATATGTGACATGGTGTGATATTAAACACTTGCGCAGGGGAGATGAAGAGAAGACTTGAGGATGTGTATAACATTTCAACTCAAAGCAATTAAAAAATTAAGAAGATTAAGATGACAAGATAATCCACCAGTGACGTGGGTAACAGCATGTGTTATTAGTTAGTGATGCTTTATTGAGTCAGAGATGGGATAGAACATCCATAAGGAAAATGTGTACACCCCATATTAACTCACTGTTGAGTGCTATATGATCTCAATTTACACTGCAGAGATCTGAGGAGCAATTAACCATAGTTCAAATAAATACACCGGAGTTTAAAATTCAAACGCAAAGAAAGCAGAAGGAAATGGACATTGGCGAAAGGACATGCATCCGGCGGTTTCCTGCGGCACCGGGGCAATGCCGAACGTGGAACCTCGAGAATATAGACTGGGTTTAATCTAACCTGGGACTCTATGGACATAACATTAGTCTTAATCCTCTGCATTTAGTCACTCAATCTTGACTTTTAAAAGGGATCAAAGCATATGTTGTTAGGTGGACTTAGCTGGATTCAGCTTGAAAATTTCCAAAGGTCCTCTAAGAATGGAAAAAACACACACACACCAAAAATAGACAGCCCACCAAATCTATATGCCAAGATGTATCTTTTTTTTCATTCCCATTTTTAATTTGGGGAAAGTTGTCTGTCCATGTTTATTCCATCTGTACATTCATTTATTTACTGGGCACATATTCACCATCCTCCGTTAATTTAGCACGTTTGCTCTTTCACTCTTTAACAGCCACCCTTAAGCCATTTGTTATTTAAAAGAACAAGCAAATCTCCTATCAACACTTGTAAAATAACACAAACGTAAAATAATCATCCAAACAAAGTGAATAGAAATGTAGTGAAAATGTAAAGGTTGTAGCACTATTTTTAAGCATTCATTGGTAGTTGCAGCAGAGCATGGGACACAGTTTGTCAAAGCCTATAAGAGTATTTGAACCATGACTTCAAGTCAACACTAAAGCCACCCCTGCAATAGTGCAGAGACGGGTTTTCATAGTCCCAAATAGAATCAGTGCACAGCATCACTAAATAGTAACTACTTTTTTATGGCATTGTGAGACTTATATACTACACTATATTACTACACTGTAGCATTCCCAGCTGCTCAACCAGCTCCTGGACTTAAATTTTCCCCATTGTCACCCAATAACTTTTGCAAGTTTGTGTGTGTTTGTATTAAAAATGCATAGCTTTACAACACATACAGACATTCTGCTAATATGGATGGCTGCAGTGAGAGCCATACCTCAAACACTAGTAGCATCTCGGGTATTGCATTTCATAGCACCACACACTCAGTGCTCCATCAAAGATAGGAAACATCCGCCAGTTACTTTGTCTCGAAAAAACAGCTAAAACTTAAAGCTTTTTCAAATATCTTATTCTGCTTTTTAGACTTGTTTTAATATCTGTGGATTCAAACACTTACTGCAGTGCAGTCACTCTCGTACTATGACCCCCAGCATCATTTCACCTATTTGGCATGTGGATTTAAATGTGAGGTATGGAGATTCGTTAAAGCCAGGGATAGTATGTGTGTGCATGTCTGTGTGTGTGTGTGTGTGTGTTTGGAACGGGGATCACTGCCAACTGACAGGCCCTTCCCTGTTCAGTTTGTTTAAAGGGTTTGTAAAAGCAGCAGCCTTATCTCACCTGCACTGACAAAAGCCTGCCCTCTCCCCCAAAATTAAATTGGACCCATAGCGGTGTGATCAAATCAGCTGGCAGGCGGAAAATTCGGGCCGTCAATCACAGAGGTGTCTGATAAGAGCAGGCAAGGAGTCCCGGTGTGGAAAGCTGTGGGCTCATTCCGCCTCGACACCCAGGTGATAACTCAGAGCAGCAGGCACCTCCGTCCTACACACCTTGCTCCTAGCATCTCGTCACGACCCCCATGCCCTCTACTCTTCACTCAGCTACACGCTCGGTCACACACGTACATGGAGAAACACACACACACACACACACACACACACACACACACAGCCCTGCCACTCTTGCATGCCTCAAACACTCAGGTAACATTTACAGACTTGGCTCTAAAAATCCTCACACAACATGAGACTCCTTTCTTCTCTCTCTAATCTCTGAACACCTTTTTGTGATTTTTTTGTCCTCTGTTCAACTTAAACTCGCGGTTTTTAATGGATCTTCTTCGTTTGATTTTTAATATCTGTGTTATTACTCTTTGTGGTGTTTTGTGTAATCTTTTTTAATTCAAAGATTTTCAATTAATCCGTTGAAAAGGGAAAACAAAGAGCTATTGTTGTGTCATTGTTGAGAGTTAAAAAGGCTCTTCTTCTCCCCTCTTTTTTTCCTTTCATCTCGCCTTGTCTTTTCTCCCCGTCTCTTTCCCTCTCCCTTTTTCATCCTTCCTGTTTCTCTCTCATCTCTCCCCCATTCTTCTCCCCTTGTATGTTGTTCCATTTTCCCATTTTTCTCTGCCCTCATCTCTCCCCTGTTCTGTGTTCTTGTCTTAGGCTTTGTGAGTTTTGATAACCCGTCCAGTGCTCAAGCCGCTATTCAGGCCATGAACGGCTTTCAGATAGGCATGAAGAGGCTGAAGGTGCAGCTAAAGCGGCCAAAGGATGCCAACCGACCTTACTGACTTGTCTGCTGTCCATACCCAGGTACAGTAACGCCCATGCTAGAATAAGCCGTGCCATTCTCTGCCCTGCTTGTTCTTAAACCAAACTGTTTTCTTCATTTGGATAGTTTAGTCATTATTGATGCAGAAAGGGCATTTAACTATTGTGCAAACATGTTGAATATTCTTCAGAATTCACATCTATGTAGGATGATTGTCTGCTTTTTAACTGAAAGCTTTAAACAAATAAAATACACTTTAAAATCTGCAGGACAAGATGAAACAAGAGGAAAATTAAATGCCCTAACTCACTAGTCTTCCATCCAGTAGAAAGCCCATCATGGATCATTTGCATAAAGTACTTTCTGTTGAAATTTACATGTATTAACATGACAGACTAATAAAACTAGAAAGTGCATACATTAGTTAGTTCAATATTAAATATGGCCAACTAGGGAAGCAGTTAATATAATTCTTTAGTCATGATCTGACTTCACGCCATGAGCCCTGATGTGACATGGAATTCATATTTTTGCAGATCAAAGTGTTTAAAAAAAAAAATATCCATGAAAGTGTCTGGGCACTTGTTTCTTGATGGACCTCTCCACAGAATTAGTCTCTTACGATTTTGTCAGGTTGCCTCTGCTCCACAGAATTGTTTTTGTTACTTCTGGGATTTAAAATCTAATTTGTACCTGCAGGAGGACGCTCCTGTGCAAATTGATGACATCATCAATACCCAGCTGTGCATAATTACCCATCTACTGAAGACGGCGTTTAGAATCAATGCAAGTTGTTTGAGCTACAAATTCATAAAACCAGAGAGCGGCAATTTACTCCTACAATAGCTCTGCGTTAGATTCCTGTCAGCTGCATAGATAAATCTACAGGCCCTTTCAGTTGAACCTTCTCACAATAGTATTAGCACGATAAAACAGAGTACATGTATGGAATAATAACTTTTTACAAGACTACTGATGAGTGTGATGAGTAAATGCATAGTGTTTAAAAGAAAAGTTTGTGCTCACAAAAATATATCAACAAAGATGCTTAATGGAAAAGCACTTATCACCCTCCAAACTGCAGGGGCTTGTGTAATGGTGGAAAACAGCACCAACCCTAGTAAAGCACTATTTGGTTAGTTCAATTGAGGCTTCACCAATCTTTTCTCAACAAAAAGTTATAATCCATTTTCACATCGTGCCATTTATTGTTTGCCAATTTTCACAAATAGCAAAAACAAGGCATAGGAATGTTGTGTTATTGTAATTTTGAGTGCATGTCCTCATATCTCTTTTTGACTAACTGCAACCTTGTAGCAAAGCAGAATTGAATGCAATGACTGCAAATGCCAATGTAAACATGTTGGACATGTGTTGTGTTGCTCTGGGGAAACATCTGTTTAACACTATACGACAACTGTTAATTTCAAACTATGCCAGCTTTACAAATCCACAGCAACAGAGTTCATTTAATACTGAACAAAAGGGAAAATATTACCTGAAATCAAGCTCATCCATTGCGGAATAGAAAACGTGTATCTGCTTTTTTTTTTAACTTGTTATTGATGCTGTTTTTATGAAATATGCACATTCAAAGTATCTGCCACCAGATATGTCCAATATCAAACTTCCTTGTTTGGGCCGAAAAAAGTCAGAGCTTTGAATTAAAATAATAAAATGGAAGGTTTACTTAAAGTGGCACCATCCTTCAATAAAGACTAATTTCACAGTGTCAGGCTTGATTGAAAGAATCATCACCCATCTGTTACAAAGTGCAGCTGCCAGTGCAAAATAATATAGATGCATGCTCTCTTCGCCCAATTGGCTAGGCAACTTTTCATTACAATAACATAAGCCTGGATTATATTCCTCCATAAATAAAAGCCTGTAATACCATTTGTTTGTTTTAGACTAGACTCTTTAAAAGCCACAAGATGGCATTAATGGAAGGTGGTATGCATTACAAAGGATAGTTGCTTCCTTTATCTCTTGCCTGATAGCCTTTGAATAGAGCCGTGTCCTACTAATTGAAGAGAGGCTTTCAAAGTAGACAACCTATGAAGAAGCCCCACTAGGGGCTAGGAAATATCCTCCAACAGCGTTGAATGACACGGCAGTCATTGAGATGAGAAGTACTGAAATTGTCTACAATAACATTCTGTAATTTTATCAGGAAATATATGTGTGCGTGTGTGTGTGTGTGTGCGTGTGTGGGTGCGTGTAAGATTGTGTGTTCAATCCATTTTCTGTTATTACATCACTTCTGTTGTAGAGTTAAGGAAAACCAATAGACCAAAACCAAGAGCACTCCCATGAAAACATTAAAGAAAAAATACCCTAGTGGGGCTTCTGAAGCCGGCTCTTTGTTTATAGATTCTTAAAAACCACGCAGGAGGAGGATTATTTAAAGAAGTTGGCTTTGAAATATTTGACCAATCTACCATAAAGAATTTTTTTTTTGCTTTTCATTGATTGCCTTGTGATGCAGAAGACAGTACAATGAGTTCTTGAGCAAATGACTAAAATGAGTTAAGTTCAACAGTAACGGTTTAATTTTCTAAATCCAACTGCATTATAACGATATAACTTGAATGATGATTGTTCTGTGTTCCTTAGGTAAAACTTTAACGCGTAGATAACTTTATAAGTGCCCCTTTTTTCCTCGAATGTGGACGATTTCGCTTTGAAGCTGAATTAAAAACGCGATCAGACAGCAGTCTCTTCGGCTGGTCTCAGGGGCCCAGCTACTCGGAAATTGCGTTCTGTGTCATAAAGATAAACTTAATGCAAAAAAAGCTGAAGCACTCACTGTACGGCCACCCTCATAGCAAACAATGCAAGGCAAATCCAATTACTGTAGACAGGACAAGTTTCTAAAATATGCATTTCTGCCTTTAGGGTTATCTTTGTGAATATAAAAACATCAATTCAACCTTTTAACCTGCAAATGTTGTCAGCCTGAGAATGTTTATTTATATACAAGAAAAGGAACATTTTTTTGCCGTGTGAGATTATTAGTTCTGTTATTTCTCTTTTACTTGTCAGTTCTTTTTTTCTTCAGTTTTTATGGTAATAATCATAATAACCTCATTTGATTTGTCGGCCCGAATGAGTGAATGTGGAATACATATGGAAAGGATGCTTTGAATATCTAACTTAAGGAAAAGAAAATACCACTGTTTCTTTCCCTTTTTTTTGCACTCCCACCAACCTGGCAACCTGACATGACCAATCACAGTGTGAGGTGGCCTTTCTCCGCTATAGCCACATCCCCCTCCCCCACCCCCCCACCCACACACCTGTCATGGGGCCAAGTTCCCACAGCTGTAAGTTGAACCCATGGTGTCATTTTCTTTTGGATGACGTCATGTGGTGGGACTGTGACTGCGTTGCATGACGTGGCGTTGATTGATATCTCTAAACTCTATCTCTTTATATTCTGCCCTCCTTTTATATATACTGTATATATATATATATAATGTATATTGTATATTGGCAGTTTGTGGAGTGCAGTAAAACGATGCCTTTTCTTTGCTAGTACCTGTTGTACATAATGTAACTGACGTGCTTACTGGTGGATTATAGCTGGAAGTGGCCTTTAACCCTTTTGTGCTATTGTACCGTGTGCCCTTGTGATGTTTTACTTCTCTTGTGGGGTTCATGTGTATCGATGTCATGTATTTTCTATTTCTTTATTTCTTCACATTCACAACTATTTTTTTTGTTAAAGGTCCCATGACATGACGCTCTTTGGATGCTAATACCGTATCTGAAGTCTCTTTCCCAAAATTCAGCCTCAGTGCAGAGTTACAGCCACTAGAGCCAGTCCCACAATGAGCTTTCCTTTGTATGTGCCATTTCTCAGTCTGTAGCTTTTGAGGAGATGGGAGGCGGCAAATTCTTTGGACGGGCAAAGCAGAGAAAGGGGAGGTAACCTTACCCCTTATGACCACATAAGGAGCAAGATTCCAGATCGGCCCATCTGAGCTTTCATTTTCTCAAAGGCAGAGCAGGATGCCCAGGGCTCAGTTTACACCTGTCATAATTTCTAGCCACTGGTGACCATAGGCAGGCTGGGGGAAAGCATATTAATGTAAAAAAAAAACTAAAAAAGTAAAGTTTTTATGCCATGGGACCTTTAATGAAAGTCTAAATCTTTGCAAAAAAGGACCTTTTTCTCCCCCCGATCGACAGCTGTTTAGTTGAGCGATGGCCAAGATGACCCTATGTTTGTGTAGCCAATTAAATATCCACTGTTCCCGCAGAGAGCACAGGCAAATGTTGACACTCCACTTCTCCATGGATTCCATCTGCACAGGGAGTACTTCTGCAAGATTGTTTTGTTTGCCTAACATGAGAATCACTTCCCATGTATTTATTTATGAGGGTGCAAACCAATTGCGCCGTGATAGCAGAGCTGCAGGCAGCGCTGCAGACCCACATGGCCAAAATCTGTCCTCCATAGATGGACAGTATAAGCAGGGAGTGGAATATTACAGAAATACAAATACCTGGGACGAGTATTTGCTACTGCATGTTGTTGTTTTTTTAATAGGATTATGCGGCCAGATAAATTAGCTCTTATATTTTTGTGGCTTGTATCTGAGATAATTGTTACTCGGTCTGTAACAAGAAAATGGCAGCAAACAGAATTAAGAGTGAAAAGGGTCCTTTCTTTGCAAGTTTGTTTCTATCCCTGCAGGCAAAACCCTGATAAGAGTTAGTCGTTTTCATCGAACTCGGTCTGCTCTATTCTTTCAGAAGCCCTGCAGGCGACTCTCACCCATAGTCTATCCAATGAACTCAGGGGGTGTCTAGCCAGGCAAGCCGGGAGGGATAAGGTCTTTCTGGCACCAACTATGCCTCTTAACTGCCAGGTGTCTTTTATGGAGCCATCTAAGTAGGTGGCGGTGGGGGGGGCATAATGCTGGCAAAAGAAAGAAAAAAAAAAGAAGAAAAAAAAGAAGGTCTATTTTAAAAGCCACTGTGTGTTTATGCTGTGTGGTAGATGTTTATGAGCAAGTGGCATATAAAAGAGAGCGGCTGTAATCGGGACTGCTTTATGCTGCTAATGTCTGGGCTCGCTTCGGCACACATAAGATAGAATCCAGCGTCCCCGCTCTTGCATCGAAAAAGGAAATCTATTATGAAATGGTAACAAGCTCATTTACAGGAATGGAAAGGTAGAACAAAGAGCGTCTTGGCACACATGTTCCTGTCCCAAAGTCAGTCCCTTTCATGTTCGCAGAGAGTGATTTGCTGTGATTTCGTAGCCTTTCTTCACCCACACTGTAGCTCCCACCACATTAGGGACGATAGGCTTCAAACTAGACATTTTATATCCAAAGCTCGGCAGCATGAACATATTTAGTGACAGTGCAGTGTTTTAAGTCAACACAAACACAGGGGAGATGCTATGTTGGTTTTTCTATTGGAACCTAATCCAGCGCAATTTCTTGAAATATGTAGTTTTTTTCACATTGGACAACCATCAACCATCGTTTTTTTTCTGTCACAAGGATTACACAATTTCAACATTCTTTCCTTTGTATCCTTCTTGTTCTTTTGGTAGTTTGTAATGAATTAACAATACAATGACTGACAGCGACATCTCAGGCAACATTCAGCAGTATTTCCTTTCAAGCAGGGAGATGTAGTCAGTTTAAATTAGGCCTTCCTTGGATTAGTGCTGTCACAGTGTAGATGTCTGTTGCATATGGTTAAAACACAAATCTCCCACCCCCACCTCTAGCCTTATTTCTGGTTGTGATTGACACACTCCTCTATTTTTTTCTCCTCCCCGTCTGTTTCTCATGCTGTTGGCTGTGCCTGTCAGTCTGTGTGATAACCAGGAGCCAGCAACCCTGAGCATGTTACCACAGCCTTACTGAATCCACTCTCCTTATTCTCCCCCATCTCTCTCTCTCTCTCTCTCTCTCTCTCTCTCGCTCTCTCTGTGTCACAGGATGAAGGGCCACAACACCTTATTTCCACAAGTGCAGTAAAAGTACAAAGACTTCTTGCTCTGCTACATATCATGAAGGAAGCGTGGTCCCTTGATCCTGCTGGAAACCCGCTGAAAGATTGGGTGACTGAGAGAGGGATCCCAGAGTTGTTGTTTTTTTGTTTGTTTTGTTTTTTGTCTTCGCAAATGCCTCTTTTTTCCGTTTTGCTTTGGCGTCTGTGAAAGAAGATTTTTTGCAGAGACCAACTTTTTGCTGCTGTTTTTTAGACATGATGGGAAAAACAAACAAAAAAACCTTTATAGAAACTCATTATGCTCAAAGCATGCATACTGACACAGGATATAGATAAACACACATAAACACAGAAAACAAACCAAACATACACATTTAGATGCCACACTTAAAAAAAGAAAAATGAAGAAAAAAAACGACTTTGTACATGTATAAATACTTGCAAATGCCAACTCAAGTACTGACGCAAACACATGCGTGCGCGCGTGCACACACACACACACACACACACACACACACACACACACACACACACACACACACACACACACACACACACACACAAACACACACCAGCCTGCTGCCATTTTGGTTTTTGTGCCTACACAGGTGTTGTGCTCTGTGACAGGGCAAGCTCTGGATCAAAGAAGAAAAACGAAAAGAAGAAGAGAGAAGAGGAGAATCCAGGATAATTTACATGCATCATTCCTTAGGAAATAGGGACCAAAGGACTAAACGCTTTTTAAAAGAATATAAATATATAAATATATAAATATATATTTAAAAACTCATACCTTGTAGCTGCAAGTATTACAATTTACTCGTAGTCAAAAAAATCATTTAAATCAATATCCAGTGGCCTATTGTAAGTACGGATAAAAGAAAATGGAAACAATGTATAAACAAAAAAGACATGGCATCATAGTATAGGGGCTGATCTTTTGCTCTGGATGCTGATTTAGCACCAGGTTGTAGAATAATAGAGTAGAGTAGAAAAAAATGTAGATTTGCTAACTTTTGCTGTTGTTTAAAAAAAATACTTGAAGTCGTAATAAAAGGGGGCAAAATGGGGGGGGGGGTTGGGTTGGGTTGGGGGGGGGGGGGGGGGGGGGGGGGGGGGGGGGGGGGGGGGGGGGGGGGGGGGGGGGGGGGACATTCATCTGCCCCTTTACGCAACGAGTCTCTTTTTCTTGGATGTTAAGGTATCAGCCACTGGATATCTCGCTCATCATGATGTATAAGTCACCACACTCTCTGACAGCTATGAACAGACTGTTCTGGAAGAAGAAGAAGAAGAAAAAAAGAATGACAAGAGAGAAAAAAAGACAGAACTTACTCATGTCTGTGCTGGACAGGGTGCAGACATTTAAGGCGTCTCACTAGCCTTTTGTGTTCAAGCGACAATCCACTGTAAAGACCAAGCAAAATGGACATTGGGGTGTCTTTTGTTTTTTTCTGGTTTTTTTCTTGACCTTTCGTATTGCAACAAGGAGTGTGAATTATGAAGCCACAAACTGTTGAAGGGTGAGGGTTCTACTAAGAGAGCTGGACAAATGCACGGTCATGATGGCAACAGAATGGGAGGAGTAAGGCGACAGCTACTGAAACTGCCAGCAGAATGAACTCAATATACAAATGAAAAAGACCCCTATGGCATCATAGAATTCTGTCAAAAAACAAAATATGCCCGTAAACAACTAGGACTTATATAAGTGACAAGCCAAGGAAATGTGTTTCCACTGGAGCTGCTGCAAAACTCCAGATTGAGATAAATTGCCTCTTGTCTCTCGGCAGATACAAACAAACATTTCTTTGAAGACAAACTCGATTTACAGTATTGATGGCAGAGGAGTCCAGGCTTTTAGAGCTCATTTAGCTCTGTCAAATATAATGTAAATTCCACTATTAACATGTTCCCTGACCTCCTCCTTCATATATTATACATACAGCGTACGGAGGGGAAAAGCTACTGCTTAAACAGACTATATCTAAATTAGATATAACAGTCACTCTTCATCATTAAGCTCGCTTGTAGCCTCTCTGACACTGACGTCAGGCAGGTCAGAGTAAAGCAGTCCAGTATTGTCACGTCTTGATTTAGAGTCCTGGAGCCTTTTTTGGACTGTTTTAGAGCTCTGGATACAGGCTCCTCTCTAAAAGCAGTTTAATATGTTTGGAATGAGTCTAGAGGGAGGAGCGATGCAGTTTTAGTCACTCTAAACACTTCCCGATTTTCTCTGTTGAACACCAGCTCATATCCATACACCAGCCCCTCAAGCACCGGCAGCTGGCAGCAAGAGGCATGGCTGGGCAAGAAGTAGAGAGGGAAGTAAAGAGAGGAAGTCAATAACCAAACATGACACAGAGATCCTTCAAACTGTTGCTTTAAGGATGATGCCCAATGACTTAATCAAGAAAATCTGAATTTGATAAAACTCCTGGTGACAAATATTATCTGTGCTGTATGCTATATGCTTTTGAAGAACAGGTTTAAAGGGTTCAAATAGGACTGGTACCATGGGCTCCAGTCCCACCAGGTCCTCTTTGCTACAGAGACTCTCCTCCTTGCTGTCCCCTTCCTCTTTCTCCAGCTTTTTTGTTTTAGATAGGAATGCAGACAAAACCAATTCTGAATCCCTGGAGGAATGTGCCAGCAGATTCTTCAACGCATTAGAGCTGTGCGATATGGAGAAAATCAAATATCACAATATTTTGGACGAAACACCTCGATATCGATATTGTAAGGTTGACCGTTGGTGCTTTCACAAAATATTTTCACAATGAGATTTTTGACAAATACTCGTCAGTAATGTGGATATAATGACTAAGTGGGTAAATGCAAATAATAAAACAGCTAGAATAGTCTGGTAAATTCAGAAAATTACATCACTTTACAGTGATGCAGCCTTTAAAAACAGGAAAAGACAATACTTCTACCATATCTAATCTTGTATCACATTATCGATATCCTACTGATATTTTGCCTAGCCCTACAATGCACTACGGATCTTTGTCCTTTGCATAAGCAGAAGGTCTTGATTTGATATCAGCGTGCCATCTACACCCTCTCTATCTCCTGTCCTAAGAGCAGCCATCCCTTTTCAAACCTCAGCCCAACTGTTCAGCAGCTCTCCCCTTGGAACAGAATTTTCGAACCTGGCTAATGTCTGTGCTCACTACCCTTCAATTATCTCTTGCACCGTATTAGACATGCTATTTCACCTTTCTCTCTAATCACACTGTAATCACCAGCCTCTATACATTAGCAGCAACCAAGTGAAAAATCACCGGGATAATCACTTGGACCAAATGACGGGAGAGATGGTCCCCTGCATGCACATGGATGACAGCAGGAAGATTAGAGAGAATTATGTTTGTGCGTACTCCCTGGCAAGGCTGCTAACAGCTGACCTGGCACCAATAATACTGTTGAATTTACCCAAAGAGGCGAAGGAGGACGAGGGACAAAAACTTCCGTATCATAGCAAGGTGGTTATAAAACAAAGTAGATTACCAAAACTCAAAAGAGACAGGAGGATGAAATGAATGCTTATGATTGGTTACAAAACCAGCCATGTAGCTGGAAATCCTCAATTCTGTAGAAGCAGCTGCACTGAGCCCTGTGTTATGTGCTTCTTTTTTCAGCATGTAATTGTAGCTCTTCAGACACCACCATTTTTTGGTTTTTACAAAATAACTTGCGCTACACTTTCTCTCTCTTGCTTGTATCCCTGCTGGGACACCAGCAAAGCACAGTATTGTTCAGGGCCGAAAAAATATTTGTGAAGAACAGTATTTCTTCAGGTTCTAAAATGATGCCGTTAAAGTGACAGCTATTTGAAAATAAAAGTAGGGTAAAACCCAGCCCTCCTCCCTCAGTCCTTGTCAGACTTAGGTGGAAATGCAGGAAGCTCCATAAATTGTAGTGCCGTGAAGTAGGTCAAAACAAAGCCATGTTCTGCAAACCGTTTGTGCTCATTATTCATGTGAAGCTGAACTAATCGATGGGAAATCTAATGTTCCATGAGCAATGAAATTTCCTGAGCTTGTCTCGGCCATCTTTAGAATACATTCTGCGAGTGAGGCTCTTTCAGGCTGAACATGAACCTTGTCTTGTATCAGATGCTGTACTAGTCCTTACTGCTAATGGCAGGTTGAATCCCCAATGAGCCAAAACTCAGCCTAGCCCAGTGTCCTGCTGTCTGCTTGGCTAACAGTGCAGTGTTCATGTAGCATCTCTGCTGTGCCAGGGCTAAATTAGGCATTGTGAAATCAGCACTTCAACCCTTTTAACAAAGGGAGGTAATAACTGTACACCCCAGGGAGGATATTAATAAAATGGCACGCATTAATAACGGAAATAGATATGAAGCTTCAAAACAAGAAAATGCAGTGTTTTAGACCTTTCCATTCTCCAATTTAAGGACAACAGCCTTACCCTACCCTGCCTCAGTCTGGTCTTTAGCCCACGTCATGTTTCAGCTCTAAGAGCAGTGACAAATGTCAACCCAGCAGGCATTCACCAAGTTGTTGCCAAAATTTCATTTTTGTCCTCTAATTTGCAAAAAGAAAATGTAATGTGGCAAAACAGCCTAAATGAATTAGTAAGAATCAAATTAATTGTAAGAGTATAACATTTAGCATTCAAAGATAAACTTACAAGGCAATGTCAGACATTATGTCCACACCCTCAAAAGCATATAGCTTCTCTTCTCTGCGGCCATGCTGCGTTCATTAAACATGTCAGAACAAGTAGTTTGGAGCACAAGTGTAGCCAGTTCTCTTGCACTGAGTATTCACACCACTGGCTTCTCTGCCACTGATGCATGCACCAAATCTGACCCTGTATCATTAAATGAGAAATTGGGGGTATATACATAGAATATCCATTTCCTCATCTGGCACAACACCACTGTTCATGAGGTCAGTCCTTTACAGGGGCATGTAGCCTTAGAGGGCCCCAGCCAATGGCGGGCTGAGCAGCAGACTGCTAGAGCATGTCTACAAGTCTCCAACCCCCTGGGTGCCTAACACTCACCCTAAAATAGCAGTGATTTTCAAGGAAAGGAAGTGAAATGTAATTGACTGAAACTGGAGAGATAATTAAAGGAACCTGTTGGACAGAAGGGATGAAATTAATGCCTCTCATTTAATAGCTGCTTTGGAAAAGAGCTTTTCCGTCATCTCACTTTAGCACAGAGAGGGTTTTGCTGTGGTGATGGGATTTTGTGTGGAAAAAGGTGGAGGTGGAAACCAGCATCGGGTGGTGGGGGTGCTGTGTGCTAAACTGAAACTCCACGAAATCACTCCCGATACTCAGGGCATCAGGCGCTATGATATCATGATTAGTGGAGAGGTTCAGAGCCTTGCCTTACCCTATCCTTAGGGAGGTCGAGCACAATCACAAATATGAGGTCAGTGCTGTAAAAACGTTGTGTGGATGCTGAGCCAGCAGAAGGGCTGATGAACCACCTAAATTGTGCTTTGGATTCATAGTATCACCATCCAATTCCAACAAGTAACAACCGAATAAAAAAAGATGCCATCTTCCACCCACAAATGCAGTTAATTGCTGAAGGTATGCTATTATATTTAACAACACAACAGAAAGTAATGAAGACAAAGACTTTTTTTATTCCTTAATGTAAATAGCCTATAAAACACAAAACAGAAAACAGTTGTATAGCAGCTTGTGCTGAGAAGCCCAACTCTGTGGGACAATGATGTCACTATAAAATGTATCCACAGTAGTGAAGGGATCTAGGAGAGATATAGTTATTTTAAGCCCCTAAGGTTTGGGCTTTGAACATGCATCCTACAACCCTAAGCACCGGACCAAGGCTTAGACAGTATTTGACTTAGTGTCAAACCTAAGGCACAGTCCCAGAGTGATCCGTTAATTAAGATTCTGTGTACACCGACATGTCATGATTTTCTTTTTTTTTCTGACAGAAGAAAGATCGCCTGTGCGGTAATTGGATTAGTCCATTTAGGGCTGATGAACAGATATGGCAGTGACAGTAGAGTTCGTCCATCCGCATGCTTACCGGTTGACAGTGCGACAAAAAAAGCATCAGCCACCACGACACTGAGTTTGGGCTTTACGACATTCAAGGAAATTAGTTTCACAAATGAAACTGAAATGAAATGAAAATGAAACTCCAGGTAACAGTTTGTTCAACATGTACATAAATAACTTTGAAATCCAACATTTAATACACATGGTGGAAGCCACGCGTAGGTGGTTAGGCTGAGATTGGAAGAAGGGGACAAACAAGAGAGCTTATTATCAACCCCAGCAGAACGCCCTGCCAGCTTGACCCAATCTGCCACAGCTCTCCGAACCACACAGCTGCATAACTCCTGTACATACAATAAAGCTTATTTTTCAATTCTGTTGAACCTTCTTTATAGGCCGTACCATAGATCATGGTCAAACGTTTAAAAAAAAATTTAAATAATAGTTAATATATTTCAGTGAAACTAAGAAGGAACCTATGAAATAATTTATCCAAACAGAAGATGAAATTATGTTATTTCTTGTATAGTGAAGCACTGATGTTCAAAAATGGGATTTTATACTCATGTTGGTGAATGATTCTTTTATTTTTGCTCTTTTGTTTTGTTATTATTTCCTGAAGCTGGGATAGACCCATTGTCATGAGGTGTATTCGATATATCCGTTGCTCATTTCTTTTTTGTCTGTATATTTGTTTTTGGCCACACAATCCCTGTATGAAATTCTTTGTGGATGGACAAGTTCAAAGAGATTTCTTTGCTCCCTAAAAGTTCCTAAATCAATCCAAGAATTAACAAACTGCACTGTAAAAGGTTGATTGATGGTACTGGCCATGTGGATTCAGAAAAAGTCCATTGCACAACTGAGTTTGAATGAATTAGCATTGCATGCTCAAAAAGAATCTCATTTGAGGCCTTTTGTTGTTTTGAGAAATAAACACCCCAAAAGACAAAAAATATCAAACTTTGCATTCAGATTGGTTTTGAGACCAATGCTGTCATATCTCATTATCTTCAAAGCCAATAATGGTTTCCTGGAATGTTCTTCCTCTTGTCTATCCTTGTCACAGTGTAATTGTGTTGTTTCTTTTTTGTTTTGTTATTATTTAAGGGTTGGTGGTAATCATTGATATATTTCAGATTTTCATCTTCTCTGTTCTTACCTATGGGACGTTTCTTCCACATTTTCTTATCTAATGTGACTCCATCCATTGAAGACTTTGTACCAACAGTAGATAGTGCCCCATTGCTTTACTCAAGTCAGGCTGACCTGTTAATGTGAGGAGAGAATTATGCCTTAAACCCAGCCTATTCTCTCTGACAGTACTACCTGTGAGCGAGGTCAGATTCACTGTATTCTGGGGATGCCAAATGTTCTATCTTCAAAAGGTAAAAAAAAGAAAAAAAATCTGTTGTAAAGACAAACCCTTTGCCAGAGTCAGTTTTGCCTCAAGCCCATTCTGACACAAAAAAGGATGTGGTCATCCACCTCCATTTCCATTGGTTACAAGGACCAAAATGTAAACAAACTCAGCTAACTGAGTAGTTTGCTCCAATCAAGCATTCAATGAGAGCCTTTAAAGAATTCACATTTAGTCATAGGTGGTTTTGCACCATTGATCTTAAGTCATGAATCATTACATTCCCAGCTTCTCTATCTCTTGATTTGCTCTCATGCAACATTGTTAATCATAACATATTTGGGTATTTATATTCACAATAAATGAAATACTCTTTTCTTTTATTATTTGAATTGAACAAACTGTTTTGTTTTTTTTCTGAAACGGAGATGTAATTTAAAATAGCGTTGGCTCGGGTCCGTTTCCCTGATTCGGGGTGATAGATCCCATAGTGCTCCTGAACTCTGTAGTTCTCTAGTTCATTATATTCTGCTTAGACTAAAATAAAGCACAGTCCTGTAGAAGATTGAGTCTGCTTTGTCCTTCCTTTTTATCTATTCACTTAGCTTGATTAAATAATTCCTAAAGGTTTGGATCTATCATTGCGTGCATGCATGACCCTGTTTGCGAAGATGTGAAGCGTTCGGTATCCGCTTGTCCCTTGGATTGTGGGGAGAATGTATTTAGGACATGTCATTGTATTAATTGAGCTAACAGCGCTAACCATATCCGAATACCAAATTAGATGAGACGGTTAGTAGAAAAATCGTTTAAAAAGGGCGAATAATGCATAATAAATGGAAGGGAGATTGGAGGAGGGAGGGGAATAAATTGTGAATTGATTAAAGGGAAATGGATATTCCGCTCTTGTCTCGTGGAGGTGTGGCAGTGGAAACAAAATCAGGTGCAATGGGTGCTGCTGGTTATTGTTAGTGAATATGAAGCAGGAGGTCAATCGATTAATCAGAGGTTTTCCTCATGCTGCCTTTTATCGACAACGACGTTACAATAAGGACGGGTCGGGTCACATTGAAGCCTATGGTCTGTGTCCTTTGTTTGGCCCTGAGTCTTCTCCTCCCTCGTTAACCCTCAGAGGGGTTCAGCAGTCACCAGACCAGTTACCGCCTCATAACCTATTACAAGATTGTATCTCACAACTAACCCCTGTGCACAGTGCGTGAGATAATTGAACTCGTTTCTCTGCAAATCAACATGGTTCAACAATTTTCAGCAGCCGCAACTGTCCATCACCAAAGAGGGAAAACATCGACACTCCCTGACACTAATTGTTCCCAGAGCAGAGTATGATACCCCAGGGAACATCAATGATCAAACCATCCCAAGACACCAAACATCATTTCTCGTGTATGGGCCTCTTGGGTGCGTCGCTGTAGTAGCATTGGTGTGGAAACAGATTTATGGTTTCTAAATTTGCAGGTGATAAAAAGGCAAAGAGTGGCCAGTTGGGGCACTAACTCTTGGCTATTCACATGTTGACTCCCGTGCCGAGTCTCCAGGGACCCTTTCTCATTGTACTGCAGACACTCCATGATTCCACATGACAAACTGGATTGTTCCTCGAGTGAGTCCTGCTGAATTATTTTGGTCCTTTCGATTGCATCTCCTACCCCTGAGATTTTCCTCTACTGTTGCCTTTGAGCCATAAGCCTCCACAGCCACTGTTGTCGATACTCAATCTGTTCTGTAACCCCTAAAGCTAATGAAATGTGCTAACAGGGGTTTGTTTGTTTGTCTCCAAGAGGGGGGCCAAGGGAAAGAAAATGGAACAGCAAGACTCTTTTGACAGTTCCATTTTTCCAATGTTTTGGAGTGAGGGATAATCATGAAGTATGGATTGGATAGGGTAAAGTTATTACATGTTGTTGTCTTTATCCTTGTTTGAGTTGTAAGAAAAAAAGGTCAGATTGTTCCAAACATGGTTCTTTGCAGTTCCTGGATTTATCCTCAATTTTCCACTACTCTGTGTGGGAAATGAAAAATCGTTTTTCTCACTTCTCTTGAGCTTGTATCCCTCTAAATCTTCAGTAGACGTTTGACAAACACACAACCTTCTGTCTGCCTGGAGTGTTTTTCTGTGTGTATTTACTTTATTGGGGGTGGTGATTGGGACGAGTTTGTTTTTACGAAGCTCAAATATTGCAGTTGACAACACAGGCACACAACTGGTGTTTAAAAGATATATCTGTCTCAATCCTATAGTGTCTTCAAGCAAGTGTCTTCCGAATTTTAGAATTACTTCATTCAGATCAACAAATGTAACCAATTCACACACTGCTCTTTGCACAGAGTACATCAAAAAGCATGCAGTGTTTTTTATTGTTTTAGTCTGCTTTGCACAGGTAACCAAAGTAATACCCATAAGTGACGACAAAATTCCAAATTGCAATGTCTAATTTCTGTGTTAGACGTTTAGCATCTTTCCAAACTGTACCTTCAATTAAAGCTGGCAGCTGCACATGCATCATTATCATTAGAAGATAATGTTTGCTATTTTTCTTCAGATATAAATAAAAATACAGATTCAATGGAATTATGACGCCGCCAACCAATTTCATCATGTCTCACTGAGACTTTTGCAGCTGAAACCATTATTTTATAATTTATATAATTGACAGAAACGCACCCTAGACCATTTCTTTCATACGATTTTAACTTCATGCCATATGCCTCATTATACCACGGAATGGCTTGTACGTATGTAAGTTATTATGAATAATGGCCTTTCTACTTCTTAACTATGTCCTATACAAATATTTACCATATTGACTTATCACTTGTCACTTACCATGCATTTAGCATTTGACTTTCATCGCCCATTAATCTATCAATGCATCCATTAGGGACACTCAAGCATTCGGGAGCCTCTGCACACTCCAACGGGCCAATTAGCATGTTCTTTAAGGGGAAACATGTCACAAACACTAAGCATAAGCTACGCCACTCAGAAACCTGAATGTGCTGTCAACATTGTCTGTAAATTGCAGATTTGCATAGAAGAGTCATTGTGCCTCCTCTTCTCCACTTCTTTTTAAAAATGATTATAAAGAATATGAAGTAGGCTCTGATTGGCAATAACAAAGGCTGGCAGATTTCAATCCCATCCCTCTTAACATGCAGATTCCCAAATAACAAAAGCTTATAACTAAATAAAAGTGTGAAGAAGACCTGGGTAAGCAAAGCTACACAATCCCTTTGATCCTATTATTTATTACAAAAGCTTAATCAATATCTAATCAGGGGGAATACAGCATGCCATGTCTTACAGAGCTCTTTGCTGTCAGAGGTGAGGTTGCCATGGTGACTGGACAGGTGTGGAGAGCTTAGGCTGCAGTGGTATTGATGGAAATTAAGAAGCATTGATGAGACTTGAAGATGCTGGGATTGAAAAGGGAGATAATTAAAGTGAGGGATGCAGTGGGAGATGTGGGGCAGGGAGGGACACTGGGAGATTTAGTTTGGAGAGACAGAAGGTGATGCAGACAGGTGTAACTTAGACATGTAGCGGTCTCACTGGTTTTTCACAGGAAGTGCATTTGCTAAAAACTACTAGAGAAGTAACGTCTTACAAGGCGTTTAAGTCACGTGTGAAATTACAGTTGCATATTACGGACAAGAGTTTGCAATTACAAGGATTTCATTCTTCCCTTTAACACTGCAACAACAACTCGTTTTATTTTTTAAGAGCTATCTGACAAAGAAAATGCAGCACTTACATTTTCAGAAAAATACCAGGAAACTACAATTTCTCACATAACAAGCAAAGATTAAACAAAGCACAGTCAGGTTCCTTTTTGATACTTCCTTAAAATGCCTCATAGTTAAAATATCCTTTTAATTCTTGGTGAAGCCAGTTTAGAGAAATAAATTAAAGTGAGAAAATGGTTGACCCCATATACCAGTGTAAGTGCATTATGCACATTTGGAAAGGGATTGAATTCCAAACTACGATGAGAAACTGAATTTAATGCAGTGGGCCTTATTCCTATTAAAACCACTGGCCTTTCCAATGAGTTATATTCCACAAGGTTAACACAGTTACATAACATTAGCAACTGCTTTTATTCCATAGACACCGAATGAAATGAGAACACCTCAAAGAGCACGCACAGGTTTCCATTTTTATATCTCAATTCCTTTCCCTCTCATTTCGAGGTAATTCACAGGGGGGTAAAACTGCAACAGGGGAAGATAAAGTGAGTGAGAATGAGCGTGTTACAAAAACGCACCAAAACATCTGAGTCATTGGCGACCTGGGCAAAGCAAAGCTGATGACACAGCGGTGGACAGACTGTGCTCCAGAGGGACACTTGACGAGCGGCGCGTCTGCACCGTGTGCTGCTCAACCCCTTGACTCATGCGAGCGGCAGGAGTCCAGCCAGTTCTGTCCGTTCTGGCCCTCCGCCCTGCCCAGTCCCACAGAGAGCTGTCTGCCGACACCTGATTAACACTTGAGATAATAGGTCATTAAAGTTCCCCTTCAATCAATAAGTCCAATCGAGTAATCAAGGCTGAGATTGAATGAACCCAAACCAGCGTGGAGCCCGGTGGGAGGAAAAAGCCTTTAATCGGTATTGGGCAGAGCGCTGCTTTTCTTCTGTAGATGTACACTGAATCATACTGTTGTGGGTAAAGCCACGCAGCTAGTGTGGTGATTGAATTTCATCCTTGCGTTGTCAAAAATCTGTTAGAAATCCAGTGAATCTGTTTAATAAACCAAGTAAGTACAGTAACCTCATCATCGCCTCTGTACATATGACCTCCAGACACCTCATGCTGTCCAAAGCTCCGTGACACACACATCCCACTCTCCTCTCCAGCCCCCTTGTTTAGCTGATGTAATAGCTCTGGCCTTTGTTTAAATCTCTCTTGGTATTTGGCGGGTCATTGTTGTTTAACCTGCCACCTTTCAGCTGTGAAATTTCATCCATTCTCATAAATCACAGTGAAGTGTCATTACTTTCTGATTGCTGTCTTAATCACACAAATACACAATTATTGCTGCCAAAGCAACCAAATTACCACACATGAATAGATACTAATTTCTGAAACACGATACACTCACGCGCAATGTTTTATTGGAACATCATATCATATGTTCCATCAGTTTGTAATAACTACTTACAAGCACGCGCACAATCCTGCCACCCCGGATATTGTGCGAGTGCGTGTGTGTGAGCTCACACATGCGCGGGCACTTGAGTGAGTGGCCGTTGAGCTAAAGTGAAAAGCATTAGGCCCAGTGACAGCGAGAACAGAGGGATCAAGCATTATCATCAAAAAGGACTTCAGTGCTCCCTACTGTGGCCTCACAGCTTCCTCCAGTCAAGCTGTCCGTTTGTTAGTATGTTTGTTGTGTCAGTGTGGACGGTCCGTCTTTCTGAATCAATGCACTTTGCAGCCTCTATTACCCGATGGGGGGAGAAGGAGACACCAGTAGAGGACAAAAAATAAGAAGTTATAGAGACAATAACAGAAAGGTGAGGACACCACCTATTTTTCATCTTTTGAAATCAGTATGCGGTTCATCAATGCTGATTCACATCTTCATTTATCTTCAGGTCTGAGAAATTCATCAAGCCAGAATCACATTAAAAGTTCAAAATCTAACTGCTGCTTTGCTATAACGCCACTTTGCGATGAACAGAGGCGTCCATCCAGGCATTTGTTTCTCCCAGTAATTCGACTGCAGTTTGCTCCTATAGGAACTGGCACACATGATGCCAGTGTGGTAAAAAGACATATCACTGCAGGGAAGTGTGCCTAATTCTGCTCGGAGAGTAGCTCCCGTAAAGACACATTGTGGCTAGCCTACTAATAGAGCTGTGAGGGGAGAATGATGCAACTCGAAGGCAATGCTTTAATTTGCCCTTGGTTTCGCACACGCATCTAGGAACAGCCACTCTGTTCCAAAGCTGATTGGCCGGTTTACCTTTAGACACGAGCCAACCACTAGCCTCTGAGGTATGAGGTAGCTGGATTTAGCAAGTGTTCAATTTTGTTTTGCTTTGTTACTTTTCGGCCTGGGTAGGTCAAATGTTGGAAGATGCAATCCCTGTGGTTGTAGGTGTAATGCTGCAGTTTTTTTCCCTTTTACATTTGTTAGTGCATACAGGGATCTTTGCCTCCCACACTTGTAAATGTTTAAAGTTCATTCTTATCAAAAGATGTTTGTAGTTCAGTCCACTGTGTCCACAACGTTATATGTATCTTAGCAACCTGTGCAGCAACAGAGGAAGATTAGAGAAGCTACTTATTAACCTGTTGCTATGACTACTGCGCTAGGCAATAACTCAGAAGATGCTTTAACCCTTTCTCTCTAGACTGCCACCCCCAATCAACAGACAGACGGATGACGTTCAGAACACTTGGTGAAGGGAAGAATCAAAGCCTTCATAGTTCCTTTCTGTGTGGATCTGATTTCATTTATTTTTTTCTGTATTCAATTGTATGTGTGTGTGTGTGTGTATGTGTATGTGTGTGTGTGTGTGTGTGTATGGGGGGGGGTTCCTTAACCTGCACACTGAGTGTACACAAAAGCAAAGAACAAAGACATTTTTCCTTTTTGTTTCCCTACTCCAAGTGTTGACAATACTTTATTGCGTATGCATAGATGTAGCACATTTGTTACAAAGTCTCGCACAAGCACAATCATTCTGACATACCCACATGACAGAGTGCAGATGTTTTCATTTTTTCTGTATACATCCGAACGGGGACACTGAGCGTTGAGAAATGCTTTCCGCACGCAGGTTGAAGCGTGAGTGTGAACTGATTTGAATTGATGATATTCCAGGAGAAATCAATGCATTTTTTTAACAGCTGCAATTACACCCCTCACGTCAATTCATCAAGAGATTTGCATGAGGTAATTGTTGGCGCCACATCTACTGATGCATTTTTATTACGTTTCAATTAGGATTTGAATCCAATTAGGAAAGTCATTCCAATCAACCAACAGGGGTCTCTCCTCAAAGCAAAGTCTACAGTAGGAAGAGGCTGCTGAGCTGAAGGACAGATACTGAGCCAGAGGTCCATCTACCCATCCAAAGCTATTCACAACGCCTCAATGCATTTTTACACAATAATATAAAGACACACAGTTTACCAAAGAAGTAGTACAGCAGTCTCTGCCATACTTTTACTTTTGCAGATTTTCTTTCCTAATTTAATTCTTTTAAGTGAGAAAGAGCAAATCACAAACTAATAAGCAATTAATTAAGTTCTCTTTGTTAAATTTCTTTCCTTTTGTTTGGATTTTGTTTGGGCATATTAAGACATCAAAGCAATCCCACTAGGCAGCCAACAATTGAGATTTACAAGTTATTAACTTGTATTAATAATAACAAATTGTGGACTTTGTTCTGTACATCTTCCAAGCGTTATGATTCTTGAATGACCAGGGAGAAATTAAGTAAAACAGACATAAAGCTTCCAGAACATGCAAATAAGTTATATAAACAACTGACAAAATGAGGTGTTTATGAACTACAACGTTACATTGTACAGTTGCTTGTATTTACATTGTAACTGCTGCAATCAGTGACTGATGTAGGTGATTTGAATGATCTGAATATAAAGATTTGCTCATGAACCCTCTCAGGTCCACTCTCAAGGAGACCAAGTCTCACTGCTAACTAACACTGATATTTGCTCCCTCACCAGATGACACAATATCAGTGAAATACACTCACAATAACCCAACCTAAAAGGAAAATTCACAGGGGTGTTACACACTGTTTACTTGCTTGTGAGAATTATCTTCCTTATAACACTGTCAAAAGAGATGGGCACGGCAGAGTTGCACTACCTAATCAAAGCAGGCTCAGAGCTTTGCTTTTGAGGTCGGCTTCTTATTCTATGACATCATGCTAATATCCTTTTTATATATAGAAAACTGCTGAAAACTTAGACGGACGAGAGGGCGATGGTGGCTGGTTTTTAGCTTGCAGAAGCACTGTGCCTTTGATCCTGGGGCAGAGTGAAGTGTGCCGAGTGGTCGTGTGCACGGTGCTACTGCCCCCTGGGGGACGGGCCGGGGACATTCGGCGCTGGGAGCGGCAGATGGCTCCTGCAAAGAAACACTCTTTCTAGCTTCCAACAAGAAAACTCGTGAGGAGTAAGCACTCCCATGGGTTTCTATCATCGCCATACTAATCGGATCAGCCTTTAGAAAAAAAATGACAGCTTGTGTAACTCAGGTGGTTATATGGCCAAGAGCACTAATAAACAGAGAGCTGTTGCTGTCTCTGTGAGCAACATCTGTGGGAATATGGGAAAACGTCTAGCAGATCCAACACGTTCAAAAACTGCGGTCTTTTGAGACATGTACATATATGGCCAACAGAAGACACCTAACTTTGAAATGCTACCTATACTCACAGTTTCCCTCTCGTTTTTTGTACACTTTGTACAAAGTTGTACAAAGTGAAGCCTGTACACAAAGGATTCAGCTATTTAAGTCATCAGTGAACCTTTTTTTTCAACATAATGGCAGGCTTTTCAAGGAGTCAAAGGAGAATCCCGCCTCCCTCTGTTTTCCACTGTCACTCTGTCTTTCACATCCAACAAACACACGCAAAGACGCAGGCACACACACATACACACACACAACCACGCGCGCACACACACACACACACATGCACCTGTGGCAAATAGAGGTGTGCAGATTGCCCACTTAGACTGTTATACTATCCTTTTTGTGTTTTATTTTTCATTCTCTGCTCTCATTTTCAGCCTTTTTTCAGCGCTCTCTTTGTGCCTCTGCTTGTAGAGCGTCTGTCGGGTGTGTGCGTCTATTTCCTATCCTCATTGTCCTGTCTCTTGTCATCCTTTCACCCGTCCCTCATCTCTCTGCCATCATCAAGGACCCGGTGGCCTCCTACGTAGCGCCAGTGGGGAAAAGGGTCTGTATCTCGGCAACGCACCTAGCAACCGCTCCTCGTAACTATGGATTATAACCTGTTGCCAAGGGAAACAGAGATGGAGGATTGATTTTTTTTCTTCTTTTTTTTAAGGGATGAAATTCAAAGTGAATTAGATGCATGAATAAACAATGCATCAAGACAGGGCACACTGACATTTATAAAAGGTGACTTTATTCATTTACGCTTTTATTTGTGAGCTTTATACTTTATCTTGATATAAATTAGTAAAGATTAGTCGACAGATTAGCAAGGAAACCTGTTTTCATGATTTGAAGTGATTTCTATGGGATGCTGAGGGTAAATGGGTATGGAGTGTACTGACCATTAACAGTGTTCATTTGATATTTAATGCAATAGAAATTGTAATCCAAAAGAGCTTAGCTGGCCATAAACCATCTTTAACCATCACATCATGACTCATTTAGTAGCTTAATCAAATTTAGTACTGGATTTATTTCAAGGTAACTATGTATGGATTTTGCTGTATACATTATTTGACTCGAATTAAAAAGGTACATTCAAATCAGTCGGAGTCCTTGCAAGGCCACCTTGGATTTAGATGAATTTGTGAATTGATGTACACCATTACAGTACAACAGTGCATTATACGCAGTATCAACCAACTTTTATTTGTGTCTTTATTCCTGTCTTTTGCGCAGAATTTCCAAAATTGGTACAGTTTTAAATAATATAATCAAAATTAAAACAATTTAGGGAGATTTAAAGATCAGATTTTATCACGAACATCTCATCGATTTTCTTTTTAATGAACACAAAACCCACTAAAAATGGGCATGTAAGCTGGCCCCGTAATAGAAAAGGTAAACAGAGCACTAATAAGAAAAAGGGGACACACACTCAAAAACACACTGACTCAGTCCCTTCTCTCTCTTCATTTTGGTGCTTCTCACCCATTCTCTCTATAGCCCACTCTCTGATGAGTGCTTTTACATGGCCACCCAAACTTGTCATTAAACTAACCCACTATTTTCCATCACCTCTGAGCTAAATTACCACGCTCTGCCTGGCATCCTATGGACCAGCTTGTGGATATGAAAGCCCACAATTCCCCTGCTATCACCTCTTTGGGCTCTCGCAAGCACACTAATGATAGCCTGCCACCGGAGAGCGGGTGGAATGGAGCCGTAATGTCCTTGGAAAGTGCAAGCCGGTGTGCATGCTGGGGGTGAGCGACCTGCTCGGTGTCAGGCTCTCTCTCGCAACCTCTCTCTTCTGGTGTGGATAGCCTGCATCCTCCAGCCTAATGGGCAGATCTAGCTTGTACCCTGATGACTGGATGCTTGTGACGAAGGCCTGAATCTGACAAAGGTCCCTACCATTAGCACACCAGTGTTTAACTGAGAACTGATGCACACATGTAGTGCACACACACACACACACACACACACACACACACACAGACAGCTGATTTAAATATAGTTAGCTATAGTCATTACTGTATAAGAGAAAATGTAATTAACTATGGCTAGAAAAATGCAGTACACACACACACAATGAAAAGATCATTTTACAACTATCTTGGACTAGACTACTGAGCTATTATAAACACTACACTATTTCATGCTATATCATACTATATTTGTATTATCATATATTGCTCAAGTAAATAGTTCAAATAATTTTCCACCATATTATCCCAAACATTACTTTTTACACTTTATTACTTGTTTTAAGTCTTTCATTTTGAAAAGTTTTATTATTTGACTTATTATTGTAACTTAACGGCATCATAATGTATCACATTTTACTAGACTATACTACTGTACCAAACTATTCTATATATTCTTTTATACTTTATAATCTTTATATATTTTATACTTTATAATCATACAAAAATGTAATATAGCATGGAACAATATGGCAACAACTAATATCTCATACCATACTATATTGCATCATACCAGGCTTTACTGTCTATAGTAAAGTATTGAGGTTTACAAGGGGAAACTGTAGTCATTCATCGATGGAGTGATACTGTTTTAGTTAAACACAATCGTACAATAAAAACAAAACGATTTGTCAGGAAAATTAAAGATCTCATAATATGACATAATCTGCTGTTTGTGTGAACCATAATATTTTACATAAACACTTCTGTTATACGCCTCCTACTTCCAACTAGGTGTACATTTACCACTACATAATTTCTGCTTCTAAATGATTCTATATGTTGTTTTATACCACACTGCACCTTACACTAACGTCTCCACAAAGACGCCCGTGGTTTATAAAAAATGAACGTATTGTACTGCTTCAGATTCTGGCTACAGAGGGTTATCTTTTAAGTTGTTTTTGCCATGTTTGTAGTTTAAATATATAATGGTTTGTCACTTGTTCATTACATAAAAAAACAAGCAAAGTGTATTTTTCATTGAGTCAACATCATTAAACAAAAGCAATTTGCTTTTTAAAATTTAAATAATTCCAAGCCCGGTTGGAAGAAGGATATTGTAAAAATTAAAATGTTAATGAAAGTGTTTATTTTTAATTTCTGGAACAAAGAGTACGCTCGCATTCCAATCTGTTGAACAAGTTGTGAAGATGAAGCAATCTATGACAACATTCAAAATAGGATGCAACACAGCCAGATAATAAATAAGTAAAATCTGTATTTATTGTTGTAAAACAGTTGGCCCAGCGTTTCAGAAGCCACATGTCTGATTTAGGCAGAAGGAAAATCAGTCTCAGTGATTTACCACCACCTTGTGGCCTCTGAAAGGTATATAATAAAAAACATCTACCAATAATACAAAATAAAAACATATACAGTACAGTACTTTTTGAAAATATAACAAACAAATAATTTAATTTGCTCAGTGAAAATTTACAGATTTCAAGAAAAAACAGGGAAGTTACAAAGGGCGCAGGTTAATGAGCTCATTATTAAGACAACATCTAACATGCAAACATGTATTTACAATAAAAACTACCCTATGTGATTTGATGAGTTTGTCAATGTACTGTAGGCAGGGTACTGTAATAGAGTGTAATTTAGTTCCAAATAGTTGTTGATTCCTGAAAACAATTTCAGAAATGGCTATTTTCGCCTTTTAGAAATTATTTGAATGCTTTAAAATCCCTTTCATTATTGGGTGCAATCATAGCAGGCAGACAACAAAGGACTGTTTTCTAACATATGTGTGAATTAGCACCAACAAATCCAATCTACTGAAAACCCGTTTCCTATACCAGAATGTAATATGGCCTTCGACCACTCGAGGGCAGTAAGAGTCTGTAACAAACAGAGTGGACAAAGTACAGCCCTCATGGGAACAAAGGATTAGTTGGTGGTCCAGCATAATCAAAAGACTGTTGTATGTAAATCGTGTAAATCCACTATGGGAGAGGGTTATGCCCGTCTGATTTCATGCCCA
Organism: Etheostoma cragini; assembly: GCF_013103735.1. NCBI lineage: Eukaryota > Metazoa > Chordata > Actinopteri > Perciformes > Percidae > Etheostoma > Etheostoma cragini. The sequence goes on from NC_048407.1 coordinate 27,313,916, forward strand.
GTCAACCAACTGCACAAGGACCTCAGGCCAGCAGAACCATAGTTATGTAAAATAACATTTACAAAGACTAGACAAAGAGACTAAATCGCTTTCCTTTGCATTGTTTTTTTCTGCAGATTTTTTGAGTTGGGAATATTTTTTTGACTTTGGTTCCTTCTCTGTCCATGTCCAGGACTCTCTCTTTTAATTCAATGTCAGAACTGTGGTGATCCATAAGGAAACAGTGACTGTTGCTCTAATATTGTTCAACAAACAGCCGTTGACAGGTGAAAGTTGTCAGTTCGTAAAGAGTGTAGGTTACTGCTAATTACTGGTTAGATATTTTCCTTGGCTTCAACATCATTTTCCAGTAAAAATGGCAAATTATGATCCAAGCAACATATTACCATTCCAGTCAGACCAGCAGTCACCTGGGGACAATGGGAGCTTTGCGGCGTGGGTGAGTAGGTAAATAATTTGGGAGAGGAGATAGCAACACAATTAAACTGACGTGTTGGCTAAATGGGATGTGTGGAGGAAAGGGAGCTTCCTCAAGCAGCTAATTGATCAATTAAGTAAACAGAGGCCACTCCTGGAAGGGGGGTCATGGTGGGGAGGGAGAAGGGGTGGGAGATAAGGCAAGGTGCTAATGACTCGTCTGTGGCTTAAATATGCAAATGATAATCCAGTGGTGGCTGTGGTGAGATAGGCGCACCGGGCGGTCAGTGAAATATGTTGAAAACCTTGCCAAAAGTCTCAGAATGCTTACTGTGTGTGTGCGTGCGTGTGTAAAACAATGTTTTAGGTGTGTGCAGATATGAGAAGCTTTACATTTGTTATTGTTTAGTAGAGTTTGATGTGTTTTTCACTTTTGCTCTCAAAGGCGCAATGTAGTATTTTTGCTACTTTAGCTGCCAATGTACTTGGTGCAGAAACCAAGAAGAATTTAGCTCATTCGCACTAACAAATGGACATGTTCGTGGAGATACAGATGGATTTGCAGACGCCTACTGGCTGAACAAGAAGAGATCTTCACGCACCAGATCCCAGTGCACAAGTCCATAAGTGGTCTAAAATATCACAATTGGCTTCTGCTGCCTTGTGTCTGCTTCCTGCATTTCTTCTGCCATGGAGTTTTAAGTAAACCAACAATACTAAGCCTCAATGTGTAAGTGCAGAGAAAGTGGACACAATAACAGGAGCACCTTACAATATATGGTAACCTAGCAAGACCAAAAACTACAGCATCATATTATACTATAGAGCAATATTAGCTTAGGTAGGATTTATTACAGGGCTATTATGTTGGATTGGATAAGATAATACAGGTGTCTGTGTATTGTATCCTTTTATTTGCACGCAGTTCAGTTTGATTTCAGGCAAGCCCAGTCTCTTTATAAGGATACTGCCATCTTTAAACGGGAAGTCAATGTCATACTTTAAGCTCTGTATGTCAGGATGTGTTGAGAGTTCTCCATTTCAAAGGTGCAATATGTAATACTGACAGCTAGTGTTTTAAATAGTTACTGCAGTACTAATTCAAAAAACTGGAGAGAGTCGTCTCCTCCGCCCCTTCCTTTGTTACAAGGCTGAGACCGCAGCATTCACACCAATGCTGCTAGACGCTTGTCTCACATATATTACTCCACAGCACAGCGGAGTAGCTCACATTAGTTGCTGGCTATATTGACAGTAACAAAAGCCTGTGCTCAAGCGGAGCTCTGTTCCCAAATAACAGACACACTTCCTTAGAATTAAAATAGGAACCACTAAAATTTCACTACCTCGCCGTCCTTTTCCACCTGACTGAAATACACACTTTATTGGCTTATAATTACTGCAAATATCGCCAAACACACTGCTAACTTACGGTCATCTCTTCCCAATTTACAGCCCCCTCTTTTGGCTTAAAATGACTCACTGCTATCGCCGTTGGCTACAGGCCGCTGGACACGCTGCACGTTGTAAACAGCAGGGGCCCGCTTGCCTGGTTCTCAGGTAACATTAGCATTTAGCAGGGTTAGCATGGCAGCGTTAGCCAGGACCAGTCGGGATCACTTTACTGCTGTGTCTCAATTGTTTTTGTGAGTATGTAAACAACTCAGGTACTATAGCTATATAATTCAATGTGAGTACACAAATGTTGAAATTACATAACATGTCCGTCCCTAGTAGCCGTGACGCTAATGCTTACCTGTTCAGGTAGAAATTAGCTGACTGCGTCCTTTTGGGCTCTAAGCTGTCTCAATATTTCAAAAACCTCCCAAATATTTACCCGGGTTTGTTGCATCTCTGGTCACACTTGCCGTTTCCGTTAGGTCGGGTAGAATCTATCTTTGTGATCCCCTTTGATTGTTTGCTGCTTTCATGGCTGTACTAAAGTTCCAGCTGTAGCGCGCTGGCTTTATGTTTTTACAGGTGTATCTGGCAACCCGGCCTGGCTGTCAAACGAGGGAGTTGACAACAACACACAGGCCAAAACACAAACAGAAATTCCATCACAGAACGGAAATTACAAAAGCTGAAAATACAGGCATTAATATTGTTGTCAGAAAAGATGATGCACTGGGGTAATTTTGGGAATTATTACAGTAAATGTATTACATATTGGACCTTTAATGTGAATGCCTGTCTGCCCTTTTGCTGCTGTGTGAAGTACTTTGTCAGACCTTTTTTTCTGAAAGTGCTGTACAAATAAAATTGACTTTATCTGACTTAAATATAAATGGGTAAAAGAGGCATTTCGGTTCCACTTTGAAGATTGAATGTCTTTTACTTTGGCTTGCTTCGATCATATCTTGCCTCATAATGGGGACCGCTAAAAGTGCATTATCCCCACGCTTGGGAGGAGGGTAATACATTGACAAGAGAAACCCTCTGATGTTCAAAATGTGCGGAGTAAGTGGCGCTGAACGAGACAAGCTCTGGTGCTGACAACCAGGTGGACAGGTCCCCACCCTCATTCCCTCCGTCTTTCATTTGAATAATGCATGCTAATTACCTACTTTCCGAGAGCAGAACAGTCACCCCACGGGCCCCAATAGACATTTCAATGCACATACAATCACAAATACAGGCAGACACACCAGCATGCACTCTCACTGGCACACATACAGTACACAGAGGCTGTCACTGCAGCAGTTCTACTCACCTCCTTAACACTGGTCCATTTACAATAGAAACTTCAGAAAGCCTAGTTGATAAACTTGAGGGAATTCCTCTAACAAAAGCACCTGTCAAGTCAGTATGTAGACTAATGATAGCCTACATCCACCACTCTGCTGGAAAAGCTGAGCATGGCACTGCTTAAGCGTTAACAGAAAGAGATTGACAGCAAGGGTGATACAATAGTTCATCAAAATAAAGGCAATGTTACTTTAGGGAATCTTATTATTTCATAATGTAAAACCATACTTTAATGTAAGAAATACATCATTATCCAACAAGAACAAAGAGAACAAAATGATGTACAAAGTAAAACTACGTTATACAAACAAAAAAAGACAATAGAAATATAGAAACAATAAACAACATACAAACAACACACTTCTATACAAATATCCTTAAACTAAACTAAATCATACGTGTTTTAATACGAGACTTAAAGATCTGGGCAGTAGAGAAGGACCTAATGTGAATGGAAAGTTTGTTCCACAGTTTCTGGGCCACAAGGAAGAAGGCACGATCACCCTTTGTTTTCATCTGAGCTGTGGCTGTGATAAAGATGATTGGCAAATCCCAGAATAAAAGGAATTGCAGTAGTGAATACAAGACGAAAATAAGAGCATGAATAACAGTCCAAGTCCTTACGACAGAGGAAGGATTTTAGTTTAGCTTTAGTATAGTCCTCAGATGAAAAAGGCTACATTTGATAAAAAAACTAATTTATTTGACAAATTGTTATGCTTAGTTAAAGATGAAACCCTCTGGGAAAAGGGTGCACACTTGCTGTTAAAGTCCACAGGTTTGTTGATAGTTTGTCAACTTAATGTGGGGTGCTAAACAACAAGACTTCCGCCCTACTATCATTAAGGTTTTTAGCCATCCAGCACCTAACGTCTTTCAGGCAGTGAAAAAGGGACTTTAAATAGTTGGAATCACTTGCTTTTGAGGCAGGTACAGTTGTGTGTCATCAGCATAACAGCGATAAGATATGTTATGTTTGGGAAGAATGGAGCCCAATTGGATCATGTACAAAGAGAATAAATTGGCCCTAAAATCGAACCATAAGGTACTCCGCATGTAATCACTGCCGAAGAGGAGGAGATATTTCCAATTTCAACAGAAAAGGTTGTTTTCTTTTTAAATAAGAGTTGAACCACTGTAGAGCAACAGCCTGGGCCCCCACCCTATGCTGAAAGGGATCCAACAAAATGGCATGATCAGCAGTGTCAAATGCAACACTAAAGATCCAAAAAGAGTAAAATAGCCCGTCACTGAAGTGCTGTTTCTGTGCTTGGGTGTACACTGAAACCAGACAGAAAATTGTCCAAGACATTATTTTCACTTAAAAATGATTAGAGCTGAGCAAGAACAACCTTCTACTAAATATTTGGTGTGAACATCAATAATAATATTATTTAATATTATAAAATAATAATTTAGAAATAGGACTAAAGCTGTTACAATCAGTAGGGTCAAAGTTAGGTTTTTTAATTAGAGGCTAAACCACAGCATGTTCGAAGCTAGATGGGACTGTGCCATTCATGAAAGCTATTTATTACAGACAAGATGCTGGGACTAGGGATGTAACAATTAATGGTTTTACGGTAAACCATGGTAAAAATATTGATGTAACAATTACCTTTTTCATTTAATACATCCTTATTATTACGTTGGATTACCACAGTGAGGAAAACCTGTGTTTAATCCTTCTCAGCTTCATCCGAGGCTCCTGAAGTCGCCGCGCAGGCGTACTAAGCTAAGAGAAGAAGGGCACAGAATGTAGCAGCCTGTTAACTGACTTTTTCCCTTTGTCATTCCTACCTGTTTCCTACCTTGAAGGTAAGGTAAAACTATTCTATAGCTTCCGAAACTGTCATGGGTTTTACTGCCTTGTTATCTTCAATAAGTGTTCTGCTACAATGTGGAAGTTTAGTAATGACGTGACATGTGGAGATAGAGTGAGAGATATTATTGCCTTGACAATATTGCTGTTGCTGTGTTTCTTATTGCATAGCTGATAGATGTGCAGATTGTTTAATATTACTTGTGCTCGGATGGAGCAATCTGGCAAGCAAGGTTTAGGTAATGATTAGAAAGTCATGCGTTAAAAATCACAGGTTTATGGTCAGACAGACTAGCAACATCCAGCTTATTATTTAAAACAGGAAAACCTACTGATAAGATCCAGTGGATGGTCATGTTTGTGTGTGGGACCAGTCACAAACTGAGTCAGAATGAATGATTCCACAAGTTGTAGGAACTGGCTAACTAAACGCTTTGATGGACAACAGACAAAATATTAAAATCCCCAAGGATTAAAATCTTATCCAAATTGGGCACAATCAAGGATAGAAACCCTGAATATTCACTGATCAAGTCCTTATTCTTATTGTAGTTTGGGGGTCTATACACCAGTGCACAAATCAGTGGGCAGGACAAATCAACCCTAAATGCTTGCACCTCAAACTAGTGTAGTGTATTTAAAGTGATTTTTGAAAATGATTGCTGACACCCCCCCAACCCTCTCCAGTGTATCTGGGAGGACTAAAAAAGTCACAATAACAAGGGGAGAAATCAGTGAAAGGGCTTAGATCACCAACATCCTCCAACATATGTGTGTAATTTCTTTCAAAATGTCTGTCTTTGCCAACTCATTTTAGAAAGGGAATGACTTCTACAAGAGCCAGGCTTCCTGTATACTGCAGAAGTAGTGACTTTTTTTTTCTTGTAATCCTGTAATAGGTTAAAAGGTAACTACCATTTTTTTTTTTTAACATGGATGCTATTTTCCTGTGTTTTTGTTTCTAAGTGACTGACAACCATTTTCCAGAAGAAAACAGTAGTTACCCTTTAACTTTAACACACCCACAAAAGGACATATATGCTTACTCTGGCTGTCTCCCACTTGTGCACTTGAATACACACACTTCTTTGTAATAAGCCCGTTGCATGGGACTTATGCTCAAACCTTTTTTGATTTGCACAACACTTACAGTATATGGTGGGAGCTCTGTTTTTTTTCCATCTCATTCATTTGAAGCTTGGTTACACAGAAAAATCCTCAGTGGGCTAAACCTGCAATTCTACTGATGAGCTTCCTGGCTGCATAGCCAATACAGAGGTAAATCTGGCAACCTCTGTGTGTGTGTGTGTGTGTTTGTGTGTGTGTGTGTGTGTGTGTGTGTGTGTGTGTGTGTGTGTGTGTGTGTGTGTGTGTGTGTGTGTGTGCGCGCCCATGTGTGTGCGCAATTTTACGAATTCATCATGTGTATGTGTGCAAAGCTGCCAGGGCTTGCTTCTCCAACTTCCATACCAACAAACAACAAAAACTGTAGCAACCTGGGGCTAATCTGACCCTGCTGTCTGTTTGCATGCAAAGGCTTGCCATTGATATGCAAGGCATGGTGTGTCCTCAACAATAATTTGGGGATAAAATCAATGATGCTGCCAGTGAACGGCCTGCGGTTTTTACTGTCTCCATCAGTGACTTTTGGGAGGGTGTGTGTGGCTCTGACACGGGGGTTTGACAGATCTTCAACAGCTGTGTTGGTGGAGGGCCATGTGTGAGTGGGGATGAGGATGTTGACAAGACTGTCCATTAGAACTGCGAGTGACACATGAGCTGCAGTAAAGCCGGTCTTTCCCATTCCCGTCAACGCTGTCACCAGTTTGCCGCTGCGGAGGGTTCAGGCCTGCATTAATGGATTCCTGCTTGACGGATTCCACTTGATCACATCTCAGTTGAATCTCCATTAAGATGTCAACGCAGTGGTTAATGCATTTGAGATTTTCCCCTCGTCCTGCTAAACCGTTATTTATGACACTTATTAGGAAGCGTAACCCAGCCATCAATTAATGTCCTGCAGGCATGCTAAGCAATTGGGTCCATTGGCGTTAGACCAAATGTACTGGAACGTCCATTAATACTACAATTCACACACAAGTGCTCACATTCAAATGAGCACATTCAGAGACACAAAAATGCACTTCTTTAGGCAAAGCTTTGCGAACATCCACATTTGCAATTCTCTCAGTTGAACTTGAGAAAAGGTCCAATGTTCCTTGTTCATGAGGGTGATACACGCTTTTATGTTTTTTCATACATAGGTTATCTTTTACACAGTGCTGACCGAAAAATTATGACATACTCTGTATTTTTATGAAGCATTTTCTTTCAATTGGAATTTGCACATACTTTAAAATATTGTTTTCCACTGCATCATTAGGGCACCAGACTAACTGTTGTAACTAGTAGCAACGTAGCCCCTGACTAAAGGTTTTAGGGTCACAGGCAGAACATTTTGAAAACCCACGAGATGTAAAGCACATGGACTTACATGTAAAAGAAATAGAAGGAATGTGTGGATTACATAGACCCATATGGTTTGTTTAAACAGCAAAGAGCTCAGGGCAGAGTTGATCAAATTAATCAGTTGAGATGCTAACTGTACCTTACCTCTTTGGTAAATATGATAAGTAAGGTACAGTTGTGATGCCAACTGTACCTTCCCTATCATACTTACCAAAGAGGGGCCACTGAAATCAAAAGAAAAAAATTATAGTGGAAATGGTTGCTATGATGAAAAAATGAGAATTTGGAATACAACTCCTGACAAAAGGATGTTTTGCTGTTTAACACATGAATCAGAGGCGATTTAAAAATACAGCGGTTTCAGTTTGTTATAAAAAATATCCGTAACTCTTTCCCCCGCCTTGTAATTGAGTGTTTTTCCCACCCAAACAAAAAAAAGCACCTAGTTTTGACGGGACGTTGGAGGTTTTGAGAAATGATTCCCTCTAAATCCACTTTGTTACTGTAAATGGAGTTACTACAAGTGTGTGTTCTAGAGACCACAGTATCTGTTGTTGTTTGCCATCTTTTCTCAAGTCGACAGCAGCGAGGAACAAGTTATAAAGGTAACACCGCCATTGCTCATGCAAGACAGCCCATTACTCATTTGAGGTGTGCTTGTGTTATTAGCTAAATTCTACTGCCTGTAAGATGAAGGACAGGAGTAAACACATGCTGTGTATTGAACAAATTGTATTTGGTGCCTGTGTGTGTGTGTATGTGTGTGTGTGTGTGTATGTGTGTGTGTGTACGTGTGCGTGCACGTGCATGTGTGCGCGCCTGTGGTGGGTGGGAGCGCAAAAGGCTAAGTCAATGCAGTCTATCTTTTGGTTGAATCAAATCCAACATTTAAGTCTAAATTTCAAAACCATGCACAATTGTGAATTCTCAAAATATAATCGGAATTACAAACTGATGATGAAATTGTTTTGTTAAAATCTTGGGTCTAAGGCTACATCCAACAACGCTTATTTAATTAGTATGAAAAACAGAAAACAAGTAAACAACTGGATTAGCAATAAGACTTAAACTGTGCAGATTAAATATAGGGATATATAATCAAATGTAACATTAGGCATTATAACTTTTTGAATAACAGTAATTGCAAATGAAAAGGCCGAATGTAAACATAAATGTAGTACATGTAAAGTATATGCATAATGATTAGTGATTTATCAGCCGGACGATATATCGGGCCAATATATGCATCAGCCGATACACGGCTGCGGTGTTCGCCATTTTTCCCGACATTATTTACAGACAGGCATCCACACAGGCAGCTCTGTGTTGATAGAGTGTGTTACTTTCAAAGCATCTTCTAACTGTTTGACTTAGCTGAAATATTGTCATACACGTTGAAAGTGGAAACACAATGGTCTATACGTGCTTGCAACTATAGCTAAGCAAGTTTGTGGGAGCAAATGGAAAATGTTTATGTCTCCTCTATAAAACTGCTTGCCATTGTATTTAGGAAGCTGCAAATGGCTAAGCTGTGGGCCAGCTGTATGCATACGGTAGCTGTTACAAACACTGGTCATAGGATGGTATGGACGCATGTGGTTTGTGAGGCACCGCTCCCTCTGTCCCTACTTGTAGTACAGTAGTACTGCGCTCTGATATCACTGCAATGGTAACTCCTGGACGGAGTTGCCATGTTTTGTAAGTAGTAGATTATTAATTTGTGTTAACGTTTATCATGTATCAGACGTAACAGCACCAAGTATACCTTACTCGTGTTTGGAGCCGCTTGCTGATGTGTATCATTATCAACCCAGTTCAATGGTGGTTGAGTTTTTCAGTCAGCGTCAGCAACCAAAAAGAAGTTTGTGTGTGTTTGGGTGTGTGTGTGTGTGTGTGTGCGCGTTTGTGGGACACACGCATCACAACTATATATGAGATTGCTGCGCCAACTGAAGGAGAGCTTTAAAACTTTGAGAGATACTATGTTTTATATGTGGATGAATATTTATACCTTTTCATGTTAAGTACAGAAACTTTTCCTTCTTAGTTCTTAATGTGCATCTGACATCACATTTTTTGACAAATTTGCCACTTTCTTTTACATTTTCTTGTAGACCTACTGCTGTGTTGTCTTTGCATATTAGACATGTCTTAGACATGCTCATTTTATTTCATGTAGAAAATTGAAACCATGGCAGTCTTGAATTACAAATCAAGCACTTTATTTCAATGGCTACTTTTAGGTTGTAAAGAGTTGGTTACTTGGTTAAGTATACTACAGTGTGCACTTTATTATACTGCTTGCTTGTTGCTACCTTGGGCAATAGTGTATTTATTTAATTCATGCTTAAATAATTAAGTTTATAATTTATTTCCAGAATTTCAATTAGGCTTAAATATTTATTTTCGGTATTTTCAGCACTTAACTCTTTTTTTACTTGTTCTACTTCACCTTTTTTTGTTTTTACTATTTGTTAAATATAGTTTTTTTTTAAGTTCAATAAATGTTCTGGCTCTAATAGCTCAAGAAAATCAGCAGCCCGTATCAGTCATCGACTAGGATGAAAAAAAAAACATATACATATTAAATATTGGCACTAAAAAATCCATATCGGTCGATCCCTAATAATGAGAACAATATGTAATATAGTGGGAGTGGGGGGAATCAATTCATAGATGTATTGTGATTTTTTGCCATGATTTTCAAAAACAATTCTTTTCCTGTAATTGATTTTTTCTGGGGGCTTTTTAAAATATATTTTTATTAGATTGTGCAAAGAGAGAAGAACGGGGGAGAGAGTTAGGTGATGGCATGCAGCAAAGGGCCGCAGGTGACAAGATTATTTTAAATGAAAACAATAAAAAGCCAATGGACAACAGTAATCTTGAGTACTCAAATGATGTACCTGTATCAAAAAACATTTTGTGTATTTATTAATGCGAGCAGTGTACATGTTTAGCCTACAGCTCATGAGTTTCCTCCAGTATTGTTCTTGCCATTTTCGGAAAACCTTCTGATGGTCTAAGCCACAGAGCTCAAAGATATTGCAGTTTTTTGACAGTTTTTCCCTGTAATAATAGGTTGTCTTGTTCTCCGTTGAGATGACATGTTTCCTATGAAAGCTGATGAGTGTGTGCGACCACTTTAAAACATAATCTGCACCAAACCATGTATTTGGTGCAAAGTTATAAACACATTCAACCTGCTGTTATGGGTTCACACATGACCTTGAGTCTGCTACTGTAGTACAACTTAAAACACAAGTAACAGGACCACACAGATATTTACTATTTAGGGCTGTAGAACAAAGAAGTGCGGGCATACTGACAAAGTTATGTGATGTGTATTCTTCACTTTAGCAATCACAAAAAATCTGCTCTCTACAAAAATATTTCTACATTTTGAATTTCATAATTTATGGCTGAGAACAAGGATGTTACAATATATTGTACAGAAAAGCACCTGGACAGAAAGGATGAATTGCAAAATCATGTAAATCTGATCAACTGGCTACCAAACAGGGTAAGTGTATCAAACTGGCAACCCAGAACCATATATTGTACCAAACCCTAGGCTGAGTGTATTATTACATCCATTGATAGGGCTAGAGTTTGGTCCTAGCACCAATATCTTACATTCTTTAACAATTCCATAGTTACTGTATAGTCATCTTGTAGTTTAGATTTGATTTTACATTAGATTGGATAACAAACGCTGGCCCATTTAGACGAACAGCGAATGTCCTATGGTCACTATGGTGGTCTGAAAACGGTACTTCATTGTTCATCAACTCACTCCCAACCCAGAGGGAACAATGTCCAACTGTGTCCAAAAAGGACACAGTCCTCTTTTTAGCTACTACAAATTTGAGGTTCTATCCATGAAGATCACAAGCAGAATTACAGACGAGGAAAAACCCTAATGGAGCCCAACACTGTCTGAAAACAAACTGACCAGAATCATGAGAAGCAATAAAAAGAATTATTATAGTAAACTGGGAAGGCATAATCATTGAAAAATGATGTTGGAAGCCACATATACACTATATTATTGCCAAAATATCCAAATCAATTGCTAACTGTATAAAACCAATTATTTATTAAATCAACGCTCATTGTACACCTTGTATTGTTCCTTCATACTTCCATACATTACTTACTCTTTGGAGGTACCCATTATAGAGCACCAACTAATCCACTGTTTATTAAATTAAAACACTACAATTCTGAGATATTGTTGATTTTAAAACACACAAATGATGTACAAAATAATCATCAGCTATCGAACAGTATCAAAGGGACGTTTCAAATAAGAGAGAGGAAACATCACTTAAGAGGAACATTTGTATTTAAGAAGAAACGTATAAGAACAAATGCTAAATATCACTGCATCACAACCAAAGGAGTTACTTTATGGAACAGCTGCGTGTACAACAATGAGCAATTTCAAGAGATTATTTAAATTAACATATTAAAGGGATACAAAAAAAGTGAAGAGATAGTATTGTATAAAGACTGTATGGTTTCTTGGCATCTATATACTAATATATCTATAGTAAGTCTAGTCTGGATGTGTTATTATTTAGCTAGAGGGTATAGAAAGAAGAAGGCAAGAAAAGAAACAAAAGCAGTGTAAATGTGTGTATAGATATGTATGTATGTATGTATGCATCTGTGTCTATGATGTGTAAATGAGTGAAGCCTACAATTTTGTATTTACTAAAGGATAAAAATAGAGAAAGGGGGTAAAACCTAAGTTGTTTATGAACTTCTTCTTACTCCTTTTTGAACAACGGAATTTTTGGTTTGAATGACTATACATTTTGGAAGATTGTGCTGAGATGTACATGGCCTTATTTATCTGTCTATTTTAATTATATATATGTATGAATGTGTGTATGGATATTTATTTTATTGTTTTACATGTTTAAATAAACTACAACTAAAACATGTTTGACCTTCTGCAGAGTATACACTCCAGCTCATTAAGGACCAGGTGGCTTGTAGTAACAGCCCTCGGTTCCCCACACTCCATCAGTACACCTCACAAGACTCCACAGGGGACCTGCATGGGTAGGGAGTCGGTCCACTAGTTGACGATGAGGACAGAGCTCTTCCTGGATCTGAGGTTCGACAAGCAGGCTGAGCCTTTTTCCAACCTACTGGTATGAGTTTCCCCAGGAAGGGAGGCTGAGCAGTGAAAGTCACATAACTAGAGCCCATCCTCCAGTACCCCTTTATAAAAATGGCGAACCACCACCCATTCTGCCATTCTGCAGGCAAGGACTCAGACCTCCACACCTGGTGCAATCCCTTTGAGTAGCTTTCTTAATTGCCCCAGAGGCCGCTTCTAGGGGTGTGGGTGAAGCTTCCCGAGACTTTTAATTCTGCATTTTCCAAAGACGAAGTGTTGGACAGGTCCTTCTCCATAGCCTCCTTGACTTCCTCCCACACGTTAGTCTCTGGGTGAAGGACTACAAAGTATTCACAAAATACTGTATCTTGCCATGCTGACAAAGTTATTAAAATCAAATGCACTCAAGACCTAGTTTTTTTTTATGGATAAAGATAAAAAAAGAGTGTGTGCGCACTGAACATGGTCCAGGATCTTCTCACTACTCTTGCAACTGATATCCACCATTTTTTTTTTGTCTGGATAACTTTATTAACAATGTTCAAAATTGACATTTAGCTCTCATAGAGTGTAACAACAACCCCTAAAGATCAAATACCTGTACCAGTAAATCTCTGTATTCTAAATGTGGGGCTGAGATAAAATACTTTTATGAGTGAGCTTTAAAAGGGTGCTGGTAGCCAGTTTCTGAGCCAGTCTCTGAAACTAACTAGCCAGCCAGTCTACACTAAACTAACTGACTGTATACTTCTATTTTGACAAATTGATATGAGAGCGGTATCAATCTTGTAATCTAACCCCCACTGAAAAGTGAATAAGCGTATTTCCTAAAAAGTATTAAACTATTCCTTTGAGTCACAAACCTTTCTGTACCAAATTCAACAGTTACGATAGTATTGCGTACTTACAATGAGGTTCTTCATCTTAAATGCTACGGCATCTTGGAAAATGTTTTATTGACTGTTTGCAACCGCATAAGTGTGTTTATGTGGAGCACTCTGGCCTGTGGGCAGCTTTATTGCTTGATGGCACAGCTGATGTCTCCTTATTCTACCTCTCTCGTCTGTGCATGTGTGTTAGGTGTGTGTATGTGTGTGTGTATGTGCAGACCCAAGACCTGTGGGGCAGAAGGTTCTGTCAGGCCCACGACTGAGTGATGAATGTGTGTGCAGAGAAGGGAATCAGATGCCAACTACATTGACTCTTCTTCTCCACATCCTTTGTGTGTCTGTGTGTGTGTGTGTGTGTGTGTCTGTGTGTGTGTGTGTGTGTGTGTGTGTGTTTGTGTGTGTGTGATAGAGAGAAAGACACATATAAAGTAATAGAAACTGTGAACATAATGTGCATACTGTATGTGTACATTTTATGTGAGTATATGTGAGCATGACCATGCACAAGTTGATGTAAGTGCATGTGCATGCAGCTACACTTATAAATGTGTGCATGTGCACATGCATGTGTAGGATTCTTAAAGCACAGCAAGATAATACTTCTCTCTTTCTCATCTCCCTCATCCTCGCTCATCCTGACACCCCCCATGCCCTCTCCGTCACACTGCTGCCTCTCATCACAAACCTAATCGTCTCACCCCCTCGGCAAGTACGTGCTGTGCGAATTAAAGCGACCCTGCCCACTTTTTCTCTTTCTTATTCCCCTTTGTCTTCTTCTTCCAAGTCTTACCTCCTCCTTAGCTTTTGTATGGAATGGGTGTCCGACTTTAAGTGGCCACTGCGCTTCAATAATGTGTTTACTTATCTCCATTTAGCTATTGAGCTTCTGACATTTTCAATTTATGTTTACAAATTGCAAACATTAATATGTAAATGTGGAGGATGCCTCACAGGGCTTCCGTATTCATTGAAAAGGGGTCATGAAATAGGACAACAAACCAGTAATGGCACAGCTTGTTCCTAAGCATTTGTGTGTGGTTGCTGTGTAGCGCTTTTCTGCTGCTAATGGGTCGAGATATTCAGACAGAAAATTGCACTCGCGGTGGGTATGAAGGTTATAGTTTATGTTCTAACTCGTAATTAGGAACACACACACACACACACTATATATATATATATATATACACACACACACACACACACACACACATATATACATTTACACACAAACACAGTATTCATGCACTGTATAGATATACAGTACATACAGTATATACATATATAAACACATATATACAGTATATACGGTGTATATACAGTATATTTAAACTGTATACTATACATTAATATATATAGATATATATAAATATTAATATATACTGTATATATACACAAAATATAAAGCTTTATTGCAGGTCCATATTACACACATCATGCAGTACAAAAAGTATAAAACGGAGATTCAAACATACAAAATAATTCCATATTCGCCTATAGGATATAAAAGCTATTGCAACAATATTGTCTTAATCTATAACAGCTTTTCAGAGGACTGACTAGGGCTTTAATTATATGGTTTTCCAGACAACACATAAAACTAAAAATCAGTTGACTTAAGAGTACCTCACAGGTTGGCACTACAGTGGATACAAACAGCTGACTGGCACTAGGCCACCTAGGGACGCCAAGCAGCAGCCTCATTGCATCATTGTATGGTTCCTTAAGCCTCTGCATACACTTTTGCTTATAGTTCAACCATAGTTGAGCAGTATATAGCGGTGTGCTGTAGGTTCTAAACAAAGAGCCCTTCACAGAGTCAGAGCACATAGACAGCCTCCTTATAAGCATAAGTTAGCTTGAGAATACATTTTAAATTGCTGTCGGTAGAGGTCTCCGTCATCCGTCCAGTCATTGGATATGACAGGACCTAAACATTTAGTTTCCTCACACACAGCAAGAGGACTATATGACAAGTAAAAGGTCGGAAAAGTTGATTTCCTGTCCTCATTGCTTCTAACTATCATTATGTGGCTTTTATTAGCGTTATACTTTGTCATAATCAAGGCCATACTAAGAACACACCTTCAGCATCTGCTGCAGCCCAGCACTATTTGAAGAAAATCGCAATACACAAAACTACCGAATCGCAATATTTCCAGAATCGCAATAAATGAAAATCACAATACAAATCGATAACACAAGCATGTATTGTGAAATTGTCTAATCGGGACTAAAGCATATCGTCCCAGCCTTAATGTATACACAAGTAAAAAATAGTCCATCAGAAATAGTTTCTGTTTTCAGCCAGAAATACTGTATATATTAGCAGTTACCATTTCCTAACATTAGGTGTCACTTTGTTGTAGAAGCCAATCTTTATCGTTATTAATTATTATCATTATTTGAACGCAATTCTTCAAGAGGGCAAAATGTGGAGGACTTTTACACGTCACATTTACCAAATTCTTCATATCTTAACTGCTAGAACAGGCAAATTGTGTCAACAGTGAGAGCTTTCTCTGCTTTTTTTTGTTGTTTTCGTTTTTGCATAAGTTGAAAAGTCTTACACACAACTGCCAATGCACATAGTTTTAAACTAAACAGGCACTACTTCATCCAGCTGAACAGGGACCCAATATAATACAAAGAGAAAGAGTGTATCATGAGGCAGCCACCAGCTCCTCTCGGAGGGCTTTTCAATCAAGCAAGAAGCCTTAATTCATTTTCTCCTCCGAGCCACAGTTGGTTGCAGTTGAAACCACAATTACATGGACAGACAGAGTGACTTAATGCTCATGAAAGGGAAAGAAAAAAGGCAAAGTCTATATTCAGGAGTTCAAACAGCGTTTGGTGCAAGCATAGCTCTGTAGACTGTAACAGAGAGTGCCTGTGGCTTGGGAGAGGAGTAAGGCAGCAGTAATCTATAACTGAGAGGCTAGTAATGAGAAAGATGTGCCAGCCGTCTGCTCACTGTGATAAGATGAGGAAGTTCCCTCAGGGCCTAAAGCATCTCTGACCCAAACAACAACAAAGACAACAAATGGGTTACTGCCCAAACCATTCCTTTTTTTCCATTTCCATCCATCGTTTATATTCCTCTCTCTTTCTCTCTCTCTCTTCCCTTCCTCCTCTTTCCCCTACTGTCTTTCTCTCCTTTAATCTCTATTTTTTCGATGTCTCTCTCTTTCTCTATTCTTCTCTCACTCCCCATCCGTGCCTAAATCCAACTCCACACAAAGCCCCGCTGCCATGTAATCGGTTTCATCAGCGTTTTTTATTAGCTAAAGAAGAATACATGGTAATTAAGGGGAACGCGACCAAGCGTGACGGGGAGAGGCTTCACCCAGCCACTGATGTGGAACAAGAAAGAAAGAAAGAAAAAGAGGAGACGGAGGGGGCAAGGACGGCGGGCAAAAGACACACAGCAGAGAAAGGGCAAGAAGGAAAACGGGAGAACAGAGATAGAGAGAGAGAGAGAGAGAGAGAGAGAGAAAGAGATAGAGAGAGAGAGAGAGAGAGAGAGATAAGGAAGGTTTGAATGGTGACAGGAAATGAAAGGCTGGAGCGTGAGGGTCACAATGATTTTGGTCGTGCTCTCCAGTGTTGTGTGGCAGCGCACGCCGTCGGAATGGAAATGAGACTAATGTCCTGTTAATGTGGTCCGAGTCACACTGCACCAATATGAGGACCTCGGCTACCATCATCTGCCTAATCCCCTGTGTCCACTCAAATGGCCCATTCAGGACAAGTGCACCATGAGAGTGCTATCGGAACGAGGGCTCCGGCGTTGTTTCATGCTAGGTCGATTTTTATGTTCTTCAGACCGGCTCCATGAAACATGTGTTAATGAAGTAGACAAGAGATGCTTCTCATTGTTGAGCATCTTCAGTGGAGCACTGGGATTTTTCAAATCCTACTCAGAATCTTGCTGTATTCCTTTCTGAAGTGTTCTTGACACCATAAATTGTATTGCAATATAAGACCAGGGGGCAAAAGTGAATGCCATTACAGGAGCATTTCTACAGTATCATACATAGCAGTTAATGTCCTGAAGCTTTGTTGCCATTAGCACATATCATTACATTTGTGATAAAATACTTGCACACGCACACACAAAAGAGGTACAAAAGTAGATGCGTTTTCCTGACGTAACATGTTGATTTCACACACAGAGAGTTGCAGCGGAAGCCAGTGGACCAGAGAGACCCAACTCAAAGTATATTTCCTGAAACATGCCGACCGTTCTGCCGCCAAGCTGTGCTAACATTAATTTTCTGCTGAAACAGCCACTGGCCTGCGAGAGCAAGTTTGCCCAGAGCTGAAATATCAATTATACTGTTCTCCCTGGCAGAGAGTGCAAAGCTTTAATCTTCACACAACCAATCAAAATGTCGTCTGGACTGGACTGAAAGAGGGAATTGTTGGCCACGCTTAAAAAGGGCAGCAGTTTCCACCCGTCTAGTTAATATTGACACAAAGGAGGTCTGACGGTGGAACGCTTTATTGCCATGTTCTGACTTTCCATGTTTCTTTCCCTCTTTTTCCCCCTCACATGCCACACATGAATACATGCACACCCACTCGCTTACATTCAAAATCATGCATCCACATATTTTCTATACCAACTTCTACTGTGCAGGGTGGTGGGGGTTGGGGCATGACCCAGCATGCACAGGGAGAATGGCAGGGTACACCCTCAACGATGTTGTCTCTCGCATAGGCACACGCATTCCTACCCACGGGCAATTTAGAGTTTCCAGTTTACCCAACCTACATGTCTCTGGCCTGTCGGAGGAAAGCAGAGCATTATGAAGACAACGACATGAACACCAACGCATTCCATTTCTTTAGAGCTGCTCCAAACACGTTTTAAACCTCAGATAACGATATTCGATAATCATGGAGCAATGTCTGCCAAGAGAGGGCCAATTCGATCACTTTTTGTGTTGCTTTGTTTAGTTATAACCGCTAATAGGGTATTAGCCTAATATTTAATTAGGCTAATTAAAGTATTTAAGAGTGTTTGGCTTCAGCCTATAGACCTCCTGCCTCATGCCTCTTGTCTCATACCCTCCCGGCTGGTGCCGTCCCGGAGCTTCGACTTTTCAAAATAAAAGCTTTTGTCTGGTTCACTATGTCTTCGTACTTTAGTGTTTTGGATGTTTTTTTAACTTAACTGTAGGACAATCATGCTAACGAATGCAAATATTTTTTCAGCAGTGTATGGTTGCAGCCTGAAGACCTCCCAGATAGGGTATGCACTCTTGTCTCATGCCCTTTTGTGTCATGCCCTCCCATCTCATGCCCTCCCGGCTCATGCCAAAGACGGGAGGGCATACCCTATCCAGGAGGTCTCCAGGCTGCATCCATACCCAACTCAAAGTATTTCCCAGTTTGTCTGTTTGTATTGGGATCTCCACCAGGTGGCAGTGTAACGGGCTATATAATGGTGTGTCACTCTTTAGCAAACCTATGAATTAGAATCACAAGTCAGTCTTGTTTCTTATACCCTTTTCCTACCACAAATCGTCTCACATATGCAAGTTTGTGATCTGGAAAATCTGCAAGTAGATGAGCATGCATTTGATTGTTTTCTTCTGGTGTGTCACTTTCGAAGTAAAGAACACAACGATAAATGGGTGTTGTTAACTTTTCCTTCTGCAGTTTACAGAGCACATGTATGATGTATTATACATCCATGTGCTGTATTCACTTGATATCTTTGGTACTAAACTTAAACTCTCCTCTGCAAGAAACCAAGTGGGAATCATAATGGTGCGTCTTTTCCCGGATGTTAAAACAGACTATAATGGCAGCTAGTTTGGAATACAATGTCTTATTTTATTTTGTTTCTGAAAACATTGTATGCAAGTAATGGGCTATGCAGTTGCTGAATCTGTCTTCATTGCACACCGACAACAGTCAGTTTAAAAGATTTTTGTGAGTTTTTCAGAGGCAGAAGCCCCGCTTCTCCAAAGTCCCTATGACGCTACCACAAATACATTGTGCAGCTGCTCCTGTATGGGAAGCGGGGAAATAACTTAACTGAATCCTGATCTCAAACTAGCCCTTGAAAGAAGAGGAGCCGAACACAGGTAAAAGAAGACAATCACACACACCGCCTCTCAGCCTCTACACAGACATATACTATATACCATCATATACTAAAACGTCCTCACAATTCCTCTGTCTTCTTCACACAGCACTGGCCCCCACCGAGGAGCAGCAGGCTTCTTGGCTGGCATGTGAAGACTGTAATTTTCCGCCACACTTCCCCTGCCGTTTGCTGGCTCTTTCCTTGGTGCCGTGGAGATAGCGAGGGAGCGAGCAGTGAACAAGGTGCGGGCCTCGCCAGCTCTCCTGCCTCCCTGCGATTATTAATGCGGCAGCAGTGAGAGTGGCTGCCAGGTTAAAGCAGCAATCAGCACACACTAAATAAGATCATTCACAGCCTCTTTAAAGGCAGACAGACAGAGCTGCAGTGAGACACACACACTAACACACACACACACAGCGGCACATCAGCATGCACATGGATGAAAGACTGTTCTAGTGTGCGCACACACACACACACACACACACACACACACACGCTATGAGTGGAGTGGATACTAGACAATTTAAGAATATGTATGCAAAAGTATAAAGGAAAGAGAGCATGCATCAGACATAGGCAGCAAGGTTTAATATAAATAAAGCAGGGCTTAATGATTAATAGTGATATGATTAATACTTTCCATGTCAAAATTGGGATTTGGGAAATAATGCAATTTCCAAATCACGTGAGCAGTGATTTAATCGTAACTAACTAAATTTAAGAAGCAGTAGGTAAAGGTACAGTATGTAATATATTTACTGTAATATATCCAAAAATGAAGTTGAAATACTATCTTTTCTGACAACAACGCTAATGCCAGTTTTCTCCTCTTGTAATTTCCATTCCGTAACGTAATTTCTGTTTGGGTTTTAGCCTGTAAAATGTAGCTTTTCTAGCTCAAGCTACGAAGCTATAACATTAGCTCAAGCAAGGTAGTTACAGTGCAGAGCTGTCTGCAGATATTTCTTTCCATCAGATTATTTTCCCTTAAAACAAACTAAATTGTTGTTAATGCTTGGTACTGCACCCACATATCTCCCTCAACAATATGTAGACGTCAAACACAGGCCTGTGGTTTAATTAAGAAAAAAATACTGTTTTAATCACAATTTCAATATTGGTCAGAAAAATCGCAACCAGATATTTTCCTCAAATCACTCAAATGCACACTGTTCCACTGATATACCCTGCAAATAATCAAGAACTGATGGCTTATCAATAAGCAATTTAATATTCATAATAGCTCCCTAACAACTATCACAAAACAGTGTGTAAAACGTATAAAAAATAGTGTGTGATAAGTTTAATTTAACATGGTTGTGCTCCTTCTAAAACTAACTGAAGTACTTTGGGGGAGGTGGTGCCTGTCAGGTGGTCCGTAGCTAGAATGGAAATCAATTGAAAGGGGGCTGAAGTGTAAACACATTATTAACACTGTGTTTTGTGCCCGTTTCACTGTATTACATACCGCTATGATTCCCAATAGATGACCTAAAGCACAATAGATTTCCAAGCATAAGCGCAGCAGAAATCCATTGGTAATTTCAGCCTGATCAATTACCCACTCAGGCTCATCACATTCTCAGTTTAGCTTGTTTAGATGTGTTGCTGTTTGCTACAATGACAAACCAGTTACTGTAGTTGAGTAGATGTTGAGAGAAACTACACTTTACTACACTTCACTTTTAACAGTCAGTGCTATCAAGGTGTTTACAACTGCTAATTACAAATGATCTAGTGTAATTTCAAGAAATCTAATTCCCTTTAAATCATTCATGCATTAGTTTACCTGCCTTGAATGATATTGAAATTGTGTGGACACAAGCCTCTAAGAGACTACTGACTAGATTGTTTTTGGTTGATAATGATCCATTAAACCATTTCACCCACACCAAATTGGTCTATTAATCTAATTTTGCACAAAACATGAGAGGAAATATTCACCACTCATTTTGTGGACGTCCAGTCCTTCCTGCCCGACCATAAAAACTAGAACCACTTCAGTCACCTACGCAAGGCAAAGCACAGGTATATGTCATCAATGCTTCTGGAACTGAGTGAGCCTTGATTGGTCAGTGGCAACAAGGTCAAAGTTGAAACAATTTGAACTTTCGGTGCAACGCTCGGCGGCAATTCCGAGCGATGCACCACACCAACCCCCCAATTTCCACAGGATGGATAATGGCTATGGATCTGCTCCGCTGCGTGACGGCGCTTTGCTCCGCCGGCCGTCAACACCAACCAGGTCCGTATAGGTTGCGGAACAGCTGCGGCCATGACTGACAGCTGAAGTCTTAAGGACACACGAGATCTCGCAAATTCACTTAGAATAAAACCACACAAACAGTTTGTTTCCATCCAGAGGAAAGGAGAGGATACAACTCTGTGCTGTGTTTTCAAGGTGTAGTGCAGGGAAATATTATCCGCCGTAAGCGTGTTCTATTTTATTTTGAAAATTAACCAGATATTTTATTTTGTTTCTGTGCTTGACTTCCTGTCCCGCACTATCTCCCGTGGGCTGCGGAGCTCTCCGGCGTCCGGCAAAAATAGAAGCTCTGCGTATCTGCGGCGGATCGCCGGAGCTGGAACGCAGCTGTTCCGCAGTCCGTGGAAATACACACATTGACTTTATTGGAAACCTAATGACTCTGACGCCGTTCTGGAGCCGATCTGCAGCCGTTACACATCCTGTGGAAATCGGGGGCAAGAGTAGCAGTCCACATAGCTGGGCTGCACCACTCTCCCCATGAGAAAACAATGGAACGGCCAGTGCAGAGCGGTTTTAATCCCAATCATGCGTAGTCGGCTTTAGGCCAGGAAGTAATGATTCATTAAATTCACAGTTCCATTTGATATGTTACAGTGTGGGGGTGTCACAGTGCAACGTGCATTCGCAAAACAGGGTGTAACTGAGAATATCCCTATAATATTATCTATAATTATGAGAGACACTGTTAGATGTATAACATCAAATTTACAGTTGTATATATGGAGGAAGGTATTTAAATAGACCACCTTTTTTAAGCCTCTATAAGTTTACATTTTGGAAAATTGGCAAAATTCAAAACATGCTAAATTAGCTGTTAGAATTTTCTGTTTTCAATGTACCCATGGATGCACAAACAACTATCACTGGATTACTTTAACACTGAAACAACTTAAAAATTGTGATTATTGTATGATTTTTAAGCAGATTCATTATTTATGATCGGCATCTTAAAAAATAAACTGAGCAAAAAAAGAAACGCCCCTTTTCTGGACACTGTCTTCTAAAGACACTTTTGTAAAAATCTAAATAACCTTAGAGATTGCCATTGTAAAGGGTTGAAACAATGTTTTCCAGGCTTGTTCAATGAACCATAAACAATTAATGAACATGCACCTGTTGAACGGTTGAAAAGACAGTAACAGCTTAAGGGCAGAAGGCAATTAAGGTCACAGTTAAAAGAAAATTAGGAAAGTAGAGAGACATTTCTACTGGCTCTGAAAAACACCAAAAGACAGACTCAGGTTCCCTACTAATCTGTGTGAGCGTGCCTTAGGCATGGTGCAAGGAGGCATGAGGACAGCAGATGTGGCCAGGGCAATACATTGCAACGTCCCTACTCTGACACGCATAAGACAATGCTACAGGGAGACAAGAAGCACAGCTGATCATCCTCGCAGTGGCAGACCACGTGTAACAACACCTGCATAGGATCGGTACAGCCGAATATCACATCTGCGGGACAGGTAAAGGATGGCAACAACAACAAGAACCGCAAGAACGGGCCAGTCTGGTGCAGTATATGAGGAGGAGATGCACTGCAGTACTGAAAGCAGCTGGTCGCCACCCCAAACATTGAGGCTTACTTTTGATTTTGACCCCCTCTTTGGTCAGGGGACACTTTATTCCATGTGTTAGACATGTTTAAATTTAGTTTTAGTCTGTTTAAATTGTTCAGTTTATATGTTAGTTTTTAAATATTTTAATGTTTAATGTTGCAAATATTTGCATTTATTAAGTTTGATTAAAATATAAAAGCAGTTGGTGACAGGACGTTTCTTTTTCCGCTGAGTATATGTGTTTCATGTCTTTGTGTACAGATTCGATGGAGTTATGATTTAAGAGGATCAGTTCTATTTGTCATGCAAATTGCAGCAATCTGGTATTAAGCGTTTTTACCTTAATTGCCACCATGAGTGTCACAGCCTTTGCTGTTGACCGTCTTGGTAAATGGGCAAAATCAGCAAGCAAAACTACAATAACGGAACGTTTATATCATGTCCCTTTTACTTTACGCAGTGTCTTTGCTTCTGGTCTCTCCCTCAACGCATCCTTAAAATCTCCGGGGGAGGAGCGCCACTAGTTTGAAAACTTCAGGAATAAACCATTCTGTTAACATAATCTAACTGCTGTTCACTAGCCATTTATACATAATAATGAAAATGTGACTATCCAATTTTTGTGGTTACTGCTACTTTTGTCACATAATTCTAACGCTAATCTACTGGCCAGTGACTGTGGTTGCAAAACTGCCATACCAACCACCCAAGTCCTTTATCGAACTTCTTTTGAACTGTAAATATCACAAAAAAGGCGTGTTCTAAGGGACAATACCCTATGTCTAGAATAAGATTTGACATGATTTGACATTTTGTTCACATAATACTGCAAGTCCTCAACAGAAGCATACTATACCTAATTCCTCCAGTATTTTTTTCATTTATTTTTATGCAGTTTTCCAATTCCATAGAATTACAGGCAACTGTTATGGCATAAAAAAGTTTGAAGTGAGAGTGAGATGTGTGCTTACAAAGTTAATATAGACTCAAGTGCTTTTTAATTAAAGGCTAAAACAATGAATCAATTGGAGTACTATGAAATAAAATGTATCATGCAATAGGTAGATGATTTTATAATGTCTTGTTTGTTTGCAAACACATCCAGGTAGAAAAAGTCCAGCGCGAATAGTCAAACACCCTGAACATATTGTGCATTTATATCTCTATCTCACTGATGTTCAGCATGAGGGATCATCTGAACGTTTTGTGAAACAAGGGTCCAATATCATCTAAAAAATAAAGTTCTTGTTCCCAAGGTTTCAGTTTCCTTTATCTTATTTAGTGTGTACAAACTCAAAACCAGTGTAAGAAATCCTCTAGGTAAGCAGACATGGTTTGGTATTTACACCCAAACCTGATGTTCAGTGAACAGATAAAAAAAGCATCTGCAGAGGAGGTGAAGTGTGGTAATTATTTAGTGCTCGGCACTTCTACAAATACGATGGGATTGAGCGATGCAAAGAAAAAATGAAGAATTGCATTTAGACAAAGAGCAACGTTGAGTAAAGAGATGGTGTGAGCAGGATAGGTGTGTGGGGGGGGGGGGGGGGGGGGGGGGAGGCATGGGGATTGTGTTGAGCCATCCATGGTGAGAGAGCAAGTGTTTTTCCTGCTCTGAAAGAGGGGAAGAATAGTCGCTGGGCAGATAGATGGAAGGAAAAAGCGTTGCTGTGGCACTGATAAAGTGACTGAGGACCGCTACTGCCACACTTGGACAATTCCAGACACAATCTTCTCCTCTCCTTTCTTCTCTTTCCCACAGTATTCTCCCCTCTTTTCTTCTCTTTCCCACAATATTCTCCCCTCTTTCCTCTGCTGCCAACCCCTGTTTATACACAAACACACACAAACACACACACACATGCACATACACACAGTCTCTTAAAGATGTAGGGAAAAGTAGGAGGGGAGCCACTTTGGGAAACAGTGTGGTCCTGACAACCTTTCATTAAACATACCAAATTAGAGGTTCATGAACCCCCCACCCCCACCAACAAAGCTCATCCACCTCCACCTTATCTTTTGTGGTCCCCAGCCTGCACATTCAGTATTATGTCTGTCAGAGCAGGGTATCTCTTGAAGCTTGTGAGCTAGAAACTGTTTCTGATCTGCACTTTCACATTATCACTGGGGTGTAAAAAGCCTTCAGTCTGTACACCACAAGCTCAGCTAAAGGAGGGGGGGGGGGACTTTAGCACAAAAGGTTCACAGTTGACGGCATGCAGATTTGCTGACGCCTGTAATAAAATAAGGCCAGCCGGGTGTGCAAGAGTTGACATTGCATATAGGTGTACAGCCGGGCATCTGCATAAAGAGCTTCTGCTTCTGCCAGCAGCCATCATGGCCTCGACAGATTAGAAATTGTGTGTGTAGGGATTCACCGCAAATAATGAGAAATGAGTTTTAAATTGTAGCTCAGGCACTGTGAAAAAATGGGCACTGTCAATATGTGGTGTATGTGATGCGGGGGGGGGGGGGGGGGGGGGGGGGGGGGGGGGGGGGGGGGGGGGGGGGGGGGGGGGCTAGAGAACGTGCTAGAGGATTTAGGGGTGAGGGACATAGGGAGAGAAGGAGACAGAAGGAGAGAGAGAATGAGGGATCAGGGGATGACTTTGTTTTGGTTTACTGCTTATTACCATCATAATCCTTTGTCCTGTTTTCCACTCTACAGTCCGGGCACACCTCTCGCCTCGTCTCTGCGTTAGACATTGTGATTGCCTTGTATTTAAGAAGCCTTCTGTGAGCCTCTGTTCCGACAAATGCTTTTCCAATACCAATCACAGCTGAGTGCACCTCATTTGAATCTGTGAAAGGGGTTTTGATTCCATCAGCAGAATGCTCCTCCAAGCGCGGCACAGACCATTCAATACTGTGGCAACGTGTGAAAGCCTGAATATTCTCACCTAGTATAGGCACACACTGTAAAGGGTTTGAGCGAAGACTGTCGAGCCTCTTCAAACCGTGTTGTTCATTAATCCCCCTTTTATTCTCTACATAGGCCCTTATTAGCTGTTCTCCTTTGCGGCATTTGGAAATTGTAAGCTGTTCTCCATCTGACTTTTACATGTGTGATGAAACAAAAGTGTTTTGCCGGTCATAAACTTTGATGAGGAGGTAAAAAGACTAATTGTACACTCACCTGGTCAACCTTTAATCTGTAAATTTTTTTTGAGGCCGACTGCATGCGGTACAGACCAGCTGCTGATATCTCCACTGTAGCAGCTTGTTGACCTTCAAACTTATCAGTGCATATCTTTTGTCAGAGCAATTCCCTGCCTTTTGGTCTGTGAGGAGTTTGGATAATGCATCCAAATTAAAATCTTTTGTAAATCCCATTGCTTGATTGCTTGAGAGCCACTGAGAGTTGTTCAACATTAATGGTGAAGGACTTCCTGATTCCCAAAGTCATTTCCTCTTCATTATTCAGGCGTGTATTAGCACCTCTTATTTTCCACACAGAGATAACAACCCCGTACTAAACTGCCTTAAAACAAAACAGTTAGCTCAAGAAACAAACAGTTCATGCGCAGAGACAAACAGTTCATGTGCATCCTTTCATCTAGGTCACTGTGTCCCCAATGTTGCATTTACATCTATCTTGGACCCTCTTTGCATGTGGATCCACTTAAATGCAACTTATCAAATCTCAAATATCAAAACCAAATGTTGTTCCTTATGATGGGATATGTCCTACTACTTCTTACGATGAGCAAACTCTGATAGACAGTATTTGTGATCAGATCCCAAAATCCTGTGAGATAGAGGAAATAAAAACTCCAATCCAACACACAAACTACTCATAGGTGTGGTGTACATACGGCCACCTGCTGTGCAGAGATGTAGTGACATGTCAACGTATATCAACAATAGCCACAACAGCTGCCTGCTGTCATAAAGTCATCTGTGTGAAGATAAGTACATGCTGAAAGAAAAAAAAAGAAGAAAAAAAGCTACATATGCAATCAAGTGTATCCACTGCATGTCACTGTGTAGTAACCGGGGTCACCTCCCCCGTGGGTGGCAAACACCACAGTCAGCATCTGCTATCATGCATTCACATGAAGAAAATTGCTAAAATGGTTAAAAGCCATTTTGCAATGGACTGCAAAAACAGATTGTGAAAGAATTCAGTTTTTTTACAAACTGCTGTAGGCTAGAGAGAAGAGAAGCCGTGTGACGTGATACTCTCTGAAGGGCTGTGTAACACAAACTAACCCAGCATAGTTTTTGAAATGAAACTTAATCGAATCAAAGTATTTTTAGAAACTTGTCCCACAGACAACCAGAGTATTCTTTGAAGTCCTTGTGATTCTGATTAGGCAGACAAATCCTACATTAGAAATGGACAAGCGTCTACACTCAGTTGTCAGTTTATTTAAGTTCACCAAACTAAACCTAATGCAGTCTAATACAGCAGTCCTGCAATACATCCTTCATGAGGGTTATAATGTTTTCTTAAAAAATGTTTTTTGGAGGCTGCAGTTTGTGGTGCTATTCAACTATATGAAGGGCTGCACAATTATGGGCAAAATGATAATCACAATTATTGGATCAATATCCTATCTGTATGGCACTATAAGAAGAGTTGTTCATTATATTTAGCCTACCATCATTGATATGAATGGGGTGGACACTGTTCTATTAGTGTAGTGTATTAATACAGTGCTAGGTGTAGCTAATGTAACTGGCAATTTATGACTTTAGATTTTGTGCAAGTGTTCAGGAATAGATTTCTTGACAGATTTCTTAAGAATTAAAGTGTAACAAACTTAAATTGTGCAAAAATCCTCACGGCTTCTTTATCAAAACACTCAAAATAAACTTGGTATTATAATATAATTGCAGAGTGCCTAGTTATATCTTTTTAAGAAATGTGTTGATTTTCTTCTTTTTATTGCAGTTGTATCTATTTATTGGAGCTGTAGTGAGTTTGTTATGCCCCTTGTGAGATAAATACCCTTTATCATTTTCAAATTCAAAGTATACAAAAGCAAGACAAAATGTTGTACAAAACAAGTGCAGTAAGAAGAAAGCTGTCCAAGGGCAACATTGACCAAACGTTTTGTTTTTGGTTTTGGTTTGGGGGCAATCTGCAGTTTCCACGCTTAACTAAACTAAAAACATCAAAAGTAAAGAAATAGAAAAGTCAAATTTTCTTGTCAATATGCTAAAACATTGGCCTAAACTTTTCTAAAGCGGGAATCTATCTTGGGAGCCAATGCAAAGAAAAGCCAGTGACACAAAATGAAATGTCAATGCGGTAAAAATACAATATCTGTCAACTGCATTAATTTTTTCTGTTATATCACACACAATTTCATGGTTGACATGGCGGAAGAGGATTAACACCCCATTTATATACCTTTAAAGGAAACACAGACTGCTAATACTGTAGCTTCTAATCCTCCCAGCACTCCGGGCATGGATGTGTTCAGTCTGCTAGTTTGACTCAGTGTGCTGGCTGGCCTGGATAGCTGATGACTAAAGTAGTGACTGAGGGAGAGTAAAGGCTACAGGGAAATCAAGAGTTGTTGTACCCAGCAGCTAAGAGAGGGACTTGACAGTGTCAAAGGATTATGTACTGTGAGGCTAACAATACTAATGGCACTTCTTTTGCATTATGATAATTGCCAAGACAGAATTGCCACCTAATTTCTCCCTGTTTCTAATTATTGGGCTCTTCAATGCAAGCAGGCAGTGGGAGCTGAGCATCGGCAGGCAATTAAACTCCTGCAATTATGGCTCTATTGTAAAGTGCAGCTTTACCAAGAATTCTGCAAGGCAGAGAGATTGCTTTGCCATGCAATTAAATACAGGATAAATCTGGTGTGGACCTGTGAACAGATATTTTAAAGTTCACTGTTGTGTTTTCTAACAACCAGTCACCAGCAAGGAAACCTGAACCAAGTCTGTTCAGGAGGTCACTTGCCAAAAGAGCCACATCTACTGAGCCATGGCAACACGTCTGTTACAGCACCACCACTGGATGCATATACTCGCAACAAAAAACACTCTCACTGTGGACCAAAAAAAAAAAACATTTGCATAGAGAGCATTTCCAGGGAGGCATGCTGGGTGGGATTAGTGCTCCTCTTCCTCTAGCGTGTCGGTGCGAGCAGTGACCTGATGTAAATGTGTGTGCTAGGAAAGTTTAGAGCTATGAACTGTGGGACACAGAAGAGCGTGGCCATCTGGAAACTCAGTGACAGGAAGGTGTTTATAAGAGACTGGGGGGAACAAAGAGCCACAACCTACTTTGTCTCATTTTGTTGTACAGAAGTCACTGAGCCATTGCAGTGTTTGGCTGCAATGGCCGCAAGGCGAGTTTGGGATCCAAAGGAGGAAGCTATAAATTGTTCAATAAATTTGTTTAAGGGAAAGGAATATGCAAAGCTGCAAATGACATGTTCTCAAAACTGAAATGGAAGACAAGAAAACGAGTATAGATGAGTAGGTGAATAGTCAAAATCCTGACATCCTTTTCCAGATTTGGCTACAGAAAATTTGTTTCGGGGATACAATAACAACAGCCAAAGTTGCCATTTATCTACATCAGATAATCAACATTTTGTAAGGTATCGTCAGTGATAGAGGACTGTGGGCATGTGAACTGGTTCACAGACTTCTAGCTGGCAAATGATGTACGTACTGGCTGGGCAACTGGCTCAAACTGGACCCAATTTGAAACCTTGGCAACAAGCACAGAAAAATACAGAAAGCCATGTCTGGAGGAGGAGACACTACCACAAGTCACACTTATTACACTTATATTTACTGTATTTATTAGGAGTGTCAAAATGAATGCGAGTGGCATTGCACTGGTGGACCTAACTTTTTAATTAAGGCACCAACACATCATTTATGTGCACCCTAACACTTTCACCGCAATTAACAGTCGCTACTAGGGCTGCACGATTAGTACAATTTTAATCGTGATCACAAACTGACAATTAGATAAACATGACCAACTGCGATGGTATTAGAACGGCACTCGGTCACGCCGTCACGCGAGTTCAGGTATCGGAATCGGGAACCGGAAGGAAAACCTGATTTTGACATGATCTTAACACAGAAAAAATGTCTTGCAAACTGTTGTGGGTAGATGTAGCCAGTAGTCGAGCAAGTGAAACACTCAGGATGAGCTGGAGATGTGGTTGGAAAAAGATGGGATTTTTATTTATGCCCAATTAAGGCCCTTAGGCAACTAGAACCATTAACAAAATCCAAATTAAAGAAAAATAAAATACTTCCACATAATAAAAGTAATTCATTGAGTGAGTCATAAAGATCCCAATATCAAAAAACATTCGCTGTTCCCTGATGACCTAAAGGCAAGTCATTTCCTCATGCTCTCCTCTCGACCAAATTCAACTGCCTACCTATTTAGGCCAGAAGCCCGCCCCTAATATTGAATCATACCAACTCTACAATGCAGGGGTGGCTCAGGTGACTAGACAGTTTAAAAGGCTACATACAGCCAAAATGCATCTATAACACTAGAAATGTACACATTTTATACATACGATTAACATCAAAATGAGGAATGGTTAGAATAACAGGAGATTGAATATTGTGATCATTAACAGAACCTATTAACTTGATAAATAAAAATATACACAGGCAACATTTAAGGTCTGTCTTTGAGGGCTAAAACAGGTAGCGTGTTGCTACCGTGACGGCAGCTATGTGCTTTGTCAGACAACCCCTCCTTAAGAGAGAGCGTCCCGGTCCATCTCAGGACGCGATCAAAAAGTCGGACACAGAAGCAGCGTAACACCGTCCTTCCATTAGCTCCAGAACCACGGGACTGCACCACTCAACGTGCGATATCCCGCATACCCCAGACTTGCTAGCACCACCCTGGTGTAGGTCCGACGGATGGTATTTGGAGAAGCAAGCCGGATGTCGTGGGTAATAACGCCAGTCTGCCCCGGCTGATCCGGAAACAGGCCTATTGGGATGATTAACAGAAGGTCCTCCAGCTGTTCAGGTGTCAAGTGGGTGACGGAGGCGTAGGTGGACTTCCCGCCTGCAGTATGAAAGTACTGTTTTGACGGCCCAACTTCCTCTTCCTAATCCGTGCAAACACCCGAAAAGGTCTTGCCAATGCCAATTGCCAGTAGAGGGCTAAAATAGGTAGCGTATTGCCACCGTGACAGCAGATATGCTCTCTGTCACACAGACAGTGTGCTTTTTAAACATTTCAATTTGAAAACATCAATACTCCGACAGCAAAAGCAGTGTTCCTAGCCACGCATTTAGTTGCAGTCTTTGCAAATAAATGCAATGCATAATTTTGGCCTTCAGACCAGATCTGTTAACATACCCTGAATTCACTTACAGTCAGTGCTCGCTTACCTTTTGTATGTGAGACAAAATTTCACGTTTATTGTAATGTATAAAGGAAAGACGTGCAGGACCTGGCGTACGCCGGGTTTTATACATGTGAATATTTCTGTGCATAGGTACTTTTCCTTTTTGGCCGTACAACATCTTCTGGTATGAAAGCTGCGCAGTTTTTAAACACGAGGCCACTGGGCTTTGTGGTCAAGTGCAGTCTGATGCGAAAGCCACCTTCCCTAACTGCATTATAATCTATTTAATTTTATATTTTTAATTTATATTTTTTTTAAATCCCTCAAGGCACACTTGAACACCAACATGAATTGTCCATGAGATCAGTCAGGCAGGGCGTCTCTACCACCTCTGGTGTAGCATGTAGGTCCACTGTCCGTACTCACAGTAGGAATCGCTTTAATCTTGGAGTCATCAGCCCTCTGCCGTGATGGCATGCCCCATATACCTCACTGTATAGACTTTGAAATGGATTTTAGCTCTGTCAAACTTGCTCTCTTCATTGTTTTCTGCAGGATTTCTTCATGTTCCTGCTCTGATGACGCTGCGATTATCATGTCATCTGCTATGACGTACACACCTGGAATATCGCCGAAGGTCTCGCAGTTCTTTTGTTAAACCACCTCGCTGGCAGACTGGATCCTGAATGGGAGTCCGAGGAAGCGGAACAAGCACCACGGCGTGTTGAAGGTGCATAGCTTTGGAGATCTGCTAGTATCCATCCTTTTCGTCTAGTATGGGGAAGATGGATTTCCCAGCTAGTCTGCTGCGCACATCTTCAGGAGTAAGGATGGGGTATTGTGGGCGCTTGATTGCCTGATTTAGGTTCAAGGGTCCAAATACGTCCTTAGTGCATGGTTTTACTTCTTTGTAGCAACAAGACTATTCACCCATTCCACTGGCTCATTTAAGGACTAAAACATAGCCTATGGTTGTTGTTTAATGTTTACAATTGTACAATATCTTAAATTCAGGGTCTAAAAATAAATATATTACAAATCTCAAAAAGAGTTCCAAAACAGAAAAGACAAAAAAGGTTGATGCAAATAGCATTCTGGAACGTCGGACAAATATTGTTAACGGAAAAAATAAAGGTAAGACTGGTCTGTAGAAAATAGGCTAATACATGGTGAATCCATGCAGAATCACTATCATGGTTCCTACATCTATCCGATTTTTTAAAACACACTCAATGTGGAGTAAGAACGTACTGCTTAGGAGCATCCCATCACAATGGCATCATCAACACCTGCTTTTTTTTCTGTTGTCTTGGATGTTGATGCTTACTATTCAGATATGTTGTCGTTTTTACTGTGACACGTCTTTTGATGTGTCTATGCATATCCAGTAAGTAGCAATTTGTTCCAAAATAAAAGCGACAGAATTAGTGAATACTTGCTCAGAGGCCTTTGCATTTTTTTAACACAGCAAATTAAGTCTTGATATAATTGATCAAAAATGTTCTATAAAGTCCATTAACTTTTAGCCCGGAGCCAGACAAAACAGAAGCACCAAAAACAATGCGATCATCAACTGCTGCCGCCAATTTAAATTAGGAATAGTGCTGTTCATCAAACTGTGTGCAATAATACGCCTAAAAGCATGGATCAACAGGGTTCAGTTCCCGCCCAATTCTATTAAATGCTAAACCAAAAATGCCACCCTTTTGATATCATGGTGGCACTTCAAAAACATCAAACAATTGTTTGGTGGCATGATAGCCTTGTAAAGCTGTTTAGGTAATGAAGCTAAAGAGATCACTTTCATTGACAAGCCTCATAAATCAAGAGTTGGCATGTCTAATTTCGTTGTCAACCATATGCTTCCACTTTTTCACATTCTAAAGCTTGGGGTCTCCAAGTTTTTGTTTTTCTATTTTTCTGTCTTATCACTGATGGTAGTATTGCATATATTAACCACTTCTCTTTCATGCCCTTCCCTCCTCTCTCTCATGTTCCTCTTTCACAAGCATCTTCAGGGAAAGTTTCCTGCCACTGTGTGAGACACATCTGCATTGCAGTGCCGAAGGGAAAGCAGCGTCTGAAGGGAAAGGGATGTGTTTGAATAGCGCAAGACAGAGATGCAAATTGAGAGAATGAGACAGAGGACGTCTGACTTGTCATTTACCAAAATAATGGATGCATGAGTGACAGGAAAACATCACTTCACACATCATTTGGTATATTACAGCACAGTGTTGTATAATTTTTTTTTTGCCTTTGACAGAAAAAACATGTCCATTTAAACGTCCAAAAATCTAATACAAACACAACCATTTGCACCTCAAAGTGCTGTCACAGGGAAATCGCAGGGAGGGTCATCCACCACCACCTCCCTCCGAGCCTCACTGTTATTAATGCCGTCATCATTTTTGCTCTGCTCACTCTATTTCCCTTCTGATAGTGGGGCCTGTTTCATCGTGTTCTGCCATGTTTCTGTAATTGCTCCAACAGCCTGCCTTATGCTGAGCATATAGTTTTTTCTTTGTGTGTGCCCATCCAGTAGGCGTGTGCGTGTCTATAAGTGTGTGCATATGCATACGTGTGTGTTGCTCTGTCTCCAGGGCCGCCTGTGAGTTTGTGGGGCAGAACCAAGCCCTGGGCGAGCTCCACGCGGAGCAAAATGACAGCCTCCAGGCCACCATTGGTTGATGACCGTGAAAACACTTGCGGTTAACGTAAAGTGAGCGACCGGCTGTCACACTGAGGCACTGCGCTTATGTGCAGCCCTGACAACAGCACAACAAGCCTCTCTACAACTAGATTCTGCAGTGCTGCAACAAACAACAAAGGGCTCGCCCTACAATTCATAACAACAACCACTTCAGACATCTGAAGTACATAGCAAAGAGGCAGAGGAGCAACACACAGCCTCTACTATTTGTCACAGTTTTTGGGAATAAATGGTTTTTCTTTACTTAAATTATGGTGGGCAGAAGTGAAAGCTGAAGGTGGTTGTTGGAGGAAGACATGGTAGTGAGTGTGCAGAAGAGAATGCCAAGACTGTCACACATGCCAGCCAAGGTCAGATAAAGTAAGGAGTAAGTGCTTAGAGAGCTACAGGAGCAGAGGCCAACTCTGTGGAGGAGGTGTGAAAGAGTGAGTGACCAAGCGTGAGCGCCGCCGCCTCTACCCATCTTTAAATGAAGCCACTTAAAAAGGAAAAAAGCCCCGCTCAAAAAGGTCAATGCACGGTACTTCTGCATAGCGCTGATGGTTTTATTTAGCCATTTGGAGAACAATTTTGTCCTTGATGGAGACACAAAAAGTTGTTAATATATGTCTGAAGAACCCTGCATTTTCACCTAATCTATTACATTTCCGGTAGCAAACAGGTTCCTAAAGTTAAACTTAGAAGCAATCAATGATGTGACAACATCATGCAGTAAGGAGGGATAATTATAGAGCTGCTTTTATCATCAATTGTAACCTCTCTGTGGTTAAATCAGACTTCTTTAACCCCCTGCCCTCTTGGATTTCTTTCTCGCCTCCTTTCCCTCCAACTATGAAAACACACACACACACACACACACAAACACAGTTTATTATGCAGTAACATTACCAGATCCCCTTAGGCAGCTGTGCATCTCTGTATGACTGATGTGGGTAATTTATCCCAAACAACAGAATGATCACTTTGGTAGTGAGCGCTACAGACACTCCCCTCCTGCCCCTTCTTCCCTCTCTCCTGTTTTCTTTTTAGTTTACAAAAAAAAAAAAAGACAAATATTTGTCACTACTTCTCCTGTACTGTCTGGAAATGCTCCGGAGATGAATAAGTCTCCCACCCCATACATACCAAATCAAAAAAAAAAAGTTAATCATTCAATGGATCCAATCAATCTAATGATTATTCAATTCAGATTCAAACTGTTAGGCTAATAAAAAGACATTCACGTTCAGTTTCCACTTTGCCGGTGGGAGCTAGCGGCGTGGGGGCTATTCCTTATTTTTTCCTTGATTACCATTGGGATCCAATATAATACACATGCCACTGTGAATTAGCCTCACAGTAAGGACTGGGCTGAACCACAGTGAGTTTATACTGTCTGTGTACTACTTTGCACCATGGGATACACTGAGCACAGAGTAGTTAGGACTGTCTGCCTCTCTGTCTCTCTCTCTCTCTCTCGGCCTCATAGGTTCAGCCTCAGTGGGCTGTCTTTACCTATTCTCCCATCTGTCAGTCACACACAAAAACAAATCCACCTGTCGTCCGGGAGACTGGGCTGAACAGGGCGATGCCACAGCTGTCTGGGCCTAACTCGCTGCAGAAGAGAGCGAGCCAGCGCCCTCCACTGGTGATGGAAAGCCCATTAAGATGCTTATTACCCCGACTGTCAGCCCCATCTCACCACCTGCACAGAGACGACAGACTAATGAAGACTATTAATACAGCAACTTGAACATGGGAGTCATGCCTCTATGCTTTTTGTTGTCCTTGTGTCCTTGATATCAAAGGGCTCTCCAGCCTTGTAACAATATAACAATTCACGCGTTAAGTCACAAGCATTCTTACCGCGCCACTTGATTGCCTCAACAATGAAGCTATTAATGTTGCATTATGTAAATTGTAATGGTCACAAACATCTAATAGGATAAAGGCTAAGTACAGTGCAATTTAAGGCTGCTGACTTTCAGCAGCTCTTTGAAGGATGTTTTCAATTATAACAGAGCTAATTTAATTCATTGTTTCACAGCTGAAAATGCATTTTAAAGGTTGACTGAGTCTCTATTTCAGAACTCAGGTTTAATCAGTCATGTACATTGAACATTGGAACGTCCTCTAAAGAGATTGACAAAGTTGTGGGGGATCTGCGTTCTAGGTGTTAAAGGGACGAAGTAGCCCTGCCCTTCTCTTTTTCCTCAGATGGCAGGCTTCAATTGTGGAGGGGAGGGTGTTCATCTAAAAGATGAAAAGACCTGCGCCTTTAAGAGGGCTGTCTCCCCTTTCCCTCATGCTCCCCCTCAACCACACAGACACTCCTCCTGTGAGCATTTGTGAGGCAGCTCTTGTCCCTTATGTCTCTTTGTGGGGAACAGAACAGACTTCCCAGAGCACCACTGGAGACAAGACAGAGCTCTTGGGAGGACACCCCAGGTGCAGACCTCCCCGCTACCATTTCCTCCACTACTGCCACTGGATGCCAAAATGAGCACAGGGAGAGGAGACACAGACCTACTCGAACTGGGGTAAAACATCCAGAGGTCCAAAACAGGAGGTGGAACTTTAACAGCTGGACAAGCCAAGAGGTCAATCTTGAGTTGAAGGCGACATGATCAGCTTGATCAACAGCTTCAAAATCAGCGCGGGACCGGATCGCTGAGAAAAAGGTGGAGTCCTAATTTGAGCTTTCAGTTTCTCTTTAGAAAAGTTTTGTTAAAGAAGAATCAACAAAGTACTCTCTATCTTTTGTAGCTATTAAGGATGAAAGCACCATATGAAATTCATACAAAGGACACAAAGAGGATCATTTATCTTGTTTTTAATCATTTTTATCCATTTTCAGAGCACTTTCCAAAATTGTCGTTTGTGGTATGAAATTGAGATGCTCTTTAAAAAACATCTTGAAGGGTCACGACTGTTCTCTTAATTCAGCAGCCAGGCGTTTATCTTATTTCGCCAGCTCCTTCTGAGAGGGAGCTTTAAAGACTTCATTGATAGTGCTCTTGGGAAGCGGCTAAAATTTCTTATGTGAAGTCTTGAACCTTAACAGCTGTTGACTAGAGAGAGAGAGAGAGAGAGAGAGAGAGAGAGAGAGAGAGAGAGAGAGAAAGAGAGAGAGAGAGAAAGAGAGAAAAGTGCCACATACATAAGAAAATGATGTGTAGCTGTTCTCCATGTGGGAAAAGTCTGTATCTGGACTAACTTTGCGGTGGAGCGTTACGGAAAGAAGAAATGTTCACAGGGTGGGGAGTGGTCAGTGGCCAGAACCAGTACCTGATCAGAGATGCTGTCAGGCCCCATCCCGGACTAGAGGTGAACAGACCGATCCACATGGAGAATGGGGTAACCCCGGGGACCTGCTCTGTCTACCAGGATCAAACCTACAGCAATGCTGGCCAGCCAGCAGTGGTTAGCAATGTTCCCAGCCCACTAAAGCCAACACCACCACTACCAGTCCCTCCCCCTGCACTCAAATTAGGGCAGGAAGGGTTTAAGAAAGTCTGCCGAACTGAGGAGGACAGCCCCTGTCCCTTTCCAGGACTGGCCTCTGGGGTGCTGGAGATGCGCGTGAAGGAGGGGAGCAAGATCCGCAACTTAATGGGATTTGCCATGGCACGGATGCAAGGAGAGAAGGGTGTAAGTGGGGGAGATGTGAGTGGTGGTGGGCTCAGGCAGGTGGTCTTCACTGGGTCAGGCCGTGCGGTCACAAAGACCATCACTTGTGCTGAGATCATGAAACGAAAAGTGGGCTCTCTGCACCAGCTGACCAAACTGCAGTACAAAGTGGTGAAAGAGGTGTGGGAGAGTAGTGAAGGGGGGACATCGGAGATGACGGTGCACAGGACTGTGCCCTCCATCAGCATCCTTCTTTCCAAAGACCCACTGGATCCCCAGGAACCGGGCTATCAGCCTCCAGAGACTCTCAGTGCATTGTGGGAGGAGGGTGTCGAACCTGCCTCACAGACAGCATGCAAGAGACCTCTTGGACCTTTGCCATACAGCAGTTTCCCTCACCGTAAGAGAGTGTGTTTGGGGGAAGGAGTCTCAGTGCACCCTCCTCACTGACTTGCTGACTTGCTGGTGTCAAACAGTGGAGAGGATTGAATCAGAGGAGTTCATTTGGCGCTGCCCTCCACTCAAGCACAACGCTGAGACAATCAGAACACTCACTCAGACAGAACAGTGCTTTCTCAGAAGAACTGAGTACCAATTTCAACCTCCAGAGGTCAGTTTGACTGGGACCTGAAAGCTTGCCTCTGTACATACAGCATTTAAGGGATGTGTTTCTCGGCACGTCCAACATAGTCCCTCACAACCACATAATTGTGATGTGTGCTACCATGCTATAAAATCTTTTAACAGATTCACATCCCATTTCACACTGACAAAAGAAAAAGCCATGAATTGCACAGGATCCAGATTCCTGCTTGCAGTAAAGTACCTACAGCCTGTGGATGAAATCATTTATTAGCATCATGTTGCAATCATTTTTATTCCTCCATACTCTTACGTGTAGCCCTTAAAAATGCACAAGGTAGACCCAACAATATACAAAAAAAAGTGTTTAAAGCCACTGATGGTATGACAAATGCAAAACATACCAATTTTATTTATCTGATTATTAATTCTCATGAAAACTAAATCAAATAAATTGTTTTTTTTCCACAATGGAAATTTTGTTTTGTATTTCATCTTTCTTACTCGCACATCATTGAATTTGCAAAGCTCTGATTGAACAGAAAATCACAGTGTGCTGATCTTTTGATAAGAATAACGGCGGTGAAATTTGTCTGTAGAAAAAGCTGATTAAATGACAAAGCTGTTGATAAGGCACAGCTCCTAAACCAACCCAGCCTGACAGAAATGCCTAGGGCAGAAATACGGGCCCAGATTATCATTAAGATAACAATATAACATAACACAACACAGTGGAGAAAAGGATTAAAACTAGGCTTGACAGAGCTTCACACCACACTGTTCCTGTAAAATACAGAACCACGGCAACGCGC
Organism: Etheostoma cragini; assembly: GCF_013103735.1. Lineage (NCBI taxonomy): Eukaryota > Metazoa > Chordata > Actinopteri > Perciformes > Percidae > Etheostoma > Etheostoma cragini. Next base: position 27,353,349 of record NC_048407.1, read on the forward strand.
TATACTCCTTCCCCTTTCAGCCAATAGGCCTAACTACCCACCAGATCTATAGGAAAGAACAGTCTACCTCTTCCTCAGTTTCTGCCTTTACTAAAGCAAAATAATATGCTGAACAATTTGGTCTAAAAATCGCCACTTTTTCACAGTAACATTATACACTTGGAGTTGACTGACATAGTAAATTAAATGGCTACAGTTGATATTTTAAATGCATTGCATCTCTGTATTTTCACACCATTAAGATACCATTTTAGTTGCAAAAAAGGTGCCTCTGAGTGATTGATGAAACTTAACGGGATACTGCAGACATCTAAGGCAGTTGGATCAAAATTCATTTCCAAGCAGAATGCACAGCGGTAAAAACAAACAAAAAACTATAAAACACAACAGCTGTCAGCGTACGTTTTTATGGATTAAAGATTTCTACATCACTTATTTGTTTTGTTTTTTGTTTTAAAGTTGTCCAAAACAAGACAAAACAAAACAAAGACTGTTTATCTTGAATACTTATCTGAAGGCTGAGAGATTTTTTCCACTTAATCAACCATGTCTTCTGGGGATAATAACTTGTACGAGGGGAAACCTTGTCTAAAGCTTTTACTGTTGATCTTAATGAAAATCTGCAAACGCAGATGTCAGCCTCCTAAAGTAAATTAATCAAAGTGACTGCTAACTGGGGAGATTGTTACCGCTTAAAAAAATAGAGAAAAAAAAGGAGAGTTCACTTCTATGGTATAAGCGTTAAAATTCGTCTTCCAAAGAAATACAAATCGTAATATTTCATATAATGGTCAGCCAGTATTTTAACACTCTATGGCGGACCTAGTGATTAACCTCCCTCTCGATCCCATTAAATGAATCAGAGCACAGCAGAGCACCCAAGGTTGAATAAGAAACGCTGCGACTGCAATACAGCACATATGTAGCAAACTGTGTGTCCTCGAGAATGCTAGAAGGTTATCACTTCAGGTCGTTGTTATCACAGAGTTAACAGCTTTCACCAAAGAGCCTATGGGACAGTCAGTCTGTGATGCAGGCCAAAAAGATAATGCCGCTGTAAGTAAATTTTAAAATCGACCTGCATCTGGTATCGAGCATTAAGAATTCCGGGCCACGTGTAAAATGCAGTGGGGGTAATTAGGGATAACGGCCTAGCTTACCTGACTGAGAGAACAGATAAAACATACTGACAAAAGCATTATCCCGGAGCTAAATCCATTGTGGCTGGCACGAAATAGCATGGTGGAGGAGTAAACAAAATGCATTCTAAGAAATTGGACAAGGTTATTCACAAACTGAGAGTCCATTTTGCCAATACTGTTTGTTTTCAAAGATGTAGTCAAGGTGTACTTGGAGGAGATACAGGCCTGGGCCTAAAAGATACCATTTGTGTTAACTTTAACTTTGTGTTAATATATGTGTTTGTGTGTGTGTGTGTGTGTGTGTGTGTGTGTGTGTGTGTGTATATATATATATATATAAACACACTCACACGCTATTGGTCAAAAGTTTATATATATATATATATAT
>NC_048407.1:27354978-27367778 GCF_013103735.1 Etheostoma cragini
TGTGTGTGTGTGTGTGTGTGTGTGTGTGTGTGTGTGTATATTTAAACTGAGTGTATCAAATATTTCTAACACCAGCTCTTTCTCTGAGACTAGTTAAAGGAAAACTGGTAAAATTATCATTACTTTCTACAAAAAAGAAGATATGCATGAACGGACATGGATTTTTCAGAAGTGTGTGCAAATCTAGAGACTAGCGATGCCTAATTTCCACCCACTGAGTATATATGTTGCACAATTTCAGTGAAAGAATAGTTATTTTTCTTGTGGCAACTGTTAAATGCAGCAGTTTTAAAGATACATCTAACTCTGGAATGGATGACATTGTTCAAGATTTTTTTTTTTAATTATGATTACTTCAAAGTGCTGATGCAGAGAATACTGTGTTTTACTTACAAACATCTCATTAAGTTATTAAATCATTATTAAAAAACAGTATATTGTGGAGACTGACCAATCATAGTTATTAATAATGGCTTGTAACATTCTGTTTGCCAAAGCCAATAACTACATGCACTGAATGTGAATAAATTCATTTTGAAGTTAACATAATGAAAGTGTTGGCACTCTATTTTTCCCTTCTCTGCCGCTGCAGCAGATGAGAGTGAGGTCTCTGGGTTGGTGTGGGAGTTCGCTATCTCCCAGCCTCCAGATGGCTCCGTCTTCTCTTATCTAGAAGAATGGGTGCTGCCTCAATTTTTCAACTCGCCTTATCTGGGAATCCTTTAAATTGAATATTTACTGGGCCTATGTTTTCTGCCTGTGTTAGCCCTCTGAAGTCGACATTCCTCTTGCTTGTCGAGACAGGCCAAAAGGTTTTTCTCACTCATACACTCTCTTTGTCTGCCTTGTCAAGTAATGGGACAGTGATTGATTATGTGATTGTCAGGAGAGAATAGAAGGTTAAGCAGTTAGGCAGAGAGCAGTGGAGACATATTAACGAATGGCCATAGAGGGAACATGTTCAACAATAGAGAAACGTACATTTCCCAAACATGACCTCCATTTTACGTCAGGAGTAAAATAGATAGAATTAATCACTTTCCCAGCAGTCTAGTGTTTCCTGCACAATGTACACTAGAGGTTAAGAGAACACTCAAGCAGCCATTGAAAACATATTTTTGCAATATGACTGGCTGCAGCCTATCTGCATAAACAAGCCGTGCCACAGCTCCACCCTGGTAAGTGTCTGGAAATGTCTTTTCAAAACCATTTTGTGAAATGCCTCCATGTTGGATTAATCAGCGCAGCTGAGGATGTAATTGCTGTGCTGAAGTCAAAGCTGTAAGAGTAGATAATGAACACATTACTACAGGGCTGCCAGAATCCAAGGCAAAACAAATGAAAAGTTCAGAGACCAAATTGTCTTCAGCATTCTTAAAAAAGCCCTGACAGAAAATGAGGGCAGGTCGTATTTATACTAAATAAAGACCATTTTCCAAAAAAAGCAAAAAATCACCTATGATTTAGTGGTTAGTGTGATTGCTGAATTGTGCTGTAATAATTAAAAAATGGAAACTGAGGCTAAATTACATTCACTTTGATGATTTTGTCAAGCTCTTTAAATCATTTATGCATGTCTTTTTATGTATTTAGTAACGCACATGCATCTGTCAGTTCTGTGTGTTATTTAGGTAATTTTCTGACTTGACGGATGGGCTTCCAGTAAGGGTTTGTTCTGACTGTTGCTGCCCTCTGGTGGAGAAAGAAGTACAAAGTCAAATGCTAGTGCACTACAGGGTTTGCACAACGAAGCTAAGTGGTCACAGAATAGATTATCATCTGTAATCATATATCACCCTATAAATATAATAGTATAAGTATAAACACAAGCTAATGTGGAAGCTGTGGGCAGTGTTATTTTCTTTAAATGGTTAATGGCTCAATCTCAATGCTAGCCCAAGCAAATGTTGCGTTTCCCCTCATTCAATAGACTCCATTGTACCCTTTTATTGCCACCCCTTCCCCATTGCAATAATGAGAACTTTGGATTCAATTAGCTTTCAAACTTGAAGTATAATGTAGAGAGGTCTCCTTATAAGCACTCTTAATAATAAACACTGGCATTTCTTCTATGAGAAACGGGAGAGGCTATACCTATGGAAAGATAAAAAATAGAAAGACACCCATGAGCACGCACAAACAAAAACAAACACACAAACACACACACACACACACACACACAGACACACAAAAACCAGAAGAAGAACTGTTCATACCTGCGGAAAAATCGAAATAAACACAATAATGGTGAGCTATAAAAGAGGAGTCCCTCTGGCTGCTCCAATTTTTTACATCTAAGGTACAAATGTGCACATTTACAATGTGGGCAAAATGAAATTCCACTGTGATTAATATGCTGACTGAACTGCTCTAATATACTGGCTATGTTCAGAGCTGAAAGCCAACCAAGTATAAGGTGCAGTGCTCTTGAGTTGCAAAAATAAAATTTGTTAGTCTGCTTCTCAGTACTGATAGAGTGACAAACAGCTGCTGCCTCCAGTGTTCTCAGTATAATTGGATCCCTCTTTCCAGTGTAATCAATTTCATCATTGGAAAAAAGGCACCTTATCTTTAGAGTAGCAAAGGACTAAACAACTCTCTACAGACTTCCCTACAACTTTGCAAGTATTATAGTTTGTGGTTTTAGAAGACAGTTATTAAGGTGCACAGAATTAATTCAAAATCCAGTAGCACATGAAAAATACTGTGTATGATGGTGAATGTGGTGAAATTCGCGTATGCATAGAGAATGATTACTGTCAGACCAACCTTTTGACATCCTACATTACGTAACAGGTGAAATCTATAAATGACTCAAATATATATACATGGATCCTGTACTCGCCTTGCAACCCAGATGAGGCCCCTATTTTTCAGATTATTACGTTGAATTATTAGGATTTGAATTATTTTCTCTTCATCAGTCTTCTTTATATTTTGCACTAGCTTTGACTTCCACTAATTACTTATAAAACTTATATTATCATTGTGCAGCATATATTCAGCAAATGTTAAGGTACTATCTTTAGTGTCTATTCTCAGAGTTTTATTTTACATTTTTAAATTAAATTTAGCCTATTTAAATTATCGTAAACAAGTTGGCTTATTTTTAACTGTACCACTTACCTAACTTATTGGGATGTATGTAAAGTAGCTGCTGTAACACAGCTATTTCCCTTTAGGTGTCAATAAAGTAGTATTAACTAGTTAGCTATGCTACATACATTTTTATAAGTGTTTAAATGATTCATTAAAAAATGATTTTAACATGACTTTCTGAACTTCATGTAATTCCTGCTGTCATCCAAAATGTACATTTTTAAAAACTATTATTATTATTACATGGCCAGTGGCATTTTCTAATTAAGTAGTCATTTTCTTTTCCTCATGGTCATTAAAAGTGCTTCTCCTTGATGCTATCTCTGCACTGTTTCATTAGGGATTAAAAAAAAAACTAATTATTTAGAAAATCAGTTTTCTGAAGTGGTTCACCTAATATTGACCTAAAACCCTTCATCCATCCTTGCCACCACATTATCTAAAACAAAAACAGCAGCCGGCTGCACTAATGACAGGCTTCAGCTCTCACCAAACAGTGAAAACTCAGTTAAACGTTAGGGATTTTTTTTATCTTGTGTTGCCAGTCACATTCCACACCAAGGTCGACAATATAACTAAATGATTCGGTTAATTTGAATTCAAACAGTGTCAGCTGGGGGTCCACGGGGAGGATTGGTAGAGTAATATCAACACAGTTGTGATTACTCCATTGAAGCAGTAGGGTGCTTCAATCAGAGCCGAATCACTCTCCTCATTACAGACTACAAGGCCAGATCTCAGTGGGTGGACCAAGGAATCAGGCTTCACCTCTTCCTACTGAAATTAATTGAAATTCATTTGTGGCACCCTGACGCTCCCCATCAACACAGACTCATTCACATTGGCACAATCCACCCCAAATTCATTATTCACAAGCGCATTTCAAGTTTAAAAGCATGTACAAGTAGAGGTTGTGTTCTGTGCTCTGGACCTCAGTATTCAGGCTAGATGCTGCAATTCCCAGTATCAGATGCATGTTTCAGGGACAATTCTTGTTAAAGCAGAGCAAAGTAATCTGACCAGGTGCATGTATTGCTCCAGTGGAGCAGTGCCTGAATGTTTACTCTTAGTATTACTTAGCAGTGTTTCCTTTAGGATTTTCTTTTAGCAGTGGGGGCAGGTCTGTCCGAACAGTACTGACAGAACTGACAAGTTGAACGTTGACCAATTAGAACGGACCCACCACGGTGACGTTGGTGGAGCTGTTTGTTTATCAGTCGACTCTGAAGAAAGCCAACGTTTTGACAGTAAACTACATCAACACAACAGTATGTGGAGTTAAACTGGACCGGCCCAATAACCTCTGAATTGTTCTACTTATTGTTAAATTGCAATGTGAGTGGCAGCCAACAGGGGGTGCCTTATGTCGGCAGGATCCTTTAAAAGGCGACCGCGACTACATTGTGCGTCTGCTCTATTTCTGATACCGTGGCAGCAGAAATGTTGCCACTGCGGGCCGCCACTACAAAATAAACCTAAAGGAAATGCTGTTTAGGGTATCTGACAGAAATAAAAGACAACCTACCTTGTATCAAAAAGTCATGTCAGATACACCTCATGGACTGGTGGTTTTATATTTAGTCATCAGATTAAATCGGTCAAATTCGGATGTATCCTGCACACAGAATGCACTTTGTGGCTCGTAATGAATGCTAAAAATACTACATCTACATATGTGATGACTAGCATGCCTTTATAATACATGATAAACTAATATACCACATGCCAAATGGTTGCCAGCCTTGTTTTACGCCACATGTGGTCCTAATAGTCCAAATAAACAGATTGGTGTAATGCATTCACAGAGCATGCACAATTTACACACCACAAGCAAAAGCTTTTTGTCTCACCAAAGCAAACCAAAGTACTACTCAAGGAAAAGAAACAATCCTCACAAACACATTAACAGCTAATGCATTCACCATTCGTACCACTACTCTGATAAAACTATTAAGACCTCTCCTACTGCTGAATGCTAAAGAGCCAAACTCCTGCAAATACTGAACCACCATACACATCTTAGTTAATATTTGTAGATCTGTGACTGTTGATCACAGTCTAATTGGACAATTTACAAACAGCTCACATCTTAGAGCATCTCAGGGAAAGACTAAACACAAAGCACTCTTACCTGGGGATCTTCTTCTTGCCTTGTTTTGTTGTGTGCTCCAATTTGTCCAACTCCGGCCCGTGGCAGTTGTGGAATCCTTCAGGTTTATGAAATCCACTTTTTCCCAGAATCTAAAGTGGGAGCCCAAAATAGACAGCATCAGAAAAAAGGCCCAGCAGAGGATGTACTTCCTGCGCCAGCTCAGGAAGTACAGTCAGAATTTTGACTTTATTGGTTGAATAATTACGCTGTTTTGATATCAAAGTATGAAAATCCGGCTCTGTGCTGTGTCAACATTGTTTTGTAGCTAATCATCAACTTTACTTTATGGGAGATTTTAGCATTGGCATATTCATGGAAGGCGCTTTGACAGGTCACAGTAGGAAATGTGATAAAGAATTCCATTTAGCGGTTTCGGTGTCAGGGTCCTATTGTGCCTGCTGGCTCACGGTCATGGCTTACCGAGGCACTCGAACATAATCAAGACTTATTCATTAAAAGGATAGTTATGATCTTTTGAAGTAGGGTTGTATGAGGTAGCACTTATCCATTGTCAGTGTATTATTACCCACAGTAGATGGCGGTTGGCAACCCCCAGTTTGGAAAAGCAGAAAAGGAAAGAGGTAACAACCAGACTGATAAATGCGTTTCACAGCAGCGTGGCCGCGTTGTTTCAACAGTTTTATTAGTACAGTTAATCCCACATCAAATTTCTCAGGGCCTATGGTTTCCCATCCAGAGGCGCGCACGTTCACGTAAAAGGAGGCGGTGTTTGCACATCATGACAAACCGCAAATATCTATCAGAGCCGCATACTTTACAAAAGAAGAGCAAACTATTATTCTACATAAATATGAAGAACACAGACACGGTTTACAGACAAAACGCTTTACAGTCACTGCGCAGTAAACCAGGAAGGAAAGCTGGCAAGGGAAAGCATCAACTTGGGACGTTAAATGCTACGCCCTACCATAAACACATTTCTGTCAATCAAACAACCCTGAGTTGTAGTGAAAATTATTACAGCCATTTAAAATAAAATGAAGGGTGTTATTCGGGCTCGAGTCCATATGCTGTTAATAGATACAGGCACGCAGAACTGAAGGCTCAATAATCAATGATTTGCAATGATAAGCGGTTAGCTAGCTCCGTTATAAAGATATGGAGCGGGGGAAACTGCAGCGGAGAGAGGTAACAACCAGACTGATAAATGCTTTCACCAGCAGCGTGGCCGCGTTGTTTCAACGGTTTTATTAGTACAGTTAATCCCACGGCGAGACCACCAGCAACATGCTGCTACTAACGTACCAATTGCTTCCCTGAGCAAGTGCAACGTTGCACACGGCACGCAACTTTATGAGCGGGAAAGGCTGGAGGGCAGCTCCTCTGTGTGTGCTGTAAAAAAAAAAAAAAAAAAAGTTAAATCACAATCGCATTATTGGTGAAAACAAAAGTGGTAAGCGATGTGACAGCAAATGAAAAAATATAAAAACCATAATTCAAACCAAGACATTCTAAAACCTGAAAAAGCTTTTTGTGGTATAATGTACCTAATCAACGATCAATGATTATCCAATTTCTCATGGCCATATTTAGTCATGAACACTTAAGCCTGTCAAAACCAAAATCCAACAATTATAGAAGTTATCTAACATTAAGGTTTTCTTATTCATTGGCGCCAGTGACGAGGAAAAGGCCTAACATGGTTTAATTGACTGCATTATTGGCTTCTTAGAACATGAAACATGGGGTGGTCAGATGTAATGTAATTAAGAAGATCAACAGCCTTTATGTGTTTTGCCTAATTATTTTATGATCATGTGTATACAAAAGTCTTGCCTATACTCTTAAGTTGTTGTCCGTTATCCCATCTTCATCAGTCCGTTTTCTGACTTGTAAATGTCTGGAGACGGTAACTTTTTTTTCTTCTTTTTTTTATCGATTCTTCAATTTTCACAATCGACCATTGAATCGCGTTTCCTCTAAGAGTTTTTTCCCCACCCTTAGTTTCGCCGTTATCAATCAAGTATTGATTGGTCAGTAGGCGGTGCTTTTACATCGGTTGATCTCTAATCTCCAACGTAACTTGAGGTACCCACTAATTGTAATACCGTGCACGCAGTTTATTTATTTTTCTCTTCCCTAATTCTAGGGGGCCTCCGTAGAAAGAGTTGCTTGTTTTAGGTTTGTTTTCACAGGCCTGGTTGCTTTTTTGTCTCGCGAGATCTGGCAACACTGCCACCATCGTAACCACGGTTGTTAGCTTAGGTGAAGCCGGTTAACTGAAAGAAATCCAGGGCATGTTGATCTTGATTTGTAGGCCTCAGGTTAGGCGTTAAGCATTAGTTAGCACAGCAATTAAACTTAGTAACAACTGATCCACCATCATGATACAGAAAACCCTGGGTTGAACCTGAAGTTACCTTGTCAACGCCAAATCTTGCTTTGTGGTACAGGCCTCTGGTGTGGCTTCAACAGAACATTGAATATGTCTTGAAAAGTTTGCTCCAGAACCAAGCCTTCTGTATACTGCCTGGAAAGACCCTCTGCTCCTGAATCCTGGCTACCAGGGTGATACACAATTTGAGATTTGGCTTGCCGCCACACCCAAATCAACACAAAGGTGCATTAGCCTTCTGTCCCCAAAATGGCAGCAACTCAAAACTAAACATTTTATCCAACCACTCTCCCAGAACTCGCAAAACTTCACAACATTGTTTTTATCCACTGTTGTTGGAACTGGTTGGTTGGCACTCAGTAGCACAAGTCACTCACTACACCCATTATATTAACAAGCCAAAAGAACACCGGCCTAGCTATATGGGAGCTAATTGCCCGCTGATAAGTTCCAGTCACCAATCTAATGTTAAGCTTCTGCTTAACAAAACGTATGCTACGCCTGTTTAAATGACTTTTATATTCCTCGAACCAAACATAAAGATTTAAACGCGTTTCCAAACATACAGACTTGAGCCAAACAAGAAGGGAGGCCAGGAAAGACATATAGCCTAGCTAACATCTAGCTAGCTAGCTAGCTTGTGGGTATCCGCAATATAAGACATTTAGTTTTGATTAGTTTTCTTTTTTTTTATCCATCATCTTTTGAAATTCGTTAACGTTTTACATACAGTATATTTAAATGTGCGTGCTTATCGTTCGACTAATTACTTGTGTCACTTACATAACTGGACAGTTTCCAATCAATTCAATGTGGTCCCTTACCAAGGCCATGCTTTCATTAGCGTGTCACTTCCGCTTGACATGTTAGCATTCTCGTACGATAGCCGGTAAATCTAGACACTGAATTTGCAGAGTGGATCTTGACGACTAAAAGTGTTGTCAATATTAAACATGGTAGCTAGCTCAGTCATTGCAATCATCGGTGCAAACCATAGACTGTTAATAATATACAGTCTGGTAAAAACGTGACAAATGTAAAATAAAATATATAAATGTACTTTTTGGCCCACAGCTGGAACCCACTGGTCTCCACGGTGCCTTCAAATGCCCTCGTAAGTTTGAGACTCTGAGAGCGGAAACACAGTTAAACACATAATTACTGTAAGAAGTAGGCTAGATTAATAAAATTGCTCCTGGAAAGACTCAAAAATTAAAGATTGAATTGTTTTTCATAGTTGCTATTAAGCAATTTGTTTATCCGGTCTCTAACAATTGGTTGTTACATTCACTGCAACACTAACGCGTGAAAGGCTTTGAAAGTCAAGAAGGGACGATAAAGAAAAAGTGGTAGAAGTTACAGTCTATCGAGAGATACAGTAATCTCCATCGCCATTCTAATGCAAGCAATACATCGCCTATGTGTCTGTTGGCTAAACACGTCGGAAACTGAAACTATGTGTATTCATATTTCTTCCGCCAGGACATGAAAGCAGCACTGAGCACAGCGACCGGTTTTATATAGGTTTGTTCTGTATTTTTCTGGGGCGGAGAGTTGGCTGGGCAGAGAGCTGGAAAGTTCGTACCGCTCTTGTGCAGAAAGTACAACAAGGCCTACGCCTGGCAGGTAAGTCTATTGTTAAATAGAACTGTTCCACGGTTTTATAGATATAAACTGTTATTGAAAATGAGAATGCATCATGTTTACTGTCCAGTGTGCATTTGCATATCAAATGAGCTACCACCTACGGTAACCTATTTAAACTATGTTTCAGTGTAGACTTAACGTCACTTTGTTTCTGTTCTAATAAATAAAAGGTTATAGTGTAATGTATTCTAAGGATGTATCATAGCATGAGATATGAAGCAGTACGTTTACAATGATGCTATTATCTTGACTAGCAGTCACTGTAATATTTCTATAATAGTATAATACAAATAATAATAATAATATGTTGTTATCAGATATAACTGTAATGCACTGGTGTGTTTTCTCTAATCAGACTATGCCTTCCGGGAAAACTGTAACAAGTGCTTCAAGCGGCTTGTGGATGGAGTCCCTGAAACATCTGGTGTTTTTCTCCTCTCTGTGTTGTTTGATATCTGGATACTCTGAGAGAGATAGAGTACATGACTTGATGTCCAGATATCCTCTTATTGATGGGTAAAGGATGTTTATTGTTTGTCAACACAGCAGTTTCAATTGTTGACACGAATTGAGGGAACTGAAATGAAAATTCCTCTCTATGCCTTCCCTTTTCTTTAAACCCTCTCTCTCTTTCTCCATCTGTCAGTCATAATGACCTAGCTCTCCAGCTGAGGAGACTTTACAACAATCAGCTGAGCCAAATTGACCTGCATAATGTTAGCAAAGTGGCCACCGACATCACCCGTCTCCAAGCAGGCCATGTACAGGCACAGGTATTGCAATTCATTCCGTCTTTCACTTATCTAAGTATGTAAGTATTTGAATAACAGCATCTACTGAGTTTATGTTGTGGAAAGATCAAACCTAGAAAACATTCACCCAAATCACTTAAATGTCTCTCTTGTTCTCTTGTGTCATGTCCCTGTCTCTTTGTCAGATGTTTGCAGTCTATGTACTGTGTGGGGCCCAGGAGAAGGATGCTGTGAGGCTGACTCTGGAACAAATAGATGTGGTCAGACGCATGTGCACTGAGTACCAGGACTTTGAGCTGGTCACATCTGCTCAGGGTAGAGTACACCTCAACATTGCATTGCAGAAAATGTACCTACATAACCGTTATGAAATGAAAGAGGAATTAAATAAAGCTGATTATCTGAATACTAATTATAATCGTTATTATAATTATGAATTTGAAAATATTGTTTCTAGCATGAATGTATTGAAAACATACATTTATGAATCCATTCTCTAATGTATGTCTTAATTATAGTTCACATTTGGAAAACAGCCATTCAATGATCTTTGCGTCATACCGAGAAGTTCAATACTTTGAGTAAGGAATCTTACACACTCGCTAACAAGTAATTATAACACTAACAATACTTGTGATTTGTTATTTTACACAGGAGAGTTTTTTCTTTTGATTTGATTGGAGGCCTTCATTTTTGATAATGTGTGTACAGTATGTGTAATACATGCATTTCTTGTCATTGCAGAGCTCAGGAATTCTGAAATGAGGCATAAGATAGCCTGTCTTATAAGTATTGAGGGGGGCCACTCTATTGACAGTAGCCTGCCAGCCCTGCGGATGTTTTATCAGCTTGGCGTCCGCTCCATGGCCCTCACACATACCTGCAATACACCCTGGTAGTTAATTATTCTGAATGTATTACTTTACTTAGAATGCTTACTGTCATTTATACATTGCAGAAAGGCAATGATGGACACATGACTCAACATAGTATCAATACAAGGGCTACAGGAGCAAATATTACATTTTTAAAACTTCCTATTAAGCTACTGTAGCCGTACTTGTTTCTTACAGCCATAGTGCGCAGTCTCTGTCACCCTCACTTATTAACATAAAAAAGTTACGCACCAAAGCTTTAACATTTTTGACTGTTTACATTGTTTATATGTTTATGTAATATTTATATTATTTATACATATTTTATATTTCATGGTAGTGAAGGATACACAGCTCTTACAACACTTATTAAAATAATGTTTTTCAATGCAGGGCAGAATCATCCTCAAAAATGTATAACGTCTATCAAAGACAGAACAACAGCCTGACACACTTTGGGAAGGTAAGCTTATTCTTCAGTTATTAAAACAAAACTACTGTACAGAATTGTTTCGTTTATCACATTCATCAAAGCATGTTTGCTTGTTTTGGTCAGCTCTTTCTTGAGAGAGTATTAGAACATGACATCTGTTGTATATTTAAGACGCCAATTTGAGTTAAAGTAAGAAACCCATTATTTGATAGATTTGAAAGTTGTTATTTTTGAACTTGTTTGATCCTCTGCATACAAAACACTTTCTTGACTTAAGGCTATTTGCTGATAACCCAAATCGGACTTGCAAGTCAGCTGTTGTACAATGTCTTTGACTCGGCCCTCTGCAAAGCAGCATATAGGACTTCCTTGATTGCTTTCTGCATGAGTGTGTTTACATAATGTCTTGACTTCCTACTTTCCCATGATACTGTAAATGGCTTTTGAATGTGTTTTTGAGGCCGTGGTGGAGGAGATGAACAGACTGGGAATGATTGTGGACCTCTCCCACACTTCGTGGGACACAGCTTGGGCCGCACTGAACCATTCCAAGGCTCCTGTTATTTTTAGCCATTCATCTTCCTTTTCTATCTGTAGCCATGGCCGCAACGTACCTGACTGGCTGCTGCATGATCTGGTAAGAAAACCAATTCACTGACTAGTTATATTGCTTGTTTAGTTGATGTTGAAATATTATCAATCACGTAACTGATTCATTGATAGTAATTATAATTTATGTTCACACATATTGAACATTACAGTTTTCAACGTAAAACAATGATTCACATTCTGGAAAAAGCATCCAACACTAATGAGTGTTTTTCCTTCCTGTAAGCTGTTAGAGTAAGACATTACACACATTGTAAAAGCCATGGCTCCAAAGTGTAAAACCCACTGCTCGTCGATTTCTCAACACTTGTTCTGTGGGCGAGACTTACAGTGAACTGCTTTATCTTGGTTGTTATGAGGTTGATGATCAAATAATCAAACCTGTATTTACTCTGACTTTTTGAAGCTAAGTATCAGCTATCTACCATTAGTATCAAAGTTTTGCACTCTGAAAGTCTCCTCTCCTTCTCTCTCTAGCCAGAGCCCCAATCCTTCTTTGAATATCTCTTTTTTTTGATGAATATGAATGTCTTAAAGCTGCCATTAGTCCATTTCCTAATTCAGCTTCAGTTGTTCGTGCCAACTCATGACTCACTTCTTCATTCCTGTTTACAAAGGCAGTACTTCGCTTACAATAGAAGATGAATCTACTTCACCACTAGCCCTTTTTTCAATCATCCAACTATATGAGAATTGTAGTCCCATTAATGTATTCCATTTATCTCCATTTCTGCTTAATAGAACTACCAGTAATATATGTTAATTATAAAAAGAGTGAATTATACCTTGTATTATATGTATGTTGTGGGGGGTGTGCGGTGAGGACCCAAACGCAGAGAGACGGAGGCAGGCGGGAGCAGGTACACAATGCTTTAAT
>NC_048407.1:27367878-27371297 GCF_013103735.1 Etheostoma cragini
AATGGGAAAACCGGGACAAAAACACAGGGAAGGCCAAACAGGACAAATACCCCAACAAAAACCCCAAACCATAACATATGTATATATAGATAGCATGGGATTAAGGGTAGCATGATTCCTTAAGTAAGTATTTTTCATGCAATGGAAACAGCCAAGTTCAGTGTATTGAACATCATTCTAAACACTTATGTCAGTATAATATTAGAAACATCCATTGGGCATGCACAAGGAGTCAGAGCAGTTTTTTAAAACCCATTTCACGAAATTATAACATCAAGTTGGCCGACACACCCATGACAAAAACATAATTAAATCCACACCAGTTTTTGAATCTGCTTCTAAAGGTACATTTGGCATGGACAGTACATGCTTATTTTAGTCAATGCTTCACTTTGTGTGTCTTCCTATTCACTAGACGTGGCAGTGATATGTGTGTGTTGCGTTTTAGAAAAAGAAACAGGGGTTGATCATGGTGAATCTCCACAGCAAATTCATATCCTGCAGTGGTGAAGCAAACATCTCTCGTGTGGCTGGTGAGGCATCCATGTTGTCTTTTTTCATCATGACGTAAATCTTTCATTTGTATTTTTATTATCTTAGCTGATTTTTTGATTCCTCCTGGTTTTCCCAGACCATTTTGATCACATAAAGAATGTGATTGGAGCTGAGTCGATTGGAATTGGAGGGGACTTCGAAGGTGCTATCAGGTAAAAAAAAATAAAAATAAGAAGATCCATCTGCAAACACAACATACAGACAGCTAGAAAGTCAAAAGACAGTAAATCTACATATCTACACTCTCACAACAACACTGAAATATAAAGCTCATGCCAGTAAGGTACACACTTCTCTCTGGCACTCGCCAGATCAATTTAGTGCTTTTGTTAGCCTGTCATGATAACAGCAATTTGGGTGTCTCAGCTGTCAACAGGCTGAAAAATGGTATAAAAAACAACAATAACTTTGTACTTGTAACAGGCATAAAGAGAGAGCAGCTGCAGAAGATTTGCTGCAGAATAGTGGGCATCCCCCCGGATACAGACAGAATGTAGTTCAAACAGGAATGTCACATAACATGTGATATTGAAGGACTAAATTTACAAGTGCTTATTATTAGTACTTGTATTACTTATTCATAGTGCTACATAAGTAATATATTAAATCTGATCCAAACTGTCAGAATGATTGGTTTCTTTTGCAAAGTCATGTCCAATAGTTGAAATGTGTTTTTTGTAAACAGCTTTCCTCAGGGGATAGAGGATGTGTCAAAGTATCCCGCCCTAATCCAGGAACTCCTGCAAAGGAACTGGACCGAGAATGAGTTGGCAGATGTCCTTCGAAGAAACTTCCTGCGTGTGTTCGAGGAGGTGGAGAGGGTGAGCTTGATGATTTATATATTGTATGTCAAAGAACAGCCTTCTTTGATAAATGAGGGGTAGGTAGGTAACTGAAAGGCACATTTTTACTGCATATCTTTGCCCCAGGAGTGATTTGGCTATAATGAAGGAGTAAAGGTTTGTTTTATAGAAAATGTCCACAGCATGTGTTATTTCATTAGTGCGTATCAAATATATGACTCTGTATATTGTATTTTTTCTAAAACAAAATGTCTTTCTGTCCCGACATAAATAAACACTTAACCACCTTATTTTACAGTAAGATGGACTATTCAAGAATTTCTGGCCATTTAAAAAAAACTTATATTTCATAAACAGAAATCAGAAACTCACATTTTCAGATTCAGCAATTAATCTGCAATAGGTGACCTTGAACGATTTGTCTCACAGGGTCAGACCCTCCTCCACAGTGCTGCGGGGGAGGGTCTGACAAGTCCACACAGCATTTTAGGATAGGAGAAAAATGGGCTCTGGTTTATTGGCATTTCTTTAAATCAATCACAATTGTCTCTGCAAAATAGCCTCGGGAAGGAACTTGTTTTGGTGGAACATGTGCACGTTCAAAAGTTGTTTTAGTCGTGCAACAGAAAAACTCAGATTGGACAGATAGTCTAGCTAACTGTCTGGATTTAACCTTGAGAGATCTGAGAGAAGGTTAACCATAGTCCTCATAAATCCACCGGAGTTTAGAATGTCAACACAAAAGAAGCCCAGTGCAGACATCCGGCCTAGATGATGGACATCAAGCGGAATTTATGGAGGCACCAGAGCGATCCCAGAAATGGAACATGGTGTATATAGACGATGAAGGAATATAATATATAATTAAAATATAGAACACATGAATTGCTTTATTTACAATGCAAGTTTGAAAATATTCTCAACTAAATTGACAGCACATCTGAGTTTAAAACCTTTTATCACCTCCCTCTCATGTCTCACTTTATTTCTCCCAGGTCAGAGATCAGTTGAGTTTGAACCTGCCCAGTGAGGTGCAGATCTCCGTGGAGGAAGTGCAGAACCCGTGCAGGCTGATCCTCAGACCACCTAACCCAAGAAGGCCCTCTGACATAGGTCCTTCCTCCAGAGCCCAAAATGGACCAAAAGGTCTGCTAATTCTGACCATTCTTCTGATGCTTTCAGCCCTAATTATGATTGAATGAATGTTTAGAAACTCAGTTCAATTGCAAGTGCAATTTTTTGTGTGTAAATAAGGAGAATTTAATGAGATTGAGTAGCCATTTGCAGGTCATCCCAGCACTAGGTCAGTAAAGATAAGGGGAGAATCACTTTCTTACCATCAATACAAAAAAGCATTCATTGTGTAGCCCCAATTGGGAGGCAATTTAACTGCCAACCTCTGTATATACACTGTGTTTTACATAATAATAATAATGTCCATTCCTCTGAAAGGCACTTTACCACACATTTTCTGAGTTTATTTATTACATTCAATTTGTGGCTGAATTAGTTGTACCTGTGCTGAAATCATCTCTATGAAACATATGACCTGGAATGGGAAAGAATAATGATACTTATTAATAAAAACTGCAGAGATGGCAATTTTAAGTTTTTGAATCTCTATTTTTATTTTTTGTTTGTTAAGGGTTTTTGCATCCATTGTTGAACAATGAGCAGGTGGTGAGGTCACTAGTAGAGATGATCGCCTCCGATACTGCCTTAAACGCTGGCTTTGGTATAGGGTAGTACTGGAGTTTATGTACCGATCCAATACCACATAACAAAGCCCTAAAGACAATCAAAGTTGAAGTGGTTTATTTATGTTATTTTTCTATTATAACTGACTGTCAAACTAGATAAAAAAAGAATGTTCTATGGCATTCTTGTTTGAGAGTTTAACCTGAGCCAGACTGACAACAAAGATAGAAATCCTATCACATACATACAGGGATAGTAGTATACAGTTGTTGAAACTTAAAAAATTACACTCACCGGCCACTTTATTAGGTACACCTGTCCAACTGCTCGTTAACACTTAATTTCTAAGCAGCCAATCATATG
>NC_048407.1:27371397-27499795 GCF_013103735.1 Etheostoma cragini
AGTTCTGAAGGCAAAAGGGGGTCCAACCCGTTACTAGCATGGGGTACCTAATAAAGTGGCCGGTGAGTGTAAATGTTTGATATACTGGTATCGGATCAGTTTAGGTATCACAATTGGAATCGGGGAGCAAAAAAATGGTATCGGACCATTTCTAGTCACTAGGCGCGTATAGCTCAGGGAAACAGTTAAGCTACATTGCAGTTAAATGTACAGTGTTGCATTATCGTTATATTAATATCACACTATTTATTTCTACAATTTTTTTAAGGGCGTTTTTTGGTGGCTTCAACAAAATAGTACAGGGGAGCAGTTTATAAAGGGTTGTTCTTTTTATTTGATTTTACAGCATAATAAAATACTATAGAGGTTTACAAAACATAGTGCGTCTTGTAGTGTGAGCTATTCTACCCTTTGGCCGAACAGAAAACTGTTGCACATAAGAATTAACAAACACAATCTTAAACTTAGAACAGCAGAACAAAGCAACAGTATGAAAAAAAATCCCCTCGGTAAGATTCAGATTTGTGTATTGCCAATTAAGTGTATAGGAATTTGCTTTGGTAAGCTCATTTGGATGTCTCATCAACTTCTACACCATAAACATTAAAAACATTTAAAGTTCTCATATTATGCTCATTTTCAGGTTCATAATTGTATTTAGAGGTTGTACCAGAATAGGTTTACATGGTTTAATTAAAAAGAAAAAAAACATATTTCTGTTGTACTGCTGCAGCTCCTCTTTTCACCCTGTGTGTTGAGCTCTCTGTTTTAGCTACAGAGTGAGGCATCCCACTTCTGTTCAATCTTTGTTGGGAGTTGCGCAAGTGCAGTAACTAGGGAAGAACTTCTAGCCAGTCAGAAGCAGAGTATGAAGCGTGCCACACTATCAGCTAGGCAAGGATTATAACGTGTTACAAAGTGATGCAGGTTGGTCTCGGTAAAGGCTGGACTAGTAGTTTGGAGCAGTAACAGGTTTTTCTGTTGGAGATTGTAAGTTGGGTCGGACTTTGGGCTTTTTCACTTTGTAGACCTATAACATGCACAAAAAAAGATGTATATAGCACAAAAAAGGAAAGGAAAAAGAGCCAAAAAGCATGATATGAGCACTTTAAACATAACCTCATATATACATAGCCTCATCACTCTTAAGAAAATAAATACTCATAGCTTCTCTAAAAATACTGCCAACATAAAGTTTCCACTGTATTTTGCCAACATTTTAATCAGCAAAAAACCTATACTTGGATTGCTGGCAAGTGACATATTTTCAGTGGGATAATCCACTCTAACCTATTGTTATTAAAATGAAGGGAATACCAGGAGCATTCTTCGCCTTGTGAAATAAGTTTTTAATAACTGCACAGCTTGTCATGGTTGATCCCTTACAAATAAAATACTCCTAACTTGTACAGATCATTTAGTCTACATACAAATAAACAGTTGTTCTCTACATGTATTATGTACTGTATGTATAATGTATTCTGGCCTGAATTACTCTTCATAATCAGCTTCTTATAAAAAAAAAACCACAGAAAATACACAAAACAATGCCAGAAAGTTTCATGTAGCTGAGATCAGAATTGCTTAAAGTCATATTACTTAAGATTTCGGCCAGGGTTGAGTGTACTACTCATTGAGCAGCTACTTTGTCAGAAATACAACACATTACCAACTGGTGTATTTGTTTTCAGCACAAACAAACTAACTCCCATTGTAGGTACGGTATGTGTAGTAAACTAATTATAATCTAGTGAGGGAATGGCGGACTCCACCTCATGAAAACGACTAAATAGAAAGGTATTTATTTACAATTGCCATAAGTGAGATTAGAACTTTTAAATTAAGCCATCTTTTTAAGCTTTCCAGGTCTGTAGAAAAAGTAAAAATGTAACAGTTTAAAAGTCATTCATATACAATCTTTTCTCATATTAAAAACACAAATATCTGTCCAAAAAAATCATAAATTATAACTTGTTTTGAAAACTTGCTTTATGATCAAGCGGTGTGTTTGATAGCCGCAGTAACATTTACTTTATCTCAGTGGGGAAATGTTGAAAAAAATAATAAATAAATAAATAGAGATGTGCTGCAAAAATAATCAAAGAACTGTTTCAGAATAAAAATATACCGGCATACTATTAAAACTGTTCTACCAACATCCTTCTCAGTCAGGATAGTCATGCCATAGTCTTTTAAATATAGGTGTATTATCACATATGAAGAGGTATTTGTGACGAATAAGAAAATGCCTATCTAAAGTACTTATTTCTGAAGGAAACATAACAGCTTTCATTTGTAAAGAATGTCAGAGTTGTGAACATGCAGGTGGAGGTGTACACGAGTGTATACCAGTATCCTACACAAATAAAAAAAAATAAAAAACTCCTTCGCACTGAAAAAAACAAACTTCACTATAAAAGTGTCAAATTCATGCGTCTACCCAGAACTGTCAGCAAAGCAGGTGCTGGCTCCTGTCCCAAGGCGGAAAGCATTTTGATGAGGCAGATGCTAAGGTGTAGCAACTAATAATTGATCATGAGTAGATGGTGATAACCTCCCGACCTCCACCTCGGACCAGCAGCACTCTTTCCAAGCCTTCAGTCAACACCTCCAGAAACTCCATATCTGAAGTACATGTTAAAGAAGTAAAACCAGCCACACCATAGCCTATACACACTTTGTATGTGTACTGCAGCCCAACGTCTGCTATGCATTCATCAGAGTTTCCGCAGGGTCTTAAAAGGTCTAAAAAAAGTCTAAAAGTTCAAAACCAAACTTTTAGGCCTTAAAAAGTATAAAGTTCTGAAGTATTGGGTTCTAGGTCTTTAATAATTTTAAAAAGTATTTTCCTACATCCATGTAACGCTAAGGCTAATTGAAATTCTTTTTTTTTTCTTTCTTTCTTTGGCTATAGTCCAAATATAATTTGCTGGGTATACAGATCATTATTACTCTGTGTGGTTTTTATTCAATTTAAATTATTTTATTTACTTTGAAAGTACTATTGTAACTGCATTTCGTACTGTAATGTTGTTATATAAAGTAGGTCTTAAATTTCATTCATAAAGGTCTTAAAAAGTCTCAAATTTGACGTTTTGCAACCTGCAGAAACCCTGATTTATGCAAAACCCCTTCTGTTTGTTCATATTAGTCAAGGATACAGTTCTCATCTCCGTCTGTGTTACGAGGTGGTCCTGGCATGTTGAGCAGCACTAATCGAGCATCATGGGACCTGTTGACTATTACCTCGTTCAGCTTCACAGCCGTATGCATTCGCCGCACATTAGACTGATCCCTGGAGTGCAGCAAGCGGGAGAGACAGTGAGTAGAATGGATTTGTGCAAATAAGAAACATTTTTGGACTTTTTCAAAGCAAGCTCTCACTGTTTTAAAAATAGGGAAACTTACAACAAGGGAAGGGGAAAAGAAAATGAAAGCTCTAGCATTTTAACGACACGTTTTGTTCTGGTTGAAGGAGAGTAAAGATATTCTCGCATTGCCAGACCTTCCACCACAGCGCAGCGGAAGAAGGTCTGGCTAATCCACACAGCATTCTGGGATAAGAGAAAAATGGGCTCTGTTTTATTGGCATTTCTCATAGCCTCAGGAAGGAACTTGTTTAGGTCGAACGTGTGTGTTCAAAAGCGGTTTAAGTCGGTTTTAAACTCAGATTGGTCAGATAGTTGAGTTAGCAGTCTGGATTTAACCGGGAAGAAATCTGAGAATTAACCACAATCCTCAGAAATCCACCAGAGTTTAAAATTCAAACACAATGAAAGAAGAAGGTAATGGACATCCGGTCAACAAAAAGGACATCCGGTGGAATTTCTGGCAGCAATCCCGGAAGTGGAACATTGTGAAAATATACTTCAGTATAGATGATACTTAGGTAAGTGAATGTGACTCACGGTTTGAGGCTCATGAGTTCTCTGAAGTTCTCGGGTGCATTGTTCCTGTTCCTCCTCTCAGCCTCACACTTCTCTCTTGTCCACGTCATCTGGACCTTCTCTGGAGGAGCCTCCACCACCTCCTCCTCCTCATCTGAGTATAGACTTCCCATACGCACCAAAGAATGTCTGTCCTTAACCAGCTGGGCCTGCCATGGGAATAACATGAGGCTGAGTTGTCAATATACTGAACGTAACTAACACTGTTATTCAGAGCAGAGTTAAAGTTGAGCAGGTGAGATTCACAAATTCCAACTCTACAGACAACCTTTAGTGAAGATTTTGAAACTTGAAAAAACAACAGTCTTTCAGTGATTTATCATGCATCTGTTACAATTAGTTTTTTTAATTTATATGATTACATTGTTAGTAAACTCGTTCAGGAGCAAACACACAAAAAGCATACCTCTCTTTGTCTTTCTGCACTGGACAGCCTCATTTGCCTCAACATTTGGGACCTCTGCTCCATCATTAACGTTCGCTCATAGGTGTATGCTGAGATGTCACTGTCGTGCTGAAGTACCATTGGAAAAACATAATTTTAGTGGTTAACCCAATTTAAACATTTGTGGCTGTTGAACATGAACAGGAGTGGCCGAGTCAAGCAGTTAACACTGTAATTTTCCTTCAAACATGTTTGTGGTATCTTGTAGTTATAGGCATCTGGTTTCAGTTGCAATTTTCATTGGAGTTACATTTGTCTTGAGCTGGTTCTACCCAAAAAAAACAAACGTATAAAAGTTGTAACCTTTGTTCAGATTAGTGATTGTGTAAGAGGGATTCTTACCATCTCCACCACCTCCACCTCAGCCTCTATTCTCAGCTGGTAAAGGAATGTGGCCAGATCTTTCTTCATCTGGATGCTGTTGTCATCCATCTGGGCTACAGTGAAGATACGCATCCTGCATTTCCTCCAAACCTAAAACGCAAATATAAACATGTGGTATTTCCAACAAATGTGACTAGAATTACATACAAAAAACTTGTCAAAAGGCTTTCTCCCAAAATAACAGACTTGAAACTAACAAATATTATTAAAGGAAAGCATGTACATTTGGAAGGATTACAGTTAAAAATTGTGTTTTGTTCTATTTTTAACTGTCTAAAGCAGCGTATTGGAATAAAACTCAAAGATCTCTGTCATCTCACTTTATGAAGTTTGAGCAGAAAAGGAAGCAGCATTAGCATCCCCCCATCATGGACGATCCACCAAACGTCAATGTTGCCATCTGTGAAGCGTTCATGGTTGCTTGGGTAAAAGGACACATTTTTGGGCACCATCAGGGCCAGGTGGGCAGCTGTGGTGCAGCGGACTGTGTCTGAGTAGAGATGACAACATGGAGGCATGGATATTAACTGTAATTGTGTAAATTAATTTAGCTACAACTTCTGTACAGGCCAGATGGAAACTAACACAGCATGTATCCAAATATCCAAATATTATATTTATATGAGCTTTTTTTAAGGCCACAATTGCTGTGATTTCCAGGTCAATATAGCAAGGCAATAGCTTAGTGCATGAGCATTTAAATGTGACAACTGCACACTATGACTGTAACATTACGCAATCACAGGTTATTTAGAGTGGAAAGTCATTTAATATGGGTGCTATACTGCAAAGGATAATTTGGCTTTATAAACATCAAGTTCTATGAACAATATTTCAGTGAAACTCTTACTGATAAAAGTCTTCCAAGCACGAGGGTCCTCACTCTGTCTCCAGCCGTACGGCCAGCCCATCATCACAGTGTTGTGCTTCATGCCCCCCAGACCACAGGACTGGATCAGATGGACAATACCCTCCCGCACCTTAGATGCCACCACAATCTGGCAGAAACCCTTGACTCGCTCAATCTCCATCATATTTTTAATGGTCTGGCAAAAAAAATGAGGGCAAACAGAACAAACAGAACTGTAGTTCATGATTACAATAAGGAGTAAGTAGATAAACCAAAACAGTTATAAAGCATAGCTACATAATGCTTTAAAAGAAAATGACCTAAAAGATAATGTGCATACACACTTGCATAATAAGGGTTTACATAGCAAAACAAATGTTAAACAGTTGAAATTAAATGAATTGGCTTTTACCTCCATTACCTCCTTGTACAGCACAAGCTCTAATGATGACTCTTGACACATAATACATGAATATTGGCTAAGTGAACCGAGTACAGGTGATTCATTTTTCTAGTTGTTGTCACATTAACAAGAGCAAACTTTGCTTCACTTGTTTACACATCACATTATGAAAAAGGTTCCTTCGCCAGTCCCCATTATTTGATCTGAAATGGCTCATTGGCACCATGCTGTACTGACAACAACAAGCTGTTTCCAGCCATGCTCTTTGATTAAAGTGACAAATGCTTCAAAAACTGTTGCTGAGAAAGAACTGTCACAAAAATGGAAAATTCACAATGGGGCATGTTTTCGCTTCATTGTGCTATTCAAATTACAAAAGGTGGCCATTTGTAACAATGAGTTGCAACAGAGTCAGCAACAGAGTACAATAGAGAATTGTATAGAGCATGGACAGTGTACACCCCACTCTAGGATTTACCTGCTCAGCGGCCTGCATTTCCCCATAGCTGTCCAGGAAGTTGCCCTGGACAACAGAGCCCACAATAGTCAGACCCTTTCCCGCCTTTAGCTGCGAGGCAAAGGTGAGCAGACGAGGGTATTTTACATGGAGGTCCTCATCCAGCTTCAATAGCACGAGCAGCTGAGGTCTGTAGTGCACAGAGTCAAAGACAGTCAATATGAGTTTATTATGTAGGTAAATGTCTAGCTGAAAACGGGATGCATTTGGTTGAAATGTGAAAGTTTCTTTAGACATTTAGATATATATAGCTGTTGCTTCTGTAGCATCAAAAGACTTAAATTAGTATTTTACTGTGAATCAGGTTAAATCATGGAGAAATAAAGAAACAGAAATGGTGAAGAAACACCGTCATTTATATGCAAGACAAACATCTAAAATAACTCTATTGTCTGCCAAATTTATCCTGGTTTTAACCTAAATGCTTAGACATTACTTGACCTCTGAATCATCTTGATTGTCCTTACTGGGCTGCGTGGTTTCCATTATATTGATACAATTTCACCTGTTCTACAATCATAACCATCATGAAGTGGTAAAAGAAAAAGTGCAGCATTTAAGTGATTTTGTTTTACAGTAAAAGATGATACGTTAACTTACAGGAAATGCCAAGAAAAGTATGCTACAAATTAAAAGAATAAATCCCTTCCTCAGGCCCCAACTTTCCAAAACTGACTCATTGTGTGTCAATATGGATAACAGCTGGTAGTAAATCTCTCACATGTTGTTTATTTTGTATGGCATTATCATAATACTAGAGGGTGCATTGTTATAGAAGGTAGAGAGAAGATTTTGATAAAACTTTTAGTTTCTCACTAATCCAACATTTTTAAATTTAAACTTGACTCCATTTGTGCTTCTGTACCATCATAACAATATTTCATAGTGGTCAGAGGCTGACAGTGTGACATGTTTGATGCTGTTTTATTTATAGTGTATGCTTTCTTCTCATCAGTGAACATTTATACCACAACATGCAACGTGGAGAAGCAAATAAAAGGAGTTTTTGTGGAGATATGTGAGTGTCTCTTGATCTACCTCCAGTTCTTGGTGTGCGGGGGTCCAACCTCTAGTCTCAACAGGGCGTATCGTGCAGCGCTAAGGGACAGTCCTCTTATACCATCTCCCCACTCCTTTTCAGCTCTATTGTTGTGAGTGGAGGAGACAAGACACACACATAAGGAACCACAGACCATTTAAGTGACCAGCTGTCCACCAGCAACCACATAGATCAGACAGAAACCCAAAGACATCTATCATTACCCCATAGTATACAGTAATGTGTTATAACAGGACAGCAACCAGAGAAGAAGAAAAACAAACGTGCAAATGCCAATTAAACTCCAGACATACCCTTGGTACTCAATGTATTTGTAGATCATCCCAGCAATGACCATGGCCACAATAGCATAGTACCAGGAGGAGATGAACATTAGAGCCAGACACATACTCATCCCAAGGAAGGACAGAGCCCTGTGGGTGTGACACATGACACCTGAAGTATTGTTTTTGCATACCAAGAACAGCATCATTATCACATCATAAGTATAGCAGCCAGCACAATCTGACTGGTTAAAATCAAGTGTTCCCCTACCCCCTTTAACAAGTATGGTGGAGCTACACCTGTACTCACCAGTGGTAATATTTAAACCTTGGCCTCCAGTTGGGTGTTCGTAAAAGAGTCTGAACTGCACAGGCTAAGTTTACAAAGAGATAGCACATCAAGAAGAACCTGTTGTGTAAACACAAGGGGAAGTTTAACACGTGAGGTAGATGCTGTGTTATTAGTGGTTTAGTCAGCCTAAATCAAGAAGGAAAATTAAGAAATGACTTGGCATATGTCTATATTTGGCGTATTTATGAACAGTATGCAAGCTTACATTGAAAGTATGGGAGCCACCATGTCGAGTGAGGCAATAAGGATGCCAAGCTCAGCTATGAGACCAGTCAGTAGTAGAGCCCATGTAGGCTCTCCATTGGTCTTTCCATGACCAAACACCTGAAACAAAATCACTTATTGTTTGTCACTGCAAAATAATCAAATAAGCTTGCGATTTCAATATATGCAAACATTTCCAGTACAACATGGGATTGAGAGGTTATCCTGAATATTCAAATAAGAATGTGTTTTGGAAATAACAAGAAACAGACTATGGAGTAACTGTTGTCTCTGGCGGTGTGTGAGATAAGTCTGTAGGAGCAGAAGTGGTTACACAATGTATCCTCAACAGTGTGCACTGTCCCACCCTGAGGAATGGAATGATGTTGTCCTTGGCTATAGCCTGTAGAAGTCGGGGAGCCCCAGTGAGCGACTGCAGGCCCGCCCCAACAGTAGAGAAGAAGGAGCCAATGACGATAACCCACGGAGATGGCCAGGAGAGCGTTCCCACCACCAAGTTTTTTTGAACGGCGTCTCCAAACCTGCAAGTACATGCGTACTAAATATGACAAGAATTGGATCTTCATAAGAAAGTGTTTTTGATCTTACTAACTTGCAGGAGGGCACGCATAAACTTACTTGTCCCTAAGGACTACTCCTTCGATACAAGATCCAAACAGAACCACAGAACTGAAATCTGAATGCAAGAGGTCAAGGAGCTCAAGGTGGCACAAAGATCTATATCAAATCTGCGTTCCTATCCTGTTCAATAGGAGTAAGACTGTTAGTTTTATTGTGGGTAGTCAACAGAATAAGGATACAAACAAGGGAAGTAGTGGTAATGGCTAAGATAGTTCCCACAGGGATGGACTTTTGAGCATCACGGAGATCACCAGATCTGTTGGACCCTGCCATGATACCTATAAAACAAACAACAGAGGACATGGAAATGCTGTTTAACTGCGCCCCCTGCTGGATGGATTGAAGGGTTGTTTAAATCATCCCTATTTTACTGTGTGCAAAGTCCCTTTTGTAAGAAATAAAAAGAATTACAGTACAGGTCAAAAAGTTTGGACACACTTTCCCATTCAAGTGAAAGAGAAAGTATGTCCAAACGTTGGTACTGGTACTGTATATAATACAACGTCATGAAGCAGAAAAAGTTATTTTATGGCACATACTGTATCTCAGTCTACAGTCTGTATGAAACTGTAAAATATTTTTATTCCCAACATGTTTACCTTAAAACTTAAATCATTTAGCAAATTATCTGATTGTGACATCAACTAAAATGGAATGCCTCAGTGGTTAACCTGTTTAAGCGTTAATCTATAATGCAGACATGATTCCAAGCCAAACTGTTTGTTTTGCTTTAACTACTTGCTCTGTTGTTATACCTGTGGCAGATGGGAAGAAGATCCCAACCAGAAGTGTAAATGATGTAGCAATGTCTGCTGACACATACATGCCAAAGTTCTCCATGGCACCATGGGCATCCACTGACTGTAGCCCCGCTTTCTCTAAGATCTCCCCTTTCTGTTGGTAGTCACTCCACATGTTTTCTGACAACAGAGGACAGACATTTAAAACATTGGCAACAAACTAAGAGAGTGACATTCTATCATGCCTGTGTGGTATTCATTCACACATGGCCATAGAATAATTATTGATTTAAGTTTTTTGTTGTTGTTGTTTGAATTGTACTAACACTGTATTCCACTTGTTAATCAGTATTTTTAAAGTAGTGATATATACTTGGAACATTAAGAGTCCACATCAACATATTTATTATCTAATAAAATCTCATCCTGTATACTCAAATCTTTTTGGTACTATCAACTAATAATAGATGCACCTCTTATAATTCCACTGCCAAGTCCAGGGATGCCCTGTATCTCTGTCACATTGTTCTGGATGAAGTAGTCATCACACTGAGCGCTGCTCATGTTCCCCGGCAGACAAAACCTTTCCCACAGTTGACTGGGCACCGTGATGTTGCCCTTTATCACAGTCTTAGCACACACATCAAAGCGATCTCTCACCAACGTTCTGTTTCCCAGCATGCAGATCCTACAGCAATAGCATGGAGACAAATCAAAATGACTACTAAATCTGTCGTCATTATTTCCAACAACAACATCATCATCATCATCGTGGTCCTCATCATATACATCTCCTTTATTATTATAACCATAGTAGTTGAATTATATGGAAAATCATACTGCAAGTAGGCACCCCAGGCATAATTAGTAGCAGATGGGAGACAGAATCATAACAACACAGACAAAAATACAATACAAAAACAACATAACAACAGAAAAACTTGTTTTCTTTCTCCATGTGGATACCATACAGAACAAGCACTCTCTCCCCCATATAAAACACAAAATTAATATAAAGGTCCCCATAAATAACACTATTAACTGTTAATACAAATGTTTGTTCAGGTAAACTGCAGACTTACGTGAATTCGGGGGGATGAGTCATGGATTTGAATGCCCCAGCATAGATGGAGACAATGGAGATAATGACACAGGCCAGGAAAAGAGAAGCCAGCTTGTTGACATATTTGACTCCTACAAAAACCACCACAGCCATCAGGCTGAGGCAGATAGAGCCGTAGACTCGCATATTGTTCAGCATGGCACTGTCACTCCCAAGGGTGTCTGTGGCATGAAATACGGCCGCCTGGGGGACCAAATATTTCTGGGGAAAAATTAATTCCAATGGGAAGGTTACTGCATATACAGTATATATACTATATATATGTACATACATACATACATACAAACATACAAATGCAAGAAAGAATATAACCACAGAATAATATTTCAGCAAACTGACCAAGAAGATTTCGATGGCCCCCAGTATGTACATGGCAGAAGCAAAGGTGGTGCCTAAGTAGAAGCAGAGACCCACAGCTCCTCCAAACTCAGGGCCAAGGGAGCGGGAGATCATGAAGTACGCCCCTCCAGCTACAACAGTAAAACAAATTGTTACACACAAAAAGCCACTGGAAAGCATCTGTACAGCATGCACTGAACACAACAGTAAATCTCTAGTGCCCCCCAGTGGAATAATATGGAACAGAAAATGTACCTTCTACATCTATTTGGTGCAGTCCAGAGATATCAAGGTCCAGCAAGTAATTATTTGAAAAGCAGTTTATGTCTATTTATTTGTACACAAAGTGTTTATAGTACTGCTGAAGGACATGTACTGGATAAATTTATGCTTAGGGAGATTTTCAGTGAATACAGTGGAGTTCAAAGTGTTACCTGGAACAACACCATTCGTGGCAATGGCGCTCATTGATATGGCCGTAAGCATGGTCTACAGAAGAAAGGGAAAAATAGGATTAACATTGAAAAGCTATGGCAACTTGGGGTGGTCCATTAATGTCCAATGATCAAATAGACAGTTGAAAGCCAGCACAGCTTCCATCTGAGAAAATGCATCTCTAAATATCTAGGTAATGAAGCCTGGACGTTAATAAGACCACACTATTTTTCATTTAAGAAAGGTAACTAAAGCATACTAAGTAAAGAACAAATAAAACCAATTCAAAGTGATATTCTTTGCCTTAAATAATGTCTGCTGCTTATGCAACCGTGTAGCAACAGAAGCTGGCCCAAATTGTTGGTGGAATCAACTCAGCGTAACGGTGAGTGTGTGTGTGTGTGTGTGTGTGTGTGTGTGTGTGTGTGTGTGTGTGTGTGTGTGTGTGTGTGTGTGTGTGTGTGTGTGTGTGTGTGTGTGTGTGTGTGTGTGCGTGCGCAGTAGGATATGTGTGTTTGAGCATACTAACACATGAGCAGCACATGAGGACAATAAGGAGGGACTGCATGATGCCAGCCATCCCAACAATCCACGTCAGTCGGAGGAAAAGAATGACACCAAAGATGTTCTGCAGACACGGCAAATAGACCCCCAT
The DNA here is from genome assembly GCF_013103735.1 of Etheostoma cragini. Classification (NCBI taxonomy): domain Eukaryota; kingdom Metazoa; phylum Chordata; class Actinopteri; order Perciformes; family Percidae; genus Etheostoma; species Etheostoma cragini. Next base: position 27,383,757 of record NC_048407.1, read on the forward strand.
CAGAGTGCCCATGTTGGGAGACTGATAGAGATAAAGAGGGACAGAGGGAGGGGGGAAAAGAGAGAGACAGAGAGAGAGAGAGAGAGAGAATATTGACATGACATTTCAGGAAACAAGAGTATTGACCGTTTGTATTGACTAATGTACTTTTTTAAGGTCATTCAATCATTTTATCAGCTCTTTGCATGTATCAAGGTCATACACAGCAACAATCTGACTGCAGAGCATTCAAAGGCATAAGCAATCAATCAACAACTCTTAATACAAACCAAGAACTTGGATAGTGAGGCAGGGAGAGAGCCAGAGATGGAGGATAATGTTTCTAAACCTCCAAAGACTGGGAGTACAACACATGCTAATAAAAAGTGAGGCTACAGTGTTCCTCTGCTGTGCCCTAACTGCTGACCTTAGGGGTCTTCCTGCGTGAGGCCTCAGCGCTCTCCGCCTCCTCGTGCTCCTTGGCCCCCTGGGTGATGTTGGTGTAGCTGACCAAGCGGCTGAGCAGGGAGGAAACCTTTGGCCGGATATCCAGCTCTTCCTAAAAGAAGAACAGGGGGAAGAAGTTATTAAATGAGTTTGCTGCAAGTCTATCATCTGACAGATATATTGGGCCATAAAAAGAACAGACCTCAAACAAAGCCAGATTTCTGTCATAGAAGTCATTCTTCTTGCTAGCAGCATCAGCATTGTTGAGAAATGGACTGTCTTCCTTATGATTCCCGTGTCCTATTAGGCAGAGGAAAACAAGACTTATGGTTAACAATAAAAACAAAGTTGATTTGTGGCTAACCAACAGTTTTTGTTTTGATCAAATTGTTATATTTATTTTTTGAAATTAAACAGCAACAAACAATTACAAACAATACACTGAGACAGAAAGCAACCCAGGTCCAACAATTTAAGCTATGTGGCTAAATTAAGGTTATTTTTCCTAAATCAAGCAAACATTGTTCTTAACGATGCACTGGAGGCATCAATAATTTCTGTATCACACTGTCTTAAGACAATGCTTATTTAATGTAACAACCAGAATTCTATGGACAGTACAAAGTGCCAGCGGTGTCCATGCTGATTCAGAGGCTTCTCAAATGTAACACAAAAATGAAGAGGAATTCAATTCTAACATACATTTCTTAAAGATTAAAAATCCATTCAATATTTTTTAGACTTAAAAATGTACATCTCCATTATGGCATTAAGCAAAATGTTTCATTATGCAAGATAAACAGTAATTGATGGACATATACACGTATTTTTTTGTATCAATGTCACCAATTTTCCTTAAAGATTTAAATAAGTTTCACTTGTTTAAAACAATCTGAAGCAATTGGGAGTGGGCGATATGGCCCTTAAATAATATGATATTTATGGGTATATCTGTGATGATATTCTTGATGTTAGGACAAAATACTGAACAATTCTTTATTATTAATTACAGGAAAATAGAACTGCAATAAAAACGTCAGCATAAAGAGTAAAAGTTTGCTTTACAATATTCAATAAAAACTAAAATAAAGTTATATCTCAGTATATCTAGTTTTTGAACAACAGTGACCCAGAGTGAGATTCTGTATAACATTTAAATAGTACAACAAAGTGCACATCTAAACAGTTGTTAAATTACGCAATTACGTCAACAAGTCGGAATATTGGCATAATCACAATGTACATTTTTTCATATCATGATAAGAACAAATACATTATGGCACATCCCTAATATCAAATCCACCTTTTTCCACGGCAATATCTTGCAGTATTCAGTAAGCTTTGATCTCTCACTATTAATTATAATTCAACCATCTTAATCTCCATGTAACTTTAAAATCCCAACTCATGCAGTGAAAGGTCATAAGCAGGACAGAACAACAAAGCCTAGTCCAGGTGATAAACAGGCATATAATTAGATTTTAACTTTTGCTTTAGAAGAAAAGAATCAAGCAGCGATGAACGCAGTGCCAGGGGCAATTATTGCAAGCAAAGTAGCAATGCAAACGTTCACTTCACACGCACATTCACAATCACAGGCATGCACACACCTCATTACCTAGAAATTACCTAACCTTTGGTTATTGGAGCATGTAAACCTTAACAGCGGCATTTCAAAACCCAAATTAATCCTGCGACAAGAAGTCTGTCAATTTGGCCAAGTGGGCATGAAATAGAAAAATATTTAGTGTTGAAGATATAGCAGCTTTGTTGTTAGTGAGTTGGTTGAGCTTCAATGTCAGTCTTCACTCACCTGTGCTCTGTATCCCACTGCTGCTAGTATCTCTCTGGGTAAGCATAGTTATAAGCTGTGTGAAGACTGCAACAGAGCACTCTGTGCTCTAGCTTGGGGAATTGTCGATTACCATACAGGACGCTCGGTCACCCAGGGTGAATACACATTCAGGGGCTTGAGTTAACACATGGTGCACGGTGAGGGGGCAGAGAGGTGGGTAGTGGAGGATACAGTGGTAACTCGCTGACTAACAAGCACATGGCGCACACACATAAACACATGCACGGCACATGTCTGCTCATAAGAATTTAGGAGCTGGGTTGGGTTTAAGGTATCTCAAAGAAGTGCAGTATTGCAGTGTTTGTATTCTTGCATTGTACTGATGTTCAGTCTGGATAAATCACTATAATCAGTCATCAATTTGGCTTCTTAGCCATTATTCCAAGAATGTAGCAATGAGAAAAACAATAACAACAGGTGTGTTGAAACAAGCAGATTATAGTTGATATTAGTTGATAGTTTGAAGCATGAAGGCCACATTCCTACTGGCTTGCCTTTCCAAACCCAACCAACCAGCCTGCACAGCAACTGTGTCACAGCTGGATGTTTATAATGGCTGTGAAGAGATGAGAATTAAGACAATCCCGACACTGTCCTCTGTTGTCATCTTGATGTCAGTGACATTGGTGTTCCAAGCAGCAATGAGTGATGACTACTGTAGACGAGATGGAGGCACAGATTAACTTAAAAAGACATCTAGCATTTTTGGAACAATACAGGTGGACGTTGCTCAACAATTAGACATATAGTGTGATATGTTCAAATGTTACTCTCTGCTGCTCCAAACATTACCCTAATAGTTATTATATAATGGTAAAGCCTAAAATAGTTCAACTTCCAGCTCATTCCAGCAAAATAAAAGTCACTTTAACAATGGGGAGACAGTGGGGGTCTCTTGTTCATAACTTCATATTAAATGTCTGATTAAAAAAGATTAAAGATTTACTGGCTTGTTATGAAGGCACGTAAGAGTCTTGCTGTGTGCACACAGAGGCTTTCTAGCAACATGTGCCAACATGTCACCAGTACCCCCTCCAAAACAACTCACCACCACTGCCAGAAGATCTGTGCTGAAGGGCCGACACATTTACAGAAGAGTGCATCAAAGTAGGGAAGTTAAGCAAGGCTTACATGACTTTTTCTTTCCACTGACTAACTATTTAAAAACAAACTTACTGTATATTTGTATTGTTTTGTTGAGGTTTCTCAGCTTTCTTAAGTATAAAGTGTTGGTGCTGGGTGTCCCTGGTACTGTACTTACAGCATTGTCAGAAATAAGAAAAAGACAAACATTAATAAAAAGGAACATGCACTATAGTCATTAGCCAAGATTCTAAGTACTATTTGAGTGATAGTATTCAAAATCGCCATAGGCAAACTGCTGGCAGCTCTTTTGTGAAGGCTTCAAAGACCGTGCTTTTGGCTACCACTTTCAATTGCTGCTCCAGTCACTAAACACTTAAAGCAACAAAAGTCCAAAACAAATGTTTTGACAGACTGCTCAAGTGTCACGAGTGTCTGGCTATAATTTGTGTTTACAACTAGATCAATTCCCAGAGAAATGCTACGTTGTCAAGTCTTTTCAAAGTGCAAAGTACATAACTTTCAAACTAAAGCCAACTTTTTAGGCACATCTACAAAGACAAAAATCATTATGTGATATAATTTGTAACAAGTTCCAGAAAGTGGCTCTTGCAAAACTTCTTCAACGTTTTTTTTTCCAAACAGTGCATTAGTTGACTTTATCTAGACTGCACACACAGTGTACTTGGGTTTGTGATATTTAAAGTAATCTAGAGTTTTTACAGTGATCTTTCAATTTGACTTTTTCAAGGCTCCAATGTTTAAGGCAGAAAAAAAACTTCACAGTAATGTGTCTGCACAAAAAAAAAAAGCAGATTAGTTATGGAAAACAATATCGCTGTCAATTAGCTTCTTAGGGTTTGAAAAAGCCTCTTTGCTAAACCTTCTGTTTAATAAACACTTAAGACTTAACAGTTGTAGGCAGAGAAGTATTAGAGCTTAGCTAACTCTACTTTGTGCAGTTAGTTGGCAAGGATGTTGTTCTTATTATGTGTTTGGCAGAGGTACAAATACTTTGTTACCTTACTTAAGTAATTTTGGGTATCTATACTTTACTGGAGTAATTATTTTATAGCAGACTCTTTACTTCTGCTCCTTACATTTTCATGCAATTATCTGTACTTTCTACTCCTTACATTTTATAGCCTTGTTACTCCTATTTCGGTTTGGCTTGCTTTCATTCTAGCTTGTCATTGTTCAAAAACACACAAAAAAAACAACCTATCCAGATAAATCATGCCATTCGGATCGAGTGAATCCGTTTTGCTCACAGATTCCTGCAGCTAAGCTCGGATGTACATTTACATTCCAATAAAGGCAATTGATAACATGCCTCTGATGTTTGACTTTTTGCACCTTTATTATAGTTATAAGCAACTAGTCATCATATCTTCCACTCCATGAATCACATGTTAATGTGTTGTATTGTACTAAAATCTGTTAATTTTCAATGCAACTGAACACATGGCACATCACAGATTTTTCAACATATACATTTTAATATAACATTATAATCATTATGGCCTTTTGGTCGAGGTGGGGTAGCGCACTCTAGGCCCTTGTGGCACGGCGTAAAATTGTATCCTTAATGGCATTTAGGATACCTTACCTTTACATTTACTTTTATACTTTCAATAGTTTTGAAACCAGTACTTTTAAACTTCTACAGAAGTCTTTTTAAGCCCTATTCTTCTACCAAAGTATTTAATGTGAATACTTTTGACACATCTGGTGTTCGGAGGTGGTGGTGTGTGTAAGTGTGTATAAGAGAGAGAGTGACAATGAAATAGCCAGTATGTAAATATCTTTGGCTCCTTTCTTAATTTAATTTGCTCCCTCTGCTTATATGCATTGCATGGATTCAAAGCATTGCTGGATATGTCTAGGCCACTGAGTTGACCAAACAAAATACAACTGTTGCGTAGACGTAGATCAACTGATTAAATAGTTATAGAAACTTATTCTCTGTTGTCCAATATATTTAGCTCATTGTTTGTGTTTCTGGGCCTGTAAATTGATCCTCCAGACCCTCAGTGATACTCTGACCACTTCCAACTTTCTGCACTTTACCAGCTTTACTTTTTCAAAACATCTGCAGAAGGCAAAATAGCGAATGACAAACCAATCCTAAGATTGAACTCAAACTTTGACATGACTTATTTGGCATATTGCTACAGTATGTGGAAAGAAAGCCAGCTCTACCAACATGATGAGATATGTCATTTTCATTTCTCATAAACAGGAGTTGTGAAAGTCCAGTTTGTGTACACAGTACAGACCTAACCCTGCACATTATGTTAGTTACAGCATTGAGGACCGCTGTGCAGGCAGGATACAATATTGTTAGACATGGTATTTGTCATAATTACAAATAATACCATATAACTGAGACATGCCAAGTGCACCTCTTATCCAACTTTGTTGCAAGCAGAAGCCAATAAAATACCATGTATGAATGAAGACATGTCCATGAAAATGTTTGTCTCAGTATGAACTGCCCAGGGGGGTATTTTTTTGTCTTAAAATCCTTCTAGTATCTTTACTAGCTTTTTTTGTTGCATTGTACTTTTTCCTCCTCCTTAGCCTCTGGCATGAACCAATGTATTGACTGCTGTAGCAATAGGCCAATGTTAGTTGTAATGGCTGTGTTTCATGCGGAGCAGCATCTGAACCGAGCATTAGACTGCCAACCTGCTGAGCCGTAAACATATTAGCTTTGATGGGTGCTAATGATGAGAAAAGGACGGCAGCTCAGCCTGATTACCTCAGGGGGTAAAGGTAGGTGGGAAGAGGTGCACTGTACAACAGACTTTTGAAAAGACACAAATTAACTAAATGGGCACATCAGTGGGCGTAGATCTAATGACTAAACAAACCCAAAGTGTTGTCTTTACAGGAGAAATGTCCATCTGAAGTGTCTTTGCAAAACTCTAAATGACATTTAAGCTGTACATTTGCTGCACACACAACCCATTCTTGTAAATGTTTGCTTTGCATCAGTGTTACAGATGTACAAATTATAGACTGTAGGGTCAATGGTAAAGATAAACAGTCACTGCTAAACCATCTACTCATGATCTGCTTTTAATATCATAAACAAAACACTACCATGGAGGTCAGCAACAGGACCTTTATCCTTTAGTACCTTCAGTACTTGACCGTGTTGTACCCTGTCATGTCCACAGAGGAGCTTGGAAATAATAGTGAGCTTACTTCCCTTGTACACTAACGTATTGCAACCCGGCTGTCTGGCCTTGTACTCAAATGGAGGTAACGTAAAGAAATCACACTCAACAGTCAAGTATGCGCTCTGTTGATGCACTTTTAGTCGGTACCTCAGGTGCTGGGATCCACTGGTTCCATTGTAGCCAATCAAAAAATGTTTTAAAATGTCCAAAAGGGACATTTCTCATGTATCACAAACTCAAAGTGCAACAGCAGTGATCATTTCAAACAAATTTCCCATGTTGGGTAGAAGCTACTGTATTAATTTTTGCTGTTAAGTGTCAAAAGTGAGGCAGTGTAGTAAAGTAGACCCAAGGCATGCTGAATGTATATGATTGCTAAGAGATCTTCTGAAAGAACTGGGGGACACAATGGAATAAACAACCTCTGAGCTGCTCTGCTTGCCCTGTTCTCACTTTGATGTGAATGAAGAGATGGCAGATGATTAGATGGCAAGGCAGTTGAATCTTAGGAAACGATGTGTGACAAATATTTTAATTAAAGCACAATCTTTAACGAACATTAAAAAGACTTAAACGTCTTAGACTTAAAAAGAGTTGTTACGGCTTGTGCACCAGTGTGTGTTTGTGTGTTCCTGTCTGAAGCTGTTCAAACTCTGTCATCAGTTCCACATTTCTGCTCCACCACAGTGTGTTTATCTCTCAAGGGTTATCTGAGTGGCATGCCAGACAGCATGACAGGAATGATCATCCTGTTCTCCTGAATTATAGTCGGAACACACAAACTGCATGTCCCACATACACCAGTTTCTCAGCACCTGTTTAGTTCAAGGCCAATACAAGATAAATACATTTGCACTATATTGTTTTCCAGTCTCACATCTCAGTAACATTCAAAACATTTGACCCATTTCATCATTTTGTGATGCTGGAACTGTCTTCCCGACTTGATTACTGTTCATCCAAATTGTGCCAAAAAAACACTGCAGCCAGAATCTTGACAAAAACTAGAAAATATGATCACATACGAGCACCCGTTGCGGCCTCTCTTCACTGACTCCCAGTGCAAGCTAGAGCAGATTTCAGGGTTCTTCTTTTAACATTTAAAGCCCTGCATGGACTCACACCACCTTATTTATCTGAGTCTATTACAACGGCACGCTCTCTCTGCTCCCTTGATGCTGGTCTGTAAATTCCGTAGTAAACAAAAACATCAGTTGCTTATAAAGCATTCTCCTACCGTGCCCCTTATCTGTGGATGAACCTCCCACTACATGTTAAAGAAGCTCACTAAGTAGACATTTTCAAATCTAGATTGAAACCCATCTCTACTCATACCATAGCCAACCATGACACACCATCCTTTCTGCGTCCTTCACAAATAAACTCTTTCACTTGTTGTCTCATGTTGTTGGTTTTGTATTGTTTATTGTAACTTTAATGCTGTTCAATTATGTTGTTTCTGTCTGTTATTTCTGTGTAACTTTAATTTTAAAGTGCACTGAGACCATGTCTAATGTTGATTTTACACTTGAAACAAATTTGATCGATTGCACTATATTCATAGGAATATGAAAAGTTAAGTGTCGGGATTTCAATTGAACTTCATTTATGGATAACTTATTACATCAACAGTAATATCTCCTGCACATTTAGATTTATTTAGCTTATGGGATATTATTTGTTGCCTTACTTCAATCTGATACAGCTGGAATTAACTTGTTGTGCAAAAAGACACTTAGGCAGAAAGGAGATAGAAAACAATGTTTCTTGCTCACTTTTCCTGCTGGACTCTTTCCTCTCTGAAACATGAAGCCAATTTAGGGTAGTTGCCCATAAAAACAGCATAGTTACAATGGCCACAGTGTTGGTCCTGTCCTGGGCTGAACAGAGCTGAGTTCACAAGCTAATACAGACTCTGCATTATGTCACTTCCTCCATGTTGCGGATGTCACACTGTAGCTGAGACTTACAACATGTACCATACGCAAGCCCACCACTCCCATGATGAAATCATTCAGTACACGCAACCAATTTGGATTAGTTTTACGACAGCAAATACTTTCCCACCCAACTCTTTACTGCTTGAATCTGTCATTATACTGCATGTAAAACTCAAATCGGAGAAATATTGTATATTTACATGCATACTCAGTTTTTTTTATTGTATGCCAAAAAATTAGTCTAGGATGATGTTTAAATAACTAAAAACTAAAAGCACAGTAGATATGTTCCAAAAATGCAGTCAACTACATTGACTTGAATGGCTGTTGCTGTTTAGTTCCCACACGTGTTGGAAACTTAACGGTACTGTGCGCCCTTTGCTCCGTCGCATCATTCATCACAGTCTTACTTCTTCTCCTCCTTCTCACCCTTGCCAGCATATAGTAATCTTTGCAGCTAACCACTAAGTTTAATGCTTGTTGTTGTTCTCAGGCTTCAGGAAGCTCTCTCGGGAGGGTTAGGTTGAATTGTGAGAGCAGGAAGACAAGGGAGGGAGCAACAAGCTTGTGCAAAACCCAACCACAAAACTGAAAGGGTTATATGAGGACAATTGATTTTCCCTCTATCGTCTTTTTAACACTTGAATCACGGTTATGTACAGAATCTTATAAATGCATTAACTTGCCCTCCTGCTGTTTGTGAATGCCATTTGGCTCTAAAGGGGTAACTTCCACGCATTCCAAAAATATACAACGAGACAGGTCAACATGTGCTCCGATTCCTTCTCGTTATGCTTCATGCAGTCTACCTGAACCCTGTGTCTTACTGAAACAAATATAATCTCATCTGCATGGATAGTTTTCATGCAAATGTACACATTTGCACTCACACATTTACTCCATGCAAAAACACATAGAAATGCACACACATCAAAATCCACACGCACTGGCTGTTCACTCCCTGGAGGCTCATTAACACAGAAACAAACATTTCAATGAGTCTTCAGCCTTGAACTCTGGAACTTTCCGATGTAATTCAGTTGTTGGGAAGCTCACAGTCAGCATGACGATGAGGTCATATATGTGGGTGGCCAGTCAGTGTGTGGGTTTGTTCCCAGCCCGGCCTTCTGGACGGTTGGTAAAGCGTGGGTGCTTCTTTGGATGGCCGCACCCATGTGTGTCTTTTATTAAAAAACTCTGTTCCCCAAGTTGGTTCACGCTTTCAGCCTACACAAATCAGTGCTGCTCTCACATAATCCTACCCAGCGGCTACAAACTCCTTGCTCCTCTCCTTGTCTTCTCTCTGCCTTCCCTTTATCTTCTGTTTGGGACTGGCCCTGCCCCCCTCTTTCAACGATGTAAGCAAAACAAGTGAGTGACAGTGAGAGACAAGCTGCAAAAGAGAAGTGAGGAGGGAGCAATCTGCTCCTGTGTTGTTGAGCAGCCAGTCTCTGTGAAAGGAAATCCTCCGTTGGTACAAAGAGAGCTCCATCTTTTGTGCAAGGAAGCACTTGAGGCCTTTTCTTGTTGAGGCTGTACAGGGCCCCCTCACACTTTCCCACAACCGTTGTGTCTTTCCCTCATGGTTCTCACCCCTTTCATTGTTTTCCCTTTGTCACTCATCTGTCCCTGAATTTATTTTAAAAGGCTTCCACGGGCAGCAAAAGTATTCCAAAAAACGATGAAAGTAGCGTTTCTTCAACTTCAGCTAAAGTGAGCTGTCAAACACAGACCTGCCTGCTGTAGGAAAACTGCTTTCTGGCCCTGGAGAATTGCCATGGTAACCGTACAACCAGCTGTTCAGAGGGCTCTCTAGACAAAGCAAGGCTTCCCCATGCTGTGCTAGGTCCAACTCATGAAGTATCACTTTTAGGAGACATTTATCAAGTTAAAAACATTAAAATTAGTCACGTTGTGTCCAAGCTGAGGGACAAAGAGTAAAAGTTAATTAATTGAGACTTACCATCAGAGCTGACAGTATCTTGATGATCAGGGCAGTCCTGTCCAGTGTCTCTGTAATCCACCCAGTTAATCCCCTCTAGACTGTCGTAGTTGGACTGAGCTTGATCCTTCACCGGTACCACTGTGAAGTGAGGCATATTTTCATCACTATCTGCGTCTCCAGCTCAGCAACTTAACATAGCAGGCTAGCTGTTAGCCAGCCTCAGCTCAACTCCCACTAATGGTAACTACATTCCACTACACTGCGCTCACTTCCTCTAGAGGCTATTATCATATTCCCCGCCCACAGGCCAGCCCCTCTTGGTCTTTTTGTGTGAACAGAAGGTCTCAGGGATGTATTTGGAAAGACACTCACACCCCCTAAAGGAGTAGGAGTGACCCAGAGGGCACAACTATGATAAAGCATGGTCATCCCTAAGTCATGAAGAGTGAGAGGGTGAGTAGGGTGACCCCTTTCTGCCCGTGTCTGTGTCTTTGAGAGCTAACAGAGTGAACCTTGTCTGTTCAAGGTTCAGACAGACAGACAGACACACGATCCTCTGTTCACATGGACCATTCCCAAAACACACAGACAGCGACGTGGCAGTTTGGAAAATAATCAAACTGAATTGGTGAAGTGGAACCACAGAGTGGAAAAGAGAGGGAAGTCGAGGGTAGAAAGAAAAGATACTTTGTCTAAAAGAGAGGAAACAGGGAAAGATCCCAGATCCCATTCCAACTGTTAAACAGTTGAATAACATTTCAACCTTCGACCCCATGGTCAATAAAAATTAGAAATGTTCCTATTCCCCCAATCTTTACTAAAACATTCATTATGTGACAACACATGAATGCTAAGGACTCAACTTGACTTGGTATTTTAACTTGAGACTTTCTTGAGACATGGACCAAATGACTTGAGACTCACTTGGGTCATGAGTAAATATGATTTGGTCACAAATGTTCAGCTATTGAAGCTATCAGGGGAAGGCTCAGCAGTGAATTACCGTGACATCACTAACAGAGGGTAAAGTTTAGGAGCAACTCAAACCATAAAAGCAGAGATCAAAGACTCTCTAGCAAGGCTGTAATTAGAGGTCCTGTTTCAGGCCATTTTAGATCTTGCTACTGCTATGTTTGGATTGCAGAAGCTTTTTCAACTGTTACTGTGTCTTGGGTGTTTTCACTTTGATTTAGAAACAACTACCTACCACCCAAAGTAAAAGACTTTGGAAAATAATCTATGAAGTGTAATTTTCTCAGTTGACTGAGGTGCTGGAAGGACAATCACATGTACCTACGTACTGTTGATGCAGAAAAAAGAGCTGCTGAGCCGCACACATAATTACAAACAGCTTTCAGGTTCTTTTGCTCAACATTCAAGGAAAACTACAGTCAAGGGTAATAGGATGTATGGACTACAAAAATGCAATATAAACGTGATATATTAATAACAATAACAATGCAGGCTTTATCACATGAGATGTTTGTCCACGTTTTATGTAATGTTGTCAAAGGCTGATATGCAGAGGACTCCCTTCCTCTTGACACTTTGAAACAACTCGGTTGTGTGGACACACAGCCCTGTCCAAAACAATATGTTGCTATTTTCTGCTCTCTCCTTTTTCCAGACAGACTGAGGCTCTGATGTAAAAGAAGTCATTTCTTTTCCTGACTGACTTGCTAACTTGGCAAAGTAATACACATGAGATGCCATCAACCATATAAGGTTATTCCCTAGATTGACTAACCCATGCAGCGCTGTGTAAAGTGAGGGTCAGTGAGCAGCAGGCAGGCAGGCCATGAAGCACTCTTTTCTTCCAAACACAATTACTCAGTCTTGTGGAAAGACATGTAAGCAGGAGGGGCAGGTCCCAGGAAAAATTAGGCCCACAAGGGTCAGCTTGTTTACAGCATAGGAAGAGACTGAAGTAAGAAAGTAAATGGGAGCTGCTAACGTTTGTCTTGGGCCGGCCCTATGTCACTTTTGAGCTTACATGTTATGGTCAAAAACCAATGAGGTCAGGCCATGGATCTTAATTTAGAAAAAAGACTGCACAAATGACCCTGTACGTTTCCAACACATTGACATTTCTGAAATTGCTAAACAACAAATCATTAGCTGAGGTAGGCAGTTAGGTGGACAACTTGTGGCTGACTAGATTGGAAGAAAAATCAAATCAATCAAATTCTTCTCCTTTCCTTTCAGGCTGAGCTTGTGAATACGACAGACTGTAAGTTACTCCTGGCCCCATGCAACTTTTCAAATGTGCCAGTGTGGCACTCGAACAGCTGTGATACCAGGAGATGAAAGTTATTTTACCTGAATGACTTGAGCTTGTGTTTTCACTTGGTGCCACCAGTTGCAGTTCTCACTTCTCTGACTTGTGATTATGGCGACCAGCCACTAGATGGCAGCCTCAGAATACGTCAAACATTCTGCAATGCATTTGGTCTGCTGAGCCTCTGGACAAACAGTAATAGTGATCTTGCTCTACGTGTCTGACATTTAACGCCTAATGAATAAAGCTTATATTACATATATTTCCGGATAACCTCCCAATATTTAATTTGGCAAACATTTATTTACAGTCAATCCCACAACACCTTTTCTTTCAAAGGCACCGTGATTGACAGAAAATTTACAAAAAGAAATAAAGGCCCTGGAAAATAAATATGTATACTTCTTAACTGATTTGAAAATACATGTCTGTTTTATGATGAGTGATGTTAACTAACATTAATTAATTTCAGACAATGTTAACAGGCAATGAAAGGGACAGGCAATAAAAACACATATGTTCCCTTACCTGTAGTGCTATTTATCAATCTATGTGGATTGCTTTAGTGTGAGGTACCCAGTAATGGAGATATCGGCCGCAGAGATGTGTGTCTCTTTCCAAAAGTCATGACCCAGTTACTCAAGATGATTGGTTGTTTCATGTAGGAACTATTTTCTACCAACATACAAGAAAAAAACCATATTACTAAACCAAAGCAAGTGAGTCATAGAGGAGAGCCTCTTGCTAGTCTTGGCACAAGATATGAACATTTTGATTTTATTCACTTTATTATTTATCTTGAACAATCAACAGTGTTGCAAAATAAAATAAAATTAAATGAAAACACAAACAGAACCAAAGCCCAAAAAAACTGTGAAAAGGATAAGTTTGACAAGGAGCAGGTGGACGAATACGGCTTGTTATGTCCTGCCCCTACTTGACAATGTCATATTATTACAAAACAAATAGATATGCAAATACAGCAAATCAAATACAATCTTTCAAGTCTAACAATAATAATAATACAATTGCATGAGCCACCTTTTTAGTTAGGTTAAGTTAGTTATTTTAGCAAATTGGGGGAGTATTGCATTGGGTGTGACACGTCACTGGGAATTAGGAATATTTACAGGTGTGGTAAGTGAGAGAAAGGTGTGGATGGCAGGGAACACACGGTTCTTACCATGAGCACGCCACAGCCCTTTATTAATCTATTTCATGTGATTGCCCCTTTTCTACCTTTATAATTAACGAGAACAACGCCCAAAGTCAATACTTGGACTTAAGATCTTTTTGCTACACGTTGAGAACACCATGCCATCAATGCCGAGGCTGATAGGATAGCCTCAACAACAATAATAATGTTAACAGCACCCTCTTGGGCTAAGCTGTAATGTTAGTTAGCACAGGTTAGCCGGCAGTGTCAGTTAGCTATAAACCAATCTCAAGCTACCAATGCAATGTTGGAACACGAGGGACTTTGGCACGGTGACATGGTTGACAGGTGTAGTCAAATTGATAGAAAATAGTTCCTACATGAAACTGCTCACAACCAGGTCTATGGATCATCTTGAGTAAGTGGGTCATGATTTCTGAAAAGAGACATTAATGTTGAGGTTTTCAAAAGTATTTTTTGGTGCTTTTATCACCACAAGCTGAAAGCCATCTAGTTCAATTATATTAGAGAGAAGGCCGAGCCAGCACACGTCAGCGGAGTGGACCAGTGAGAATTTCTGCTCCCCGCTCACAGAGAGGTTCTTTCCCTCCGCTCCCCCGCTCAAAGCCGCTCCACTCAATATCGCTCCACGCTCGCTCCAATTTAAAAGAGAAAAGATCTGCGTTATATTTAATAGATGAATGGCACCCACCCTACCTTCATGCCCAGAGCTCCACCAGAAAAATGGCCGCTGGATGACAGGCTCTGGCGGCATGGAGAGGGAGGATGGCTGTTTCAAACTCACAGAAGAAAAGAGAAGAAGAAAAGGAAAATTGGAGTAGAGGAGCTAAGACAACGCAGTTTAAAAATCTGATCTGTGCTCCAACCTAAATCCTCATGCTCCTTGCTCACTCCTGCTTCACTCACATGCTCTGATTTCTACGGCCAATATCTCCAGCACTGGTTAACTCACACCAAAATAACATAGATGTAAAAAATAGCATTACACGTAAGAGGAAACAAATTCATTTTTGTTTTGAGGGATAAGTTATCTGAGTAATAACAACACTGTCAATGCGTCCTTGTGATACAAGCCTTCTGTGATCATGCATGCGCCCCCATCGCTCCTCCACACAGTTGCTAGTAGCCAAGGAGGATTGCATTTGGCAATGGCTTGAATATAGGAATATTTGTGTAACTCATTTTTTAAATAAATTGTCAGAAACTCTCAGGTGATGTACCCAAACGCAGACCAGGACATGGTCGATAGTGAAAAAGGTGAGTATTCATTGAAGACAAAAGGTTATGCCAGACGTGAAGACTGATGAGTCCACGTGAGGGGATGCTGATGGTGGTGACGAGCAGGTTGGGAGGTGAATGCTGGTGAACAGGAGTCTTGATGGTACGATGTGGTAATTGGTTCTGGTTGCCAGGCAGGGGTGAAGGGAAATTCGGGGTGAAGGTGCTGCAGAGCGAGGAACAGGAATCAGTAAAGCAACACGCAGCAAAGCAACAGAGATTAACTAACAAACAATTTAGACTGACACGCAAGCACAACAAACGAGCATGGGCTAACGATCCGCAGGGACTGGATGTTAGGCACAGATTAAAAAGTGTAGGGATGATGATCTGGACCAGGTGAGTAGAAACAGGTGATTGAAGATCAGATGAGAAACAGGTGAGTGCAGTTTCAGGGGATCATTGCCCGGCAAAAGGAACTTAAGCTGATGTAATCAGTTATGTCATTGTCAAATATTGTGTAACACTGTGATGCTAATGAACACGTTTTGATGTATTTTCCAGACCATCTTTCCCCACAAACACCTTGTGTAGTTCCTGAAATTTCATGAGATAAAAAACAACTTAAAAGATTATTTTCTGAAAGAAGGGTTTTCTCTGTGTTATGAATTCATGGCATTTAGCTACATGGCAAAATCTAATTGGCTGGGAAAGCTTAGCAATCCTTGCCTCTCAACATTGATTAGGATTTTCTAGCACTGTGCCTGAGGGGACTTAAGTCAATCCAATTACCTTTGGCTGCCACTATTAGCTTGATGTGGCCCCAGGGGCCCTACCACTTTGTCTCGAACACTGAAGATCTGCATTTGTGGACAGTAATTGCCATGTAGCCTGGCAGCAATGGTGACTGAAAGGTTGACCATGGTATTATATTGTCTCCAAAGCAGCATTACTGATCTGTGTATTGCTGGACTGAAAGCAACTCATGGAGGTTTCAGTCTGTGGGTCTGGGTCTTATTCCTGCCACACAAGGTGTAAGTGTACTGTAACACAAGTCTCTGTGTTACATTAAGAGGCATAACTGACCTCTCAACTGATAGTCAACAAACTGCCTTTAGACTTGATCAAATATTATATGTAGAGTATTATCATCCCTATTTAATATTGATTTGCACTTTGTTTTGTTAAAAGGAACAGTATTGCGCTGCATGCTTAACCTGACCTGTCTCCCATTTCTACATCTGCTGTACATCCTCTTTTTAAATCTGATGTGTAGGGTCCTTTAACCTGATTGCTGAATCAGATAGGCGTGTGTCATAGCAACAGCATTGTTAAAAATTGTACACTTACACAAACACTTAAATCTCATTCTCAAAACAGCAGTGACTGCATTCATCTTTAAGGAAGGGGAAGTTGTGGAAAAAACATCTCATACAGTACGTTCTGCATCATGGTGGAGAGTTTTAACAAGAGGTAGAGTAAGAGAAGTGTGTTCATTAAGTCGGAGATTGGTTGCTTGGCATATTCCAGGTTTGATTCGAGATTTTTCAAATATATTTAATTTACCTGCAAGGATGTGGATGCCACTTTAGGTTGGTTCTGAAAGTTCCACAATTACGTAAACCAACTAACCAGTGAAGGCAACGATAGCATTTCTCGTGTTGTACAAGGTAAAATGACATTGGAGTCTACTCAAAACGCTTGCTGTAAAAAGGTCAATTGTTGTTACTTTCAATGGGGAAAATGCAAGGCCTCATTTTTGCCTGGATTTAGCTGTGTGTGTTAGGGCTGTGTGTTGTCAAACCACAGCCTCTCAGCACCATGGACAGGGCTTGCTGGAGCTTTGAACGGATATGTGATCACCTAATTTCATATTTATTGGTTGTTATGTCATTTTTTGACTGTATGTGATTGGCAGTTGTTTTGCTCCCTGTG
The DNA here is from genome assembly GCF_013103735.1 of Etheostoma cragini. NCBI lineage: Eukaryota > Metazoa > Chordata > Actinopteri > Perciformes > Percidae > Etheostoma > Etheostoma cragini. The sequence goes on from NC_048407.1 coordinate 27,400,802, forward strand.
TGAGGTCTGGTGGTTGCTTTTTGGAATGTTTTACTTAGTTTTATTTTTTGAGCTGTGACACAGTTGTTATTCATTAACCTGCTTTATATCCTCCAGGTGTTGTGTAATCCCCTCTGTATGCCACTCAATTCCTCTATTACACTTCCACACCAGATGTCCGGGCTGAAACTATGAATTTGTTTGATAAGAAAACAGCTCAGATAACGTATGCCTTTCCTCATGCACACAATTGATGCATATGTTGTGTCTTATCACACAGATAGTTTGGTAAAGCATGATGTGGCATAAACAGCATGGTTAAATTACAAAGTCTATTCTGAAAGTACAATCATATTAATAGTAAATATGCTTATTACCTTTTTTTGGTAACAAGTTTCTTATCTCACTCTTTTATTCCACTTTTTTTCCCAGCAAACTGTTGTCTTTTGTTTAGTTTACATGAGAAATTACTTTTTAAAGAAGGGCCATTGAAAATCTGCAACAACAACTTTCTTTCTTCTTTTCATTCACACCAAAGCTTTGCTCAGTATTGCATAGATTTGTTAAGGACACACACACACACACACACACACACACACACACACACACACACACACACACACACAAACACACAAACACACAAACAAACACACACACACACACACACACACACAAAATCCTTTCAGGAAATCTTCTGCTGATGGACATGATAACATCAGGACCATACTCCATCTGTGACAGATTGCAGACTAGGAACCAGCTCAAACTGGATTAAAATGAAAGCGTAAAAGAGGAACAGAGATGAGAGGAAGGTAAAAATAGGGAAAATAAGGGTGTGGAAGAGAGAGGAAGAAAACTGAAAGGAGCCCAAAGACCAGACTCACAAGAGGTGGAGACAAATCCAGGGTTAGATAAAAACAAACATCCTCCCCTCATTAACCACAGGACATGTTTATATTTTTCCTATCTATGGAGCTAAAACAGTGATGGTAAGCTTTTGGTATTAGAAATTAAATGTGGAATTAAATAAGGAACATTGGCACTAAAAAAAAAATCTGCTAAAACATTTTCTTCTTTCATTTTGATGATTTTTGCATAATGTGTTGCTGGGTTACAGGTGCACATTGGCGACAGCAACACAGGACGTTAACCTGTTTCTTTGAACCTGTAATTGTTTGCCCTCTGTCACTAACAGACAAGTTTGCAAAGTCTTACTTGAAGCACTAAAATTGCTAAAAAATAAATAATTATGGGGGCTTAAGGCCCCCCCTTAAAAGGGTCTGAAATTGCCACTGTGTATTTATGTTCATCTCAATACACATGGATTGTAACGCACAGGGTCCGTTATACTGTACATGTTGATTCAGATGCTGGTTTGTCCTATCAATGTTAAGAAATCAGGGATACCTTTGTAAAATCTATATACAAAAAGTTTAGAACTAGAAAGTCATGAGTGAAGTTTTACTTCTTTGGTACGTGTTTCTAACATTGCATACCTGTGGTCCATCTGAACCAGGCTTGCTTAGACCAATCAATACATTTCAATCTCAGTTTGCAATGCACTGCAAATTACTCTAGACAAAAGAAACAAATTAGGGTGCTATAAAAGGAAAGTCTAATGTCTAACTATTTGGAAATCCTTTTCTTAAGAACTTCTTAAATAACACTTTTGGGAACACTCCCCATGAGGATGGATGGAAAGTGTAACACAAATTTAAGCCGCAAGCAGTCAGTGACTGGGGACTTTCAACCGTCATCTGCTTATCTCGGTTATCCACTTCCCTCTCTTCCCACCACATCCCTTTTTCCATATAGGAACAAACTGTAATGTGTTTTTCTAGATTGTAGAGTTCAGTTCACAACATTAAAAGTAGCCTAGCTCACCAAGAGATGTCTCCAACATTTTGTTGTCCATAAAGATGCATAAACAATGTTTTGGCACTGAGCAAAAAACTTAAACTTAAAAACACAATCAGCATAGATATGCCATTGGCTAATGAAGTACCTATTGCCTATATTTACGCATCCAGAGGACATAGAACAACATGAGTATCCCATCTGAGGTGACTTTTCTCCACCGGTTAAATATTTACAATATTTGGTTGTGCTTTTACTCTGGTTTGGTCTTTATTCATTTACTTGTCAATTTTAAGTAAAGACCTGTTTTGAGAATATTTTCACCGCTTTACCGTCAGAGAGCCTTAACTTAAAACGGGTTGGGTTTATTTACAAGAAGCATGAGTCAAAGGCAGGCCAACTGCATAGTCTGTTACATTTTATTACCTTTTTTTAGTAAATCTTCCGCATCTCACTTGGCTTCCTCTCAATTTCTCATCCCAAGCTGCCGCTTTAATGAACGCAGTCCATCACTTAGTTTCATGGTTAATTTAACTGGCGCCTCCAACAGAACAACTGGGCCCAGTCTGGCACCTGTTGTATAAATGAGCCAGAACTGCCACTGATTATCAATGGTGTAAAAGCCCTTAAAAAGACAAAACTTAAACCATGTAACACTAACTCTAAATAAAGAGAGCGGTGGTTCGAGCATTTGGTAAGGATGGTGGGGCGCCTCCCTAGAGAGGTGTTTCCAAGCACGTCCAGCTGGGAGGAGGCCTCGGGGAAGATCCAGGACTAGGTGGAGGGATTATATCTCCAACCTGGACTGGGAACGCCTCAGGATCCCCCAGTCTGAGCTGGTTAATGTGGCTCGGGAAAGGGAAGTTTGGGGTCCACTGCTGGAGCTGCTTCCCCTCCATGATTTGATACCGGATAAGCGGACGAAGATGGATGAATGGATAAACAAAGAGGGAATTATTGCTTGTTACATATACCTGCATGCACACACATACACATCCAAATGCTTACCATGCTTACCATGTCAATACAGGTTTTTACACTCCTGGTGCACACACATTAAACGTAAATTCACATACATAAACAAACACAGGGAATAATGTAGCTGCACTGTGAGCCTTTGGTGTTACCATAGTAGACAAAATGATATGTAAAGCATTTTACTTTCACATCAGTGCCTATTCATACAATTGGAACAAGTACTGCAGTTTATTTTTTAAGTATGCATTCTCTTTGCACTTTGTTTTAAAAGTCCTGTTGGATCTGGTTCTGATTTGATTCATTTTCATTTCTGTGTGAAGACGATTCAGATCTACAACTGTCCCTGTTATTGATGTTCAAGAGATAAGCATGGATGTAAACTGACATGTAAGGTCAGCATAACTTAATCTCACTGACTGATGAATATCTTGTTTTAATTTAATTTGTAATGATTGAATAAACACAAATGTCCTCAGTGTCAACAGTGTACATTTAATTCACAATGAGATATCATCATGCTTACGATTAAGCCCCCAGCGGTCTTATCCTCACTGTGAAGATTTAAAAAAGCGGTACTCTAAATTGCAAAATCAACTTCATATCACCCCTGGAAATGTCATGCAACACCGTGTTGAACAAGATGTAGACCTATAGTGTGACAATGAATGGACGGAATTGCCGTCTTTGTGCACGGACTGGTAATTTTAAGAAATTAAAGGAAAATGTGCGGGGAAACTGTCTATTTTTAAACATCAACCTCACAGTAACCCTCCCAGAAGGATTTTTATCAGATTTTTGTGGTCTGCAATGGAAGTTTTTGCATTGTGTGTGGACACAGAGTATGTTTGTGTGTGTGTGTGAACCTGCTTTCTAGTGAAAGTATGTGTAAGCAGACACGCATGTAAGAATGTGCGTTCTTAGGCACGCATACAGACAATGGGGCTTGCACGCATACATTTGGCAGCTTTACGAGTCCTAAGACTTTAATATGAAGTTACACAGTTTGGCATATTTGTGTAGCTAGCAATAAATGACTTGAACTGTGGGAAGACCGAAATCACATACTGACTCAATATTTTGAATGTCTTTAACCTGACGTGGTTTGATGTGGAGGGGCCCAGATTATGGATGACAACTCCTACAACATAAACAATATGGTTTTATTGACACACAAAGATACACAGCTTGTGTTTCTGTGACATTAACTCATTTAAGCTTCAGTGTCCAGGTTAACCTCATGTCCTGAGGTCAGAAATGTTTTCCAGGAGTTCCGAGAAGCTGTGTCCGTACGTTACAATATCTTATGTGGGAATCAAAGTTTGACATTTATCAGATTCATGTCTGTTTTCACTCAGGAGACAGGAAACAGGCACAACTTTTTATAGAACCCTTTGCTACTTTGGACAAATAAGGAGAGAATCAAACCAAAAATGTGAAGGAAAGGGTCACATTGTATTTAAAGTTCTCAGATTTTTGTGAAGATTGGACGTAGTCCAGGTTCTTGGTGGAATTCACATTTATTGGGGTGGTCCAAGATATAAACAGGAAATGCATCATGCACAGAGTGTGCCCATGGGAGGTGAGGAGTTTCCTGCTTGTAAAGAATGCTGGCCGTAATGCTATGCCCACAGCTGCTCTGATGTTACAGACTGCCAAGCCTTCAGTGACTCCATCACACCAATGGTGAATATAGTGAACATTTTACTAAAATATATCAAAATGCAACTTCCACAATTGATTCATTACCTTCAGACAACTATTTATTGTATTAAAAGTGTTCTTGATGTTTTTTTAAAGTGTACTAATTTGCATGCAGAACAGAAAACAGATGGGAGGAGGCCTCGGGGAAGACCCAGGACTAGGTGGAGGGATTATATCTCCAAACCTGGCCAGGGAACGCCTCGGGATCCCCCAGTTGGAGCTGGTTAATGTGGCTTGGGAAAGGGAAGTTTGGGGTCCCCTGCTGAAGCTGCTCTCCCCATGACCCGATACCGGATAAGCGGATGAAGATGGTTGGATGGATAATTTGCATGCAGAACAGAAATCTGAACATTGGATAAAGCCAGGTACAACGTTTTTGAAATGAGTCTATACTTTTGAAAATTAGCTCATAGAAGGCGTGTTTATCCAGCATTGCAGCAACTCATGTCAGGTAGACCTACCTTTCTTGGGTGGCCATATAGCTCAGTTAGTATATGCCGTCCATATATAGAGGTTTACTCCTCGATACAGCGGGCCAGGGTTCAACTCTAACCTGCAGCTCTTTGCTGTACGTCATTCCCCCTCTCTCTCCCCTTTCATATCTTCAGCTGTCCTGTCAACAATAAAGGCTGAAAATGCCCAAAAGATAATCTTTAAAAAAAGATTTACCTTTCTCAAAAGCACAGCTGTGGAAAGATTGTGTTCTCATCCAAGGACAAAAACATCATGCAGTAATAATAACACAGTGATTATTACACATTAACAACAATTGATTCCCTCTTCTTCCTTAGTGAGTAAAATGTAAAATGTAACATATTTCATTTCAAACCTTTATTAAAAAATTAGGGCCAATTGAGGGAGACCCTCATTTTCAGTGAGGTTTTTTTATTTAGGTGATTTTTACGTACAGGATTTGCTTTCTTTGGGATTGTTTTGTAGTTTTTCTTTCTGGTTATTCTTTTTCTCATCCTCTGATGATGACGTGAGTGATGCGGAGGTCAAGGAAGAAGCTGCTCTCTGTTTGTTTTCTGTTTGTGTCCATAAGGAATAAGAACACATACACAATTTTACTTTTCAGCATGGAAGTCTCAAACAGTACCTTATAGTACAGTTTGTTGCTGCTTAACAGTTAAGTATTTTTACACAAGTCACGCCTCGCCTTAGGAAACAATATAATTGCTACAAAGAACAAAACAGAAGCAGATCAAATAAATGTAACCATTCAATTTGGCATTCAGAAATGGAAAACACTTACTGGTGCCAAGGTCAAATGCTCAATTACCAGAAAAAAATTTTGTTCAACATATTATTTAAGGATTGTTGTTGTCACTGTTGGACATCATGTTGCAAAAGCTCACAGCTTAGTTTTCTTCAAATTTCCAAGAAAAACAAGGAAATATTTTTTGTACCAAAGAGAGACACAGACATTCTCTGGTTAACCCAACCGTCATTGGATTTAAAGACCACAGCAACACTTACCCACTACCATAACAGGTCAGCAATTATGCACATCTTTGATATTTACTTCAAGCTCTATACTATGTACTATCTACTAGTATATGCTCACATTAAAGTACTGTATATACAGTGGACAGATCTCATGGGGCCCAATCAGATGGTTGATACAAACAACTGCTCCATACAAGTTACACTGCTGCCTCTGTACTACTCATAACAATTGCATTTCATAAGAACTTTGTGAGCATGTGATAAATCAGTATTTCACTGTAGTTACGGAAGCAAAACAAGAGGAATTATCCTCCGTAACATTTGCCAAAGGGGTTGCATGGGGCTCAGGGTGTGAATACAACTAATTTTTCTACACATCACCTACACTGTTCTCCTTGTGGCAGGATTCTCTCTATGAAGTTTTCCTGCCAGCCACAGTGGGATTTTACTTTTCAGTCACATGGATTATTCTCTGGTAACTGGATTAGGAGTATAGAACAAGTCCTCAATTTAAAGAGGCGCATTACAAAAATAGCTCTCCTTGTCCCCAATCATGTTAGAGCTGCCAATTAAGAACCAGTCTGCGGCAATGGTCGGAGTTGACTTTAATTGGCTGAACAAATTCAATGAAAGTTTGTGGTTTTGACCTTTTTGCTGCATTAAGGTAGAACTGGAGGCATTGAAAAGCAGGGCTGGGATGAAATAAGACGGAAAAGGCAGGCAATTCAAACCCAACTTCAAAAGCACAGATCAAAGGCAGATAGATTGAGATTATCAGATATGGAAGTGTTCATTATCAAATTAGGTGGGTCAAGAGGAGAAAACATAATTTCACTGGCTAGAAAGATAGCGTTTAGTTTTAGTTTGCCAATATCTTGTCCCAATAACCTGTCCTGGTCACTTTATATCCATCACATACCGGTTTAGTTCAGGAGGAGTCCTGGAGACAAATTATTCTGCGTTACCGGCATTTTACATTTTATTAACCCTGACATGCTCCTTTGTACTAATATGACAGACACATTCAAGGCTCAAGGTAATCAACCACATTTAACACCGTCTGATTCTTTTAACACATCCTTCTAAAAATGCTGCAGCAGAGCCATTGTTGCCCTGGAGCCCGGTATATCATGTAAGAAAATGCCCTTCATTTATCAATCCCAACATTAATCAATGGTGTAACTGTGTTCCAGAAGTAAGCTCAATTGAGGATCAAGATTCAAGTCCAGACAACATTCTGAGATGGAAAATGTGTTGTGGTTTATTGCAGTCTGCAAACCGGTCTCATGGCAGTTCGTGAAGTAATCACATTAGAACCACGCAAATAAGCTGTGCAAGCCATGTCTACTTTAACTGCATTTTTAATAGTGTGTCCACGGTGGAAAACTGACAAACTGATGGTATGGTACAGTATACATTTAAGATGCAGTTGGACTCAGGGAGAGAAAAAGCAACAATCAGCCGCTACCAGAAACCCTCAGTCAGCAGTAAAACTGAACCGAGTTAGACAAGATCACAAGGCTCCAAAAGTCTCTGAAAAGTGACATTTAATCAGAGAAAGTGTGCGTAGAAGAAATTCTTTATTATAATAGTGTGAATATTTTAGACTTCTTCATAGATAGTTTTCACTCACGTTCAACAGGACATTGGTATTGTACATAGAATTTTTGTAAACATAGTCCAGGAAAGCTAGGATGTATTTGTTCACATTCATATGTGACAAAGTATCCCAGGGTTACTCTGAAGAATACTTTTTCTAAATAGTTTATCTTAGCTATACATCAAACACCATGTTATGACTGTGGACATTTACGTTTAAAATACTTTACATTCACGTTTTGTTATAAACAATTTGATAAATACAAGATTATACATAACAGAAGAATATATTTTTTATGTCTTCTCATATATTCCACATAGATTTGATTTTTTTTTCTTTGTGGCTTTATTCCTTTCATTAAGGGTTTGTTGTAATTCATGGGTAAAATTCCTCTTCATTCCAATAAATAAAAAAGAGAAACTGAATAAGATAATCAAAAACATTCCTAAAGGAACATATTGGCACTTCTATAGTGATGAAAAAGTGGAACATCACAACATATGTTTCAAATAGAAATTATAAGTGTTGACATCATGCATTTAAGTTAATGCACTGAAAGAAGCATTTGACAGCAGTTACTCCTCCATGTATTGTACACTATCAGTGTACTCTATGGTTTGCAAATACATCTTAATACAAACACAAACATACAGTCACACACACACACACACACTCACACACACAAACACACTCTCTTTATCTCGCTGTCTCTTTGGAGGAAAAGCCACATATATTCCTCAGAAGTACTGAACAAACATTTGCTAAGTAAAAGTCACACAACAATAATACAAAATTTTAAGTTACGGCATTTGTTTTGCTAAATCTTCAGTAAGCAGCCGGCACTGACCAGGTTCAGCCTTAGACTTTCTTTGAGATTAAGGCCTGGTTGTGAGTCTGATGTTTCAAAGTATAAGGTGAATGAAGCCTGCCACAGTTCTTTTAAAGTTTTGGAGTGATGCCTGCCCTTTTCCCTTTTCTGTGACAGAATGTGACACAAAAGTGTCATAGCAGGCCTGATATCATTTAAGGAGCTTGACCTTGATGCACTGTTGACATCCAGCTGTTTGACTTCTTTATCAAAGGACCGGGTCAAATCAAAAGATTGCCATCAACTAACTGTGGCTTGATTTGGTGGGGTTCCTGAGTCAACACAGTTGATTTTATTTCTTCCTCTACGGACTGTAAGAAACGTGTGTGTCTCGCTTGATAAGGCACTGACACAGATAAGCCACTATGCCAACAGAATAGCAAGACTAGAGACTTTCTTCCAATGTAACAGGGATGTAATAATAAATTATGATTGACCTAAAAAAGTTAAAAAATTGAAATATTTGACTCCTCTGCATGTTGATATACAGGAAAACGGGATTGTTTTGGTTTTATTATAACGTTATATCCCTTCTAGGAGATAATTGTCGCATCACATACATAAGTAAAGTTATGATTAATTCAAATAGTATATAAAAAAATAAAAATGTCCATGGGCAAATTACAGTACATTGTCCCCATGGGGTGCCCCTCCCTTATGAGATGAAGCTGTTGAATGGTTTCAAAATGTTAACAGGCCTAACTCGGAAATCAAAGTGCTTGAAGCTACAGTTGACAGCAAAGGCCTTGGGTAGTAAGTGCACAGGGAGAAGAGGCAAGCTGCTGAGAGATGTTGGAGTCTGTTGCTCTTCTTGTCTGTCCGACCACTGGTGGCACACAAGAACTCCAAACACCAGATGTGAGGATGGATGAGGGAATTATTTCTGGGTGATTGCCATCAGATGGCCAACCAATGCTTAAGCTGGAAAACAAGAGAAAGACTTACTATATGTCTGTTATGTGATTCCGTGTCCGATGTATTTGATTCCATTTTAACTGCCTAGATTAGCATTTCTTTTCTCAGTTACTGATGCCTGCTTTCTCCATGCTAATAATTCATAGCAGTTATTATGTCCTCATTGGTTGTTTTTCTAAGCCACTCTTTAAAAAGCCTACACTGAAAAAAACATCTCTGTCTCTACTCTAAAATTTAAATTTTAAATCAATTAGCAATAGTCAGTGCACAAGTTATTTCCCAAACAATTATTAATTGCAGCCATTTAGCTAGGTCAAATTAACCTGGTTAAAGCAACACTAGAACTTTTCCCACGTTGGTCCCCCTAGCGGTTGGAAGCGGAATTGTCCCATTATGTCTCACTCGAGCCACAGATCCGCTAACTGATCTGGCAAACTTGCTTAGAGCGGTTATAGCCGGTAGAGAGCCCTAAAGTGAACGCAAAAGGGCTGTTTACCCTTTTATGAGGTGATGAACAACTGAAACAATTTTGGAATAATTATTTTAGGGTACAAAAAGTTCTCTAGTGTTGCTTTAATGAGAAGCACAAAAAGTCGCCCTTACTGTGAACTGCCGTATATTTCCCTCAGCCACCAAATGCTGTTCATGTTCTGGGGTGATGCAATAGGCTATTCTCTGCAAAAGAAAAAAAGCAATTACAACACTACTCACAAAACAAGTACTATCTTTGAGGCATTTATAAACCATACACTTGGCCTTTTAGATCTCTTCTTTTTATTTCTTATTTGATTCTTAATGTCTTGCCTTCTTAAAGGACTTTTCACATCTGCATATTCTTAGAGGATCCAAAGGGTCCACATACTGCTTGATATGTTAAAGGTTGTAAAAGCTCATTGACGCAGAACAGACAAGAACCCACAAGCAAGACTGCACAATCGAGGTGAGTAACAAAGTCCAAAAGGTTCATTCCAGTAAATGGGCAGTGTCAAAACCAGAAGGCAAATAATGAATAACTGACAGTGTCACACTGAGTCCAGTTATCAGGCAGTTACTGGGTATTGTTGTTGATTGTTTATTCGGTAAGGTAACATAAGCCTAATTCAAAAGACAATGTGACAACTGACTAATGGATTGTGCCAGTATTAACACTACTGAAGCAATCAGGGAAATAGGAAGCTGCTGAGAAAGGGGGAAAAGCAGGTCAGGTGGCGGAACTGGTGGAAAAAGGGTATTTAAAGGACAAGTAGGGGGTCGCCGGGTCTAAAGTGTCAAGACAGTTAGTGAAATGAAAAACAGGACAGAATATTGAGTAAACACTGGAGTAGGATTCTTCACATGCAATCGTGAATGCAATCAAATCTAACATCAGGCATTAATAACAGTCATTATGGACTCTATCTCTGACAAATATGCCAATACTTTTTGGAACCTGGGAGGAATCCTTATCAAGAAGGTCAGAGATGTCTATTCTAGTTATTATGAGGTGGAAACAGCCACAACTCGAGAACCTGAAAAGAATTTTTAACCCTGAGTACCAACGGGAAATACCAATGGGATGTGATCACTTTTACAGTAGAGTGAAGCTGACACTGATTGACTGCTGAGCGATGAAAATAGCTCCCTGGTGCTTTGATGATTGTGATCCTAAACTCTCAATGCTTTGAAGCAATCATTTCATTTGAAAGTGTTCTCACGGTGCCAGATTCATCATTTGAGAGTGGAAAGTTCTCGCTTAAATCAGATTGCTATTTTTAAGTATATTTCATGTACAACATGTATTCCTTTAGTCACAATTGTACTGTTCACAACTACACTCTGCGCGAGATCCTATTTTATTTGTAACATATATGTACGTAAGTACAAACTGATCTCACCAAGTGCTTGTGTCATTCAAAAAAGTTAAACAGTATTCCCTACTTGTCAGTGATCAAGCTGACAGCAATTTAAGTCATGGTACTACTAAACATATCTAGCTTACAATGTCTTTTTTATGCCCTGTGTGACATAAATGTTTTGATACTGACCTCTTTGAATGTTCCTGGTACGCTGCAGAATTTGTATATGGCATAGCAGGGAACAAACAGCATGGAGGACATGGCCACACTCCAGCCAACTACATTGGACCAATTAGGGAAGACGTACTCATCATACTTTAGGCCTGTTGATGTCACAGTACTGGCTATTACAACAAACTGTGATAGACAGAAGGGAGAGAAGGGAAAAAAGAGAAACAGACACATAAGGAGTGTTACATCTGTTTCTATTAGTGCTGCTTGTAATGCTCCACGTCTCTTTATTAAAATAATTGCAGTAAACAATGATACCCCAGCACACCCTACCAATTATAATCCACTTCATCCAACCTTTTACTTGCAGATCCAAGGATGTGCACAATTGTGCATGATGAAAACGCTCACTTAACAGAGTAATTGTTGCACTCCATTAAGTAGCAATTTTTTGACAAGCATGTCTACTCTTTTAGAGTACAAAAGCATGTTCATTGGATTAGTACCCTATATACCAAAATATATATCTGTAAATAATGGTTCCTTATACTTACAATGTGGAATGACCAATTCTCCTGCATTACAGCCCGTGTTACACATTTATAGTTGCCCAGGGGACGGTGCAGATAGCCATTTGTGTTGAAGGAAGCACATAACTGTCTAATCCCTCCCCTGGACAGCAGTGGACACAGGATTGGGCTTTCTCTTCTGCACGTGGAGTCGCAAGCTACTTTCTATTTCATCTGCCAGTGAAGAACTTGCCAGGTGGTGCTCTAAAGTTTAAACTGTCCTCCATGATCCCACATTCCCTATGGGTACAAGCCACACCCTGTGGTGGTTCGTCGAAGCTTTTTTCCTATGTGCCATACTTTATTACAACATATTAATTTACTTTAGCTATTGATTCTATTAGGGTTGAAATTCTAATTTTATGTTAAATACCTGTGTCACTGACAAGCACACTAATGTGTTTCCTGCATGCTGGAATAAAGGATCCCTTTATACTCCTTTCGTCTGGAAACAGACATTATCCCTGTTCGGGAAAACCAGCTAAATGTAATGTTTTTTATTCTTCTCACCAGCAGAAAAGTGGGGCTGACAAATTTCCAGCACAGCCTCCAGTAGAGACCTGGCTTGAAGCCCATCATTCGCTCGATATCTTCGCTGAAGCGGTCCACACCTGGAGTGTGCGTGAGAAAGTAAAGAGCCAAAGTTAAAACGTGTAATGAATGTAGGCTTCAGCAGGTTCTTTGTGCCAAGTGTGCTGGCTCACTGGACAGTAACGCAACACACCATGGCCTTAATGCTTGCTGTCCTGGTCTGACGTGGTCTGACCTTGAGCTGACATAACTCATCACCTTTTTCTAAATGTCTACAGGTGGTGACGGGGTAACATTGACCTGCAACTGTGTCTTCCTGCATGCAATCCTATGACTTCTGTTTTATTTCCCTGGGTTTGTGGGTCCCTTTTTTGCATCATTTTGTCTTGTACTGCATATGTGAAAGTACAGAGAGATAAAGTCAACAGGCTCTAACATTGATCAGAACTATGTAAGCTACAAATACTAAGCGTCATTTTGTGATTACATTTCTGATCTTGGTCTTCATAGTTTTTATCTTGCAAAATCTAAAAGCTTAAAACAGGTTTCTATCAACTTGGCCTGCTCTCTATTCTTCAACATTTTTGCCACTGACTATTCTTCTGTCATCTTACATGTTTCACTTTGTTGTTGTTTTTTTCCCATTGAATGGGCGAGTGGATAAGATGTTTTATCTTGCTAATTTCATTCTCATTTTATGACTTCATGACTAATGTTGCCAATGTCATTTTGTAATGCAATAAGAGTACATAATATAAAAAAGTAGAAGTAATTGTAAAAACAAAACAATTTAATGCCAAAGTACTGTAGAACTGCATACCGTAAAACCATGACACTCCAATTGCCTCGATCAACACAGCAAATAGTATAGAAGTCCCTGCTGCATACTTATCTAACAGGGTCAGCACGTAGATCCCACCCTACAGAGAGGGAAGGAAGAGGAAGTGTATGTTTAGTGTGAGTGTGTGTGTGTGTGTATGTGTGTGTGGTCTATAAATCTTCACCTTTGAAAAGAAGTGGACCCTTGTGTGCAGTCAATAAGCAATCAGATTATACATGTATATGCTCGTTTTGCCATTTGAGGTGACTTGAAGTGCACTTTGAAGAGGATGAAGAACAGATTGACGTGTGTAATGGAGATTCTGTACAATAAATCCTTGGTTTGTGTCTGAAGTGGTACAATCTGTATCTTGTGCAACGGAAATAGCATGAGAAAGGCATCGTTCACTACACAATAATTTCATTGATTTGATAAAGAGAAGAAACCATGTGAATCACCAAAGTCTGTATTTCTATTATTGGTTGGCATCTTCCCCTTGTGCTGATGCAATCTGAAAGAATAGAGACTAGAAAGAAAATTAAACATTTCCTTCCAGGATACAACTTTAACTAAATTCTAATTTGTCATCAGAGTGTTATGCAAGATTGCTTTTGATCTTTCCTTTGAAAGAGTTCCGGGATATCTTTCCTGAAACTTCCTAGTGACAACATAACGTCATGAGACTTGAATCCTTTCTACCAGGCAGCAGTCAAATCCAGTATAAAGCTCTCATTTATCATGTTTTGACACTACATGCCATCCCTCAAATCATTACAGAGGATTGCCACCAAGTTGAAATATTTAAAAACAATATTTATTGCTGTGAGACAGCCAACATTGTGGCGTAGGTTGTTCTTTGTACAGTGTTTTGTGCATGGCTGAAAAGAATACAGAGCTAGATTTTGAAAGAAAATGTGAAGCATTGTGTCAGCTGGCATGATGTCTAAAGTGGGGCTTTGACAAGTACTTCATTCAAGTGTTGAGTTTAAAGTTTCACTGACATTAGTAATGCAGCAGAGTGCAACCAGGAAGGTTCCAAAGGCAGTGGCGAAGGTGAACAGTTTCCTGTGTCTCTTGAGGATCTTGAAGTCATCTGATAAGCCTGTGATGACTGCCTCCATACCACCCATCTGGTGGAAACAAACAGAGAAAAACGTGAGATGTCAACCCAGCGAAAGCATTCTAAGTCAAACTGACTGTCTACAGTTTGATTACAGTCAGTTTTGCATTCTGAAAATGGTTGAGCCAGAAGAGATCCCTTCAGAGCTTGAACATGACAAAATTGTTATGGATTATCTTTTAAAGTTTTTTTTTAAGTATGCTGATACAAACTGATAGGAATTGCTTTCAATTTTGACGTAGTTGGACTGGGACTGTGTCTTGGATCCATTATAGCCTAGATCCACAACGTTCCACTTCCGCAAATGCTCCATTGCTGTTGTTCACTCATTTAGGCCGTAAAGCCTTTGCCTTGGGCTTCCTTTGCGTTGGCATGTTAAACTCTTGTTGATTTAGGAGGACAACAGTTAATCTTTTCTCAGATCTCTGCGAGGTAAATCCAGAAAGCTAGCTAGACTATCTGTCCAATCTGAGTGTTTTTTTTGCACGACTAAAACAACTTTTGAACATACATGTTCCACCAAAATAAGTTCATTCCCGGAGCTATTTTGCAGATGTACCATTGCTACATACGGCGCTTAGCACCGCCCATGATGATTGTGATTGGTTTAAAGTAATGCCAATCTGGCAACCAGAGCATGTTTTTCTCCCATCCAGGAATGCTGCGTGGACTTGCCAGACCCTTCTTGGCAGCGCTGCGGAGGAAGGTCTTGCAATGACTAACATCAGCCTAATAATGAATTACAGGCACAGATAGACAAAAATACACACACAGTACGTACCTAGTACATTACAGTTTATAGTAATGACATTGCCGTCATCTGATTTACTTGATAAATGATTGAGAAGAGAAGATAAATACTTAGGGAGCATAGCTGACTGATAGGAGGTGATTAAACTGCTTTTTGTTTATTTAGTGCCTGAGTGAGTCATTGGGCAGATGTTTTGTTAAATTACTTCTGGCTTTTTGAAATGTCAAAGTTAGTTTTACTGGAGACTGTTCACAGTCACTTTTACATTGTTCACAATGAAACATAGTTCAGCCCACACCACTCAACTCCTTTTACTTAAATTCTACAACTTGCCTCTACCTTCAGTCATCAAACTTCATGATTGTCATGAAAGGTTTACCCACCACAGAGGTATTAGACACTATTTACATTTCAATATATGCCCTGCTTAAAAGTTGGCAGTATCCATCCAAAATATTACACACATTGATATTATCATGTTGAATAACACATGTTAAGTAGATGTTTATTTATTTAACAATTATTTAACATTACCTTTTTGTTACATTAACAGTGTATGCTAACACTCATAAATTGAACCATGCTACCAAGGAAAGTTTAAAAGAGAAAAAAAAAGAGATTGTGAATATGTGATACGTTACAATTATTTTGCCAACTTAAGTTGGAAGACATGTCACAGTGTTATTTCCATGTTATAGCAGACTTGTTCACATAAATCATGTAAATCTCACGTAATTCAAAACAAATATGTGCTTTAGGAAAAATAAACGACACAGTTCCTTAGAGATGAACTTGCACACTGAGCATGCAATGACTATTATGTTCCAATAAATGTCGGGTTTAATGGGCAAGTCTTCCAACAGGATACAGGGACATAATTTCAAACCCCCAAAAGTACACCGTGTTCACTGTTCTGTACAGGCACAGAACAGGGAGTACTGTTTTTCTTAAATCTGGGTCAAACACAAGAGAAACAATGGCTGGTTTAAGAACAAGGGCCTTTTGTATGCATGTATTTCATCAGTAATATTCACCAATCAACTTGCGTTTTATTCTTATATTTGTGCTTTTAGAATTAAGGAAATGTATGTAGCAGAGTGGTGATCCTGCTATAGATATTTCTACTTCAGGTCATAGGCATATGATTGAGTTTTGTAAAGTGGTTGTTGGGACTCACCGAGCTGTCAATGCCCAGAGTCAGCAACATGATGAAGAACACAATCGCCCAAAATGTTGAGCCAGGCAGTGTAGAAATTGCCTCAGGGTAAATGATAAACACCAATCCTGCCCCTGTACACACACACACATACACACAAACACACACACACACACACACACACACACACACACACACAAAAACACACAAAAACAATGACTTTCATAAATGTTTACAAAGTGAAAAATTGTATGCTTGACCAAAATATTGTATCAATAAATATTGCCATAGCAAGTGAGAAAAAAGATGCAAAATATCCTGCTGTCTCCAAATGCATCTCGAGTGACCATGTGGGAGCTCTCTGCACTATATACAAATAAACTCATACATCTCTACATACATTTCTGTTTGCCTTGACCAAATGCGTAGTTGTTTTTAAATGCCGAGCAACAGTAATGCACTTTCTGTGCCTAGTCTGTTGGAAATTAAAAGAAGAAAAAGAAGAAATCAAAACATTACACACTGGTCCTTGGCATGTTCCTCTCAAACCAAATTGCCCAAATTGATTGATACACTTGCATCAAATGCATATTCGGGCTTTAAAACATCTTTAGTTGTGTTAATATGAAGCTTATTTGTGAACAAGTGAGTACATCTGCTAACGCAGAGGATGTCAGTTGAGTAGGAGGTTCTTCAATGTGGCCCATGATCTATTTGCATACTACATTAAGAATGTTTGGCCACATGTGGCTCAGACCACATCCAAATGTGGTCTGAGATATTGGATCTCAATGCGTCCTCAATGCGTCTTGACTGCATACAAAATTCTACTAAGAGCCGTCCACTTGTGATCGGAACACTCAAGATGCACGTTAATGCCAGGTGTGAACAGGGCAATGGACACCAGCACTTACCCTCCGTTGCCACATCTTCAATTTTCACCCCATGTTTGTAAGCCATGTAACCAAGTACAGAGAAGATGGCAAACCCTGAGAAGAAACTGGTGACGCAGTTCACAGTGCTGGTCAAGAGAGCGTCCCTAGAAACACACAACAACAAAAAAGAAAGCTTGGTTTCTTTATCTGTACATTTTCCATTTCTAAACTCCACAACTGTCCAACCCTGAAGGTCCGTGCTACCAATCTCCAACATTTTTGTTTTTAGATGTAGCTTGGCGAGTCACCAACTTTATTTTTTACAGTGACAAACTATCTCTTTTTATAAAAGACATTAGGCCAGTAACATGCTTTTAACCTCAACGTGTAAAGTCAAAATGAAGCCATGTGTTACTTGATATCCTTCAAGTTTTTATTGTCTGCCAAAACACTGTTTTGGATCGGATATTCTGTTTTATGAGAAACTTCTGTTCTCTGTTCCTTGGTGGTTCCTGGGTAATTAGCGTGCTGTTCTGTTGCCATTGACCTGCCACTGGGTGGCTAACAAACTGAACAGGGTCATCTCAACCATGGCCTCCTCCTGGGCTGAGAAACAGATATCTCTTAACACAGAATTTTCTTACCACTGACTTTCCCTCCCTTTTCTTTTTGTACTGGGTGCAGACTGTGATAAGAACGTTGGTAAAAACGTTTTTTTCCAGTTTTTATTCCATCTCACTCTTCAGTTTGGTTGATCAGGTCATTACCCACATGCACAGGCGCTGCTTTACATCACAAGAACCTGTGCCTCACTTAAAGTCTTGGATGTCAAACTAACTCATGAAAAGAAGGAATTTATAGCAAGATAAAACTCATGAAAAAGACTGTTTTGGCAAGACAAAACTTCTTATCCACTCGCCCATTCTCACCCTCCATCTAAAAGAACGGAAAAAAACACAGTCTTACGACAGAAGAATAGTCAGTAAAAAAATATTGAAGAAAAGAGAGCAAGCCAAGTTGATAGAAACCTGTTTTTAGTTTCTAGATTTTGCAAGGTAAAAACTATGAAGTGCAGTGCAGGGGTGAGCAAGATCAACCCAAGACAAAAGGATGCAAAAAAGGGACCCACAAACACAGGGAAGTAAAACAAAAGTCATAGGATTGCATGCAGGAAGACACACTGTTGCAGGTCAAACCTATCTTGTCGCCACCTGTAGACATTAAGAAAAGGGTGCCCATTTTCTAACAGCACAGGCTCATCCGGGTTGCTGCCTTTCACCTAGTTCAGATTTGATAATGCAAATCCCACCTGCCAGCAGTCCACACACATTTCTAAATAGGACATGAAAGGGGAGGAAGTCAGGAAGCCTTGTCTGGGGTTGAACAAGGTGGAGGAAACAAGACAGGACATGGAAGGGCCATTATGCTAATTACTTACAAGTCTGCACTTATTTAGCTCGGAAGCCTTTGTGAAGACGCTTTGCATTATATTTCCCCCATTGGGAGATGACGTATATGAAAAGAATCATTTTTTAGAAAGCTTTACTGCAGCAGTGAGATCATGTCAGCATTAACAGTTTTTCAGTAGCTTCAGCAAGATAGGTTTTGTCTGCTGGGTGTAGTAAATTAACTAAATAGTATAACCGGCTGTTTTGCCAATAGCGTCTGCTTCTAACAGCCCCACCTCTACCTATTATTGTGGAAAAAGATAAGCCAACCTCATAATCTAATGCCTGCTTTTCCTGAAGAAGAGCAGCGCTACGAAAAACCCGTCAACATACACCCTTTGGTTATTATCTGGCAAACCTTCCTACCCTGTACTTTATCTGTCCTGTTAACAGCTTGCCATTCGGGTCAGCCGAACAGATTAGCATCACCTCTGCCACTGCGTGATCCAGTTACATCCTGGAGAAGGCCGGCTGCTTAAAGTCAGCAGGATGTTATGTTGCTGTGGGCTTGTTTTGTATTATAAAAAAACACAAATAAAAGGCAAACTCTTACCTGTAGCAGTTGTTGTCGAATTTGTTATAACTGGCAAAAGCGATGAGCACTCCAAATCCTGCTCCTAGTGAGTAAAATATCTGGGTGGCAGCATCAATCCACACCTAAAGCAAATATGAAAGAAAAAAAAAAAAAAGGTTTTGAATTCCTAAAAAACAATACTTCCAGACTAAAATACCACACTAATCTGAAAATGTAGATTTTTATTATTTAGGTAATTATTTCCATCATTCAATTATTTAGACCAACCTGTGTGGCTTTCTTTGGAAAACACATGGCTCTGGTTTGGAAAAGATGTGAATTAAAGCTATACATAACTGACTTTTTCTAAACTCTTACACATAAACAGTACATCGACTCAGCTAGTGGAAGGTTGTATGTCAGGTCTGTGTGCATTGAGTATTGGGCGACTGTGGCTCAGTGGTAGAGTGGTCACCTGCCATTCAGAAGGTTGGTGGCCTGCAGTCCCATGTCAAAGTGTCCTTGGGCAAGACACTGAACCCTGAGTTGCTCCCGATGCTGCGCATCACATTGGTGTGTAAATGTGTGTGAGTGTTTATCTGATAAGCAGGTGTTACCTTGCATGGCGTCCTTGGCCACAAGGTATGAATGCATGTGAATGGTGAATGGTTTCTGTGCTATGTAAAAGCGCTTTGAGTAGTTGTTGAGACTAGAAAAAGCGCTAAATAAGAACCGTTTACATTTACATTGAGTACATTCATTCATATACATTCAGTATGGGAGGCACCAGTGGGAATCTAGCCTTTAGCCCTCAGAGATTTACTGTAGATACTTTCACCAATAAATGTCTTTAAACCAAACAAAAGACTCTCTAAATCCTCTGACTTTGACGTACAGTCTAACACAAAGGAATGGTTCTACAAAAAAACACAACTTACACATTAAAACATTGCATTACATACTGAAAGCTAGAATCCTTTATTGTTCTCACTAACACACATGAAGGGGTTGTGTCTCTAACCTCTAGATTGTTGAGCCGTTTGAAGTCTATGTGGAGGTAGGCCCTGATGCCGTCCATGGACCCTGGTAGAGTTATGCCTCGGATCAACAAAACAAAAAGAACCACGTAGGGCATGGTAGCTGTGATGTACACCACCTGAATATGCACACAGACAGAGAAAAGGGAAAAAAACATCATGCAGCCCCTTTTTCATTGAATTATTATTTCAATAAACAGGCTCAGAATGTAGCCAATATTATATATTAACAGAAAAGTGAAAAAGTCCCACTCCCCCTCTCTTACCATCTGACTCTTAGAGTTGTAACAGTATGTGCAACACTAATACAGCATGAAACAATACTGCATGTACAATCTGTAATGCAGTATGTAGTAAATATGATAACTTGAACACTCTGATTGTAACTTCAAAATCACAATGTTTGCTATAATTTGCAGCTTGTTTGCTAGTGGATTATACACATTGTTTGTCACTGACTCCTGACTTGTTTGACCCAGTACCAACAGTTTATACTGAGCTGCTTTACAACATGTCTGCGAAATGTATCACATCTACAAACATTTGTGCTGATATTATAGTTGGCATGAAATAATATGGATTCTAAGATTTTGTTTAAGCAAAGAAGTAAAAATCAAGAAAGTAGGCCTGTACCTTCCCTGAGGACTTGACACCTTTCCACAGGCTGAAATAGAGGATGAAGACCACCACCACGAGACACAATGACAAATCCCAGCGAGGTAGGCCCAGGTCTTGGATACCCCTACTCTCATGGAGATGTAGCACACCCCGTCTGCAGAAAGACACCCACACACACAACAGAAAGAATATTTACTGTATCATGATATCCAAAAGATATTCTTCAATTCTGATATACTGTATTCTGTTATCAGTGAGAAATCAATATTTGCTTTGTATTATTAATAGATAATAAAATTGCGTCCTATAATTGACAGAACTACAATACCCACTTCTCAGAACCTGGCATTCTTATATGGTATGATAGGTTATTTCTTTTGGCTACATCTTAACTTTTAAAGACGTAGAACCGACCCACCCAGGATCTGTAGCAGCTGAGGGGGAGGCTTAGCCAAACAGCCCACACTGTAGGTGTCTGAAATGAAGATGGGAAATGAAGCATGGGATAGACCCTCTCTTAGGACATGCATCACTGTACTCCACCTTTAAGAAGTATTTCCAATCTGTTACTGCCATGTCATCCCAGTTCATCATTGACCAAATTTATTTTGTCAAATGACCATATACAACAAATGAATTCAAATTTGTTTCAACAATAATGTAGAATGAATATTCTTTACCTAAAGTAGGTCTTTGATGATGGCTTAGTAAAGCCAATAAATACAGCTATCTGCTGATTGCCATCTTTTTCTCTGAACTACACACAAAATGACTTTGAATGCTTAAGGGTTTTTAATATTTTGGTATTGTTTCACCTGTATTGTCCCTGTGCCAAACACTTGCTGTCAGATCAAGGATTGAGTGTTTTATTTTGCCACAGTGAAACAAAGGGAGAAAAATGGTGTCTAAATATTGTTCCCAGCTGCAAGCTCATTCTTAGAATGTCTTATAATTAGTAATAATAGTTGATTAAGGGCCAAGTTCATGTGATACAATCCATAGCATTACTGTGGCCACTTTATTCACAATGTTGTCCTATCATCTGGTGACATTATGGGCTCACCTCCATTACTATGTCTTGTGTTGAAAAGGTTGTACAGCTCACTTAAAGAGCGAACCACTAAAGAAAATGGACTTACAGTAATACATGAGAACATGTTTTTCCTCAAAAAAGATTCAACAAAGTTTGCATATGATGTTAGGGATAAAGAGCGGAACTGGATTTGGACTTGATGGCCTACACAAAAGCACAAAACAAAACACCCTCAGAAACACGCAAAGAAAATGGACTTACAGTAATACACAAGATTATGTTTTTTCTCTTCACTTTTTTTCCAAAGACTTTACTCCAAAAAGATTCAACAAAGTTTGCATGTGATGTTACGGATAAACAGCGGAACTGGATTTGGATCTGATACTCAGGCTTACACAACAGCCCGAGACGAAACACCCTCAGGAACACGCAAGCTAAAGTATGTTCAGACATGCAATCCGAAGGGACCAAAGGATTTGTGGAACTCTTCTTCATCATATACTTATCTGTCGCTGATTATAAATCCAAAGTTATTGGGTCCATGGGGACGCAGATAACGGTGTGAATTCGTCAGTTTATTTGGGGAGGGAAATTTAGAGTCCATGCGCTGACCTGGAGGCCATGTAGAGTTGTGTTGTAATGCCTCCAGGCCTCCCAGTACATCTGATAGCATTGGTAGTTCACTGCCAGTAAATAACATCACCATAACATCAATCAAGGTCCCGTTGGCCCAGTTAACCTAAACACATTTACTCTTATCGTTACTCAGCTGCTATCCTAACACTCAATGTTATCATTAGTTTGTCTCTGTGTACTTTAGGCTGGCACACTATTGCATGCAGCCTGGTCTTAATGTTGGTTACAGAACGTGAAATAGGGCATGCAAAAATATATATAAATAAAAAAAACTACAGACCTGGGTATCAAAATACAGCTAAGGGGTTCTATCTCATTTACAACCTGATGTATTTAAGGCATTACGAATGCACTATACTTGTTATTTTAAATGTTATTCTTTGAACAAATGTGTTACATGCCTTGTGCGATTGAAATGAAAGCAATCTTCACAAGTGTCTTTGTAATTAGATTTTTTTGTTTAAATGAGAGTCATTTGTCAAGTTTAGTTATCCTTGACATGACATCAGATGAGGTTACTTCAGGCTAGATCTAGAACTAGATCTAACGAATATAGAAGTGTTTAGAGCTGATCTGAGAGGCTACATTTAAAGGCAAGGTAAAAACACAAAATAGATAAAAAAGAGCTTGAAAAACAATTTTAAACCCTGCTGATTTTCTCAGCTCCGCACACCTGGACGTCTACTAGGGAAACCGGTTTCGGAAAAAATTACAGAATATGTTGGTTGCAGCCATTCCCTGTCCAAAAAAGGTGGAGGAAGGGGGTTTACATAGATTTTCAACCTAAAAACTTCTGATGAAGCACACCGGCAGCTTTAGAACTCTGTGAAAGCCCATCTCAACTGCTTCATAATTTGTAGCCTATGCCTTAAAGCAATGAGACAACATTAAAGGGTAACTACTTTTTTTAAATTTTCAACCTGAACCCTATTTTCCTGCACTCTAAAAAGTCCTTCAATATTCAATTTTTTTTTTAAATGTATATTTTTTATCAACAAAGTAATTTTCTTTTATTTTGCTTTTAGAATTAGTTAAAAGAAAATGATAAGTGTGAAAGTGCACCTTTCTACCATAAAATTGATTCTGTTGTAAGTTATCCACAAAAATAAGTTTTAGGACTTATGGCAAAGTAATAGTCAAGACATGCCCACAGTGACGGGTGAAGGTGTCCAGGAAAGTGTCACGCGCAGCTGACTATTTTTCTCTATCACATGCTAAAATAGCTCTCAGTTTCCGTTTGTCTGACATTCACTTTCTAAGGATGCCACGAGGCGTTTTTAAATGTGCATGAATGTTAAGTTCAAATGATTAGCTAACATTAAACTTAAACATTCTGTTTTTAGTGAAATGTGGTTTGTACTTTGTCTTTTTTTATTACCATCAAATCGTTCACCCTTTTTTAGTAGATTTCAATAATCAAATCCATAATTACTAGCATTGACTAAACTGTTGCAAGTCATGTAAAGGATTGCTGCTTGTGCGTCTTCACACTCGTTAAATTAGCCTGCATGGTAATGTTAGTGGGAGCAACCTGTGGCATAGAAAAGAACTCTAACTGAAAGAATGTCCATTTAGAGAAAGAAACGGAGGCAATGCAAGTTGCTTTCAGCATCAGCAAACAGATTAATGTTGCAAATTTTACCGCAGCATTTATGAATTCATTTAAACTTCTAAAGTAACATGAAAAGAAGTGGACCATTTTTCTTTTAGTCATAAAAGGTTTGGTAAATCAATAATTCGAGCAGAGTAGATCCTTAACTATGGTTTTCTGTTAAAACATAAGTTTTTGTAAAGGTTTTTCCATATGGTTATATTCACCTTTGATTTTGTTTCTCAAGGAGACCATCAAGTCTACTCCATGGAGCATGGAGGTATCTCATTCAGATACACATTATGTAAGCAATCAGAGTAACATACATCTGTTAAAGGTTTTTGTAATACACGTTTTTGTTTTCAAACTGTTATCATGAGAAATTGTGTAATCCAAAACCGTTTCCTTGTGTGTGGGGGGGGGGTGCCGTTCTACTGGAATCAACGTTTATGTCTCAGCTGGACAAGTACACTCCACAGCTCCTGATGCTATTAAGTTTGAACAGAGGGGAGTGGATGGTCAGTGCGTCAAGAACTTGTTGATGGAGTTGATACAGGTGAGGCAAAAGTGGTTAAAATAAGTTTTAAGTTTTAGGAACACATGCCTTAAACAAAATTTTTTTTTTTTTTCTTGCTCCAGTTGGCATGTGGCAAGTAACTTTGTTTAAAAAAAAGTTACAACTGGTTTACAACTCAACAGATTTTAAGGTTAAAAAAAGCTACCAGTTCAAATAAAAGTCAAGGAGAAGATTATTGTCTTAAGTTAAGTTCAAAATATGACCATAACATTGTCATTTTGATTTAAATGACAATAAATGTTTGTCTGTCATACAGGGAGCTGCAGAGAGCAGTTTGCACGAGGACCTGGATATGCACTGAATAGGGTTCTGTGCATGCCATTAAACAGATGCAGTGAAGAAGAGAGAGAAACCCAGTGCTTACCAATCTCTGCAATCTGGCCAGAGCATGCTGCTTTGTACTTAGGGTGACATGCGTGCTGAGTCTCCACTATCTGTGCAAAGTTTGAGAAATTATGAGGTATTTCAAAAATTCTTTTTCTGTGGGACTTGATGCACTGCGCCCTAAACCAACCTACAAGTTCACAAGCCTCAAAAATATTCTTCTTGAAGTGAAACGTGATTGTTGGCCTTCCACTGAAGACTGTTTTGTTTTTATCTGGTCAAGGATGTTAAATTTTTATAGACCTAATGAGCATATTCTTGAGTTGTACATGAAGGCCTTTCAAGCACTTTCTGGGACTCTGCACTGGGTCCAAAACTAACTTCCGTGATCATTTCTGTTCATGAAAATGTTTGTTATTTTAAAATGACTTAACTGATGTACTCACTGAAAGACAAGCTATTGCATGAAGCTGCAGTTGGTAAGATGAGGTCACATGTTCTAGTATTTAAACTAGTGAATTTTAAAGGAAAATCTCCCAATTGAAAACAGTGATGTCAAATGATGACTGCTTACTAAATGCTGGAATCAAATAACTCTTGTTTCTTTGGTAAATGAAGGCCAATACTAACTCATTATTTTAAGTAAATTGCACTTTTTAAACAGAATTTAAGAATTTGTCAAAATTAAAAAAAGTAAGTGCAGGATTTGATTTAAATCAAATTATTCTAAAATCACATGAAAATGTTTCTTTTAAATGTAACCTAATTAAATTAAGTAGTTGTGGTTAAAATCTTCTCTATTTTGACAATTTAAACTTATTATTTTTGTTTTATTTGTAGACTTTACACAAAACATTTAGCATTTACCAAATTGTTTATTGCTAAGTTTCACCAACTGAAAAAAACAGGATGTTTGCTAAACTAATAAAAAGTGGTTGAAAAATATTTTCTTAATTTTTTAAGTCATATCTAGGTAACAGTTTTTACAGTGTATGTTTTGACTGATGGAAACGACAATATTTGAAATTGGTCCAGTATCAAGCAAGAAATTTAAGTTAGCAGCGGCGAAACAAGCTATAATGTTAACATGTGCAATTGTGCAGCTTGTATTAACTTTCACTGAGGGTCTGACAACATTGTGGAAAGGTCTAAGGTCAATTTTTCAGTTAAAGAGTAAGAGATCCTTTTTTTAAACCTAAAAATATCCACAAAGTTGTATTCACTAAACCCACTGGACTCCATGACATTTTAGCAGTGTAAAATACGCTTCATTCAAAGTCAATAGAAACAAAATAACACTATAACAAGCCGTTTTGGGTCATCTTTCCACTTTTCCAAACATCAAAACTCTAGTTTTGGTTGAAATGAACACATAGTTTATCGATTAACATGTGAAAAGATGTTGGCTCTATACACACAAAAATAATTGTTTTTTTAAATTGAGTTTGGTAGGTTTAGTGCCAGAGACTTCAAAGCTGTTTCTGGTCAAACAGAAAGGTCTCAAATAAGTTTTAAAGGTCTATCTGTGAAGGGATCCTTTTCAAAATGTTGTCAGACGCCTAGAATATTTTTCTGAGCCTCTCAGTGGCAAAACAATACATTGAAGCTTGTTTCGCTGCTGCCAACTGTGGCAATCTTGTTAATACTGGAGCAATGTCAAAGATTGTTTTTCTTATCAGTCACTTCGACAAAAAAACATTGGAAAATAGGCTCCATGTTGAAAAAAAGAGAATTCTGTAGAGTTTATAGACATGATGCTGTGAATTGGGAGGTTTTGAAGGTTTCTTTGATCTCTTGAGGCTGCACAAGTTATCAAATTAATTACAGAGAATTTCCCAAATCTCTGTTTCCAGGTCAATTTTTTGGCAGAGGACATGTCTTTACATAGCTCTTTCCACTCCACATCTTCCAAACAAGCTCTGCCACATGATGACAGTCATGAAGGACATGATGAAGTCACACCAGCTGGGTCTTCCCAACATGTTGTAAACTTTTAGTTTTAGTTAGATTAGGAAATGGCTTAAAATGATTCACATAAAAACGTTTAAAATGAATGACATGACATCATGAACATCAATGCTTCACAGACTAAGGTCAGTAAAACTTGGTTAATTTAAAAAAGTGAGAGTTGACTTATGGTTTCACTCGAGACAAAAAACCCTTGTCTCCTGAGTGAAACCCTGTTTTTGTCTGACCCAGCCACCTTCATATACATAATTTGGTGCTCTGACACTCACAAGAGGTTGCTGCCTAACACAAAACTTAATTTTGGGACGTTATGAGCTTCTTGCACAAACCACCTATACAAGGTTGGATAGGCTTAAACATTTAAGTCGCTCTATAGCAACAATGGATCAATAACTACAATTACAGTATGTGAAATAAGTCAGTGTAGTGAGAAAATACCTCAGCCTCCAATTTGCCAAAAATCCATTAACATGTCATAAAGATACCTGTGTCACCAAGTAGTCTCATCTTTCTTTAATTCATTGTTCATTGCCATTGATAATGGCCACAATGCCATTATCTGCAGTGTCAGTATATCAATGAAATTGCATATTCTGTGTGTGTTTGTCTTTGGTAATTAAAAAACTATCAAACTGTACATTTTAGGCAACAAATCAGCTAAAATATTGCCCCCATACTAATACAGTACACTGCATTAAGCATCTTGGTTATCAAGCCTAAACTCCACACCAACTCTGGTATAAACTAAGTCTGAAAGAATGTTTTCCTGCAACTTGATATCTGAACACGATAGGCTCAAAAGGATGTGTGGATGAAGATTGAAAGAAGTGAAGCAAGAGAATTGTTGACTCAGTTGGCCTCACTCTCTCATGCTGGGCCTTGGCATTGCTTCTGTGCTCAAAGTTAGCTGTAAGCAGGAGGATTTGTTCTCCCCTACAGAGCCTAACCGCCGTGCAAAATCTGTCTTGAAGTACCCTATTGTCGTTAGTCCGTCTATGCACATCTACTAATTCTTTCCCATAAGTGAGGTGTAGTCGTCAACCCGAAACACAGTCTACCTTCTGATTTTATGCACCGTGTCTACTCTTCGAGCAATATTGCATCAGTTTTTTAAAAGTCTGTAGTAATTCACAAGGCTGGAGCTTTAATGTGAATGCTGACCTCGCGGTAAGTGAAAGTGTTAACTTACTTAAAAATATATCAAGTTTGAGGGTTCCTCAAAGTGTAAAAGATATCCAGATATACTGTTTAAATAAACATACCGTACGATGCTGTGCAGCCCAGCAGAATGGGAGTGGAACTTTACACAAGCTCAATCTTTTGCCGAGATGCATGCTCAATGTATTCTGTGCGTCACACTTAGCATGTGTCCCTTTTGCTGTCCAAGTCACTTCACAGACTTCCTCTGGGCTGCACAGTCAAGTCTTCACAGAAGCTGTGGAAGAACTGTCTGTCTTTGAAGTATAAACAGTTGGAGTTTTTTCATGCACTTCAAAGAGTGCATTTGAACTTTTTATGTATACACCTTTTATAGTGCAAATATTTATGGCTGGAGTCCTCTAGTCACGTTTCAGTGACTGCTCACTGCGTTTGTGTGGATACTGGTGCACTCGTGGATGTACAGTACATGTAGGTTCTAGTATAATTCAGACAACATGAAACAAAACATGAAAGCTTCACTTCCAAATGAATCATATTGTTTTTAGGTGGGCTGTATTCAAAGTACAGACTCAGCAAATTTGTGTGAGTATAAAGTCTCAAAATCAAACAAACATCGTACAATGGAGAATGAATGAAACATTCAAACATAGATGGTGTTATGAAGACAGAGGCTGCATTTACATGCAGGCCAAAGCTTTGATCTTTTACCAATCGTGAATGTCCTGTAATCATCAAAATATTTAAATAGCAGCATCTGTCCATGTAACTAACAGTGATTCAGACAACTGCATTTTGCCATTTGCCAAATAGCTTGACTTTTGATTTTCAAATGATTTCAGAATTAATTTAGATTTCATTAAAGTGTTGCCAGAGAGAGTTGCATTAGATCAACAGAGAATGGACAGCAGTGGGACTGTGAGTTTCTTGATCTGATGTGTTTATTTTCTCCTGGTTTTGGTAAAATGTGTTGGAAGGAAAAAAAATGTTTGTGTCTGTCAATAGATGTAATGTAAAAGGTGTTATGTTCCTGTTAAAAATTGAAAAAGTCAGAATGAAGTCTTTCTAGTACATTTTTTCTAATAATGCATTAAATGTAATTCATGCAATGGCCGACACAGGTCACTCTCTGATAAATTAATTAATCACTTTGAATTTCAGGAATCACTCACTCATAGTACTCAGCTGCTGGGGTGATCTTGTACTTGGCGTAAGATGTTCCATTGCCCAGGACAGATCCGTTGAGGATTTTTGGGTCGGTGCAGTTCTCACTGTTCCAAATGTTGTTACAATTAAGCCACGGGAGATCATTGGTCATGGAGGAGAACAGGTAGTAGAGAGACCAGGCAATGATGACATTGTAGTAGAAGCCAACATACAGGGCTATGATGATCACAGTATAGCCCACACCTGAGGAACACAGAGTTATTAGTGAAGAAGAACAAAATGGTGGTTTACACTCACACCGTGCTCAGTGCAGATGCAGCCCAGTGCAAATTGACTTAATACACACTCTCTTTAGGGACAACCATGTTTGATTCATTTTCTGTTGTTAATAGATCTTTCATAATGTGAACTGTTCCCAAATAATTAGTATAGATACATGCTGCATCTCAGTATTGCTGATACGTACAGATACACATTGAAACATTGATATTTGCTTGATTATGTGTGATAACATTGATGGAATTAATGCATTTATTTTAGAAACTCAAATAACTCTAATGTTTATCTTGTGCACCAGATGACAAATGACTTACTAAACACCAATATTGTTTACTAACTGAAGCTTTTACACACACAGATTTCCATTTGTTGATTGACTGTAAGTTAAGTACCTCCACCAGGTGGTGTAGTTTGGCTGTGAACACATCATATTCGTGTAAACATCAAATTGCCCTTTTCGCTTTTAAACCAATTACCAATATAAATATTTGACTTTCAGACACTTACATATTAAACAAATTTCATCACTTCTCTTACTGCATTGAACATCATACTCATCTAAAAATATGGTAGATCTTTTGTAACAGTACCTCTAAGCCCTTTGCCTTCACACTCTTGGCCTGAACGCATTACCCACAGATTAAGATGAATTCTAAAGGTGACAACACAAACACAAATTATGTTCTAAAGGAAAATTGTGTAAATTCAGAAAATCGGTCCTTTGCGTTCACAATAGATCAAGTTATTGTCAATATTACAGCCATTCCAATTGTGTGTGTCAATAAGTCTTCGTACACTGGGTGACAGTGGGCAGCCATATAGGTGAGCTCTCCAGCAAATGTGCAGGTGATTGACCCTGAATGAGCATACGCTTTTTGACCACGTCCCAGAAAGTATCTTGTCAGGTAGAATGTACTGCGCTGTTTGTTTTTGTATGAATAAAAAGTTAAATTGTGTGGTAATTTGTGAGTGCATGAGTCTAACTAGCTGGATCCAGTTTAGCAATCCTTCAACAACTTTTAGTGGCAGAAGTCTTCTACAGTCAATGTCTCTCAATACATTACTACTGTATGTGGCTAAGAGATTGTCCACTTGTTTAACAGTCAATGAGCTGTGCATAGTCCCTTAGGTGGACAGGAAGACAACTGTTGTTTGTTGAGGGGTACCTTGGGGTTGTTGTGATCATAACGGCATCACTGTAATCACAATCATCATGATCATAACGATGTGGTGGTATGTTCACCACTACATTCTTGTGGCAGAATGTAGTGGTGGGTACATTTACATTGTCATTCATTAAACCTTGTGTTCACAGACATCCACTAGGCACTAATGCTTACTTTCCATCATTTTGCACTCTTCTCTTAAGTAAATTTTGGGATGAGTTGTTTTGTATCCACTGGAATGTTATATCCTTACATAAAAACGGAGAAGCCATAAATCCATCACCTGCTCATTCTCAGCAGGAAAAAGCAAACCCTCCTCAGTCCTGAAGCCAACAAAAGCAATGACTTGTTCTGATTCAATGGTGCAGCCTAATGGACCTATTTTAAAACGTGCTGCTTCAAAAGTTAATCTGTTGTATAAGGGACTGCAACATAAGAAAAAGATAGGCTTCCAGATGCATGTTGTTAGATCTCATTTCCTTGCTGATATCCGTAAGAAGGCTAGTGCTAGTCAGGACAGCTCTTTGCAGGTTTGGCTTTCTGGTGAAGTCCATATCACAGGGAAAAGATCATTTGTAGTTGCTATAATTAACTTTATTCAAGTTTCAGTTTTATTTTACAACACATCTGTGCTAGTCTAGTATTTTATAATGTGCTCAAAGCTGTCTCTATGACAAAAGCACATAACAGATCTTTGATTGTTTGATCTGAGATTTTTGGTTGGGTCTCAGATTAATTCAATTGCCTTGGAACACCATTGACCTCAACTACGTATTTCAGCCTGTCGTGGACACTAGCCTGATTTGCTTTTGCTTCACTCATTTTAAATCGACATTTAAAAAAGAGGGGTATAAGGTTGGAAGTGCAAGAGGAAAAAGTTCAGAAAAATACAGAGAGGTGAAACAGAGAAAGAGGCGATGTGAAAGAGATTAGTTATAAGTGACACTTATGAACCTATGAGGTTTATTAAAGGACAAGAACAAAGGGGTGAATGAAAAGGTCACGGCACTAAAGAGAAGCAACAAAAGAGCATGACTGAGTTTTACGTTGCAGGGTTAAAGAGGGTAAATAAAGGCTGAAGTAAATAGACACACACAAGTTTAGTGTGTGTGTGTGTGTGTGTGTGTGTTTGTGTGTGTGTGTCTGTGTGTGTGTGTGTGTGTGTGTGTCTGTGTGTCTGTTAAAGCTCACCTTTAAAGACAGGGCAAATTTTCCAAACTGTAGCCGCTCCTTCCCTGTTGTACTGGCCCAAGGCAAGTTCCATATAGAACAATGGCATCCCGGCAATCACCAAGAAAAGAATGTACGGGATCAAAAAGGCACCTGGAGAGAGAAATCATTTCATGCTTTCACATTTTTAAGTATTTTTTAGCTAATTTCCTGCTACTGTGACTTTAGCTTACAGAAAAAAAAACATGTTGTAGAATAGGTGCTCAATGTAGAAATAAGTGCTATGCCAAAACAACATACCAAAAGAAAAAAAGGGGAAAGAAATGGTGTTTGGAGGTCTTGATATTATTTAAAAGAACAACACTTCATAACATACAAGCAGGAAGGATCACTTTCACATTGTGCCTCAGCAGCACATCCACCAACAAGGAAATGACTTGCTGTAATTGAAGTGTTCTTGACATTGTCCATCAAAAATAACACATTATCTACACTGTACACTGTATGCATTACTTTAGATTCTACAGTAATGAATACATTTTGCTGAAGGCCAACATGATTGAAAGGACAGTTGACTTTTGATGGCACTGAGTACAACATGTTGATTTTCGCCATGTGAATCGTCAGGGCACGCATTGCAGTGAGCGCTCTGTTGATGAGGATTGTTGAGGGTAAACCAACACACACTGTACTTTTTTTCTCTCACTACATTACAGCTTTAGTGCTAAATAGTTGAAAACAGATTCCCACTTACTGAGTACACCTGAGCTCAGACACCTTTTCCGTTGCAAATAAGCCTTACACTATATTTGGACTGGAAAAAGCAGATATTGATAGTCAATGCTAAATCATTTCATGATTAATTTGACATTATAAAAAGCTACAGGTGGGTTTTAGAGCTACAGTGGCTTTACACATGTACAAGCTTCTATGAAAGGGGACATTTTTAAAATAACAATGTAATTAGTTAATTAATACCAATTTTGTCCTATTTTCCAAACATTTGAAATGAAAACAGAAACCTATTAAAGTTAAAAAACGTTGTTGTTTGTGATTCAACTACACACACCACTTTCTTCGCCCTGCACTACAGTGCACCTTCAGTTTTTAATGGTTTTTAGGGTTATTATTCTGTATCCAGACTTAATGAGTAACTAGGAGTCCTGAAAACCTTCGGGAATTATTTGACCTTTCACAAGATAATCAGTTTACACATTATTATCTTTTTCCCATGTGCATGCTTGAAGAAATGATGCCTTTCCTTGATCGTGTGAGTTACAGTAAATAACCTTCCCATTAATACGCATGGAAGACTTACACAGCTAATTTAAGTAGGTTATATTACAGGAACTATAATTAGGAAAACAACACAGAAAAATAACAGAAATCTTATCTTAATCGAATCTGAATAACTGTAGCTGGAGCTTTGTTCGAAAGTGTCAAAACAACTGGAAAGATTTGAAAGTAAAAATTAGGGACGCTTTGGCACCTGACCCCTAAATGAATGAAAGAAGAAAGAACATCAATGAAGAAACAAAACTACTTACATTTTTCTTTGGGGACTTATTATAACTTGCAGTGTACCTGGCCGACCCAGTCCCGCATTGTCAAATTGATGTTGATGTTTCTACAAAGATTTAATATCTGAGCATGGCGACGCGCCATGGTAAGTTTTTCAAATTGTTAAGGCATCTGTGCACGCGCTGTAATCGATATGAAATATATAGTTTACTCACCTCCTCCATTTTTATAGCACAAGTAAGGAAATCTCCAAACATTGGCCAGGTCAACCGCGAAGCCAATAACCGACAGGAGAAAGTCTATTTTCTTGCCCCAAGTTTCTCGCTCGTCCTCGGTGGATCCGGGAGGACCTGCGAGGTGGCCAGGGGTTTGAATGATGGAGGAACTGGTGTACTGGACACCATTCTGGTCCTTCACCAGTATCAGTTCAACCTCTTTTTTCTCAACATTGCAGTTCAGCGGGGCCACCGACGAGAGCTTGTGTTCTGCCAGAACCTGGATATTCATCTTCTCCCTGGTGCTCTCACGGCCCCCTGCGCCTTCGGGCGGAGCTGAAGGTCTGAGCCGGTGCGTTTAAGGACCACAATCCCGCTGACGAAACACCGGATAAGCGACTGTTCTCCACCGAAAATACAGCTGATACCTCCGCGTACACGGGCTGGAGAGGAGGGGATACAGATAGTTTGGAAAGGTTTGGTGTTTGTGCGTAAAGTTTAATTACGAAAAATACAGTTTAGGACTGCATGGTGTGGGAAAGGTGACATTATTCCTCCCATATCAGTAAGACCTAATGTCTGTGTGCTGCTAATACCTGTACATTATTCAAATAAAACATTGCATGTGTATTCTGATTTCCAGCAATAGCAGGTGAAAGACAGTTCAAAGCGAATTCGTCTCCACGTCACCCCGAGCGCTGAGCGTGTTTTGCGCTGTCAAACAACCACGTAAAAGCATCCCTCTTAAAGACAATAAAAAAGATAAATGGTTATTTGAATATGTCACAGTTCCTAAATATATTTAAATCTGAAAGGCAATGTAAAGCTGAAAGGCTTTCCTCCGTACTTGGTAAAGCTAGGGACACTTCTCCATGACCCGATGCTGCTGTTGTCCAGATGCATCTGAGGGAAGACTGCCCATTGAGAAGGGATCATAAGACTCGCCTTCTGCCAGTGGATACGATATCAAATGCAGGCTTTTAAATTGGGTTGCTCTCTCTCTTCCACGTGATATTTTATAATTGAAGACTTTCTCTCCAGTCTGATGTGGACTTGGTATGAACGCTGTTTTCTCTGAGCTTAAGT
Organism: Etheostoma cragini; assembly: GCF_013103735.1. Lineage (NCBI taxonomy): Eukaryota > Metazoa > Chordata > Actinopteri > Perciformes > Percidae > Etheostoma > Etheostoma cragini. Next base: position 27,435,485 of record NC_048407.1, read on the forward strand.
TCCCATAAACTTGTGCATCTGCTTTAGACTTGTCAGCGCAACAGTCACTCGGGAGCACAGTAGTTATAAGATGAGATAGCGGAAAAAAACCTTTTCTGTAAATCAGATGTTTTGTTTTAGAAAACCTCTATGTGAACTTTATAATCTATGGGCCTGTGTATTTATATGATTAAGAATGTTCCATGTCAAGAATTGAATAAAATAAAAGGAGAATACAATATAACGAAGGATCATGGATTTGATTTTTAGATTTAAGCTTGGATATAACAATTTTCAAGAGACATAAGATAACTTTACCTTCCGCTCCATATAAGTGCTTGGATTTCACATGCAGCAAAAACTTTTTTTTAATGTTTTAATTTTGACTTTATCTGTTTCTTCTCTGTACTAAACAGATTGAATTACAGTTTTTCTAAGAAGCCATGAAAGCATTGTGTTCCATGTGTAATTCAATTCTACAGCAGCTTTAGCCAGGGGCAATGATTTTTATTAGATATGGTTGATCAGTTCATCCCATTTAAGTCAATGAATGTTCTTTTTGCTCTCCAGTGCTTGTTTTATAAAAACCCTAATAGGGCTGGTTTTGGGCGTTTTGTTTGTGAAGATTGAATAACTGCAGCCATGTTAAAGGAAAAGAGCAGGTAACAAGGAAGGATAATGTGTTATTACTGTTGTTCTCTCCTGAGTTAGTTCTATTCTTTTGCCCTTTGTTTTGTCTTGTCAGGTATCTCTAGCCAAGAATTGCCATCATGGTAGTGTTTGATGGGGGAGTGTATTTCTTGATGTGTACTAGTGTGATGATGTTGTACATTCAATAAGTGTATTTCTTAAAATTTCAAAGGCACAAATAGTCCGCAGAAGCATAGTTTGATTGAAACTGTCCCTCAGAAAGGACTTCCGGATGGAAAGCAGGTGCATATCGAGGATAGACAGTAACAAGTAGGAACTGAACCTGTGATCGTGCACCTGCAGAAGTGTACTGCTAAAGGCAAAATGATATCCTCTTCACCTGTTACCTTTATCATCCTGGATTCCATCTTATTTTTCTTAAGGTTCAACCTCTCCCATGTTTACCTTGGATAAGAATCTAATGAAACAAGACGGAGCCTCGCGGAAGTCACAGTATGACCCTCTGGATTTAACCTAAGGCCAGTAGAGTGAGTTCCTCTGAGCAACAGTACCTCATCTCGTGCTTCGGACAACACCTACACTCCAAACACATTTGTGAGAATGTGGTGTCATTGTCCTCAAAATTCTTGAAATAATAACCAGTTTTTCTGTCTCCTTCATGTATATCTCAAAGACTTTTATCTCACAACCCTTCCATCTCCAAGTTACTGGTGAATGGAGAAGATAACAGGGGGCACACACACAAGTTGAGTTACAATAGTTGGTAGTAATTAAGGGACACAATCAGGGAGGTTTGAACTGTGAGAATGCTTGAAAAAAAGAATAAAAGCATGTGATTGATTGACAAGTCTCAGAGGAAGATTACATCTCCCATAAGAGACAGATTTATTTTATTTAAATACTGACATTTTTAATGTTTTCTTATGTAATTTTGTTTGTACGACTTATTGTTGCACTGTCATAAACACTGGAACACATCATATGTTATGTCAATTGGCTCCTAGAAATAAATAGAGAATCATTGTCATCAATGAATGAACATGTTTTTTCCTTGCCTTGCAAAGCATAGAGGGATGGGTTTAAGTTTTTTTTGGATCATGTAAACACTTCCACACCTTATTTGGCAAGTCTCCCTGACAAGTAAAAGGCAAATGTCTTTTCCACAACCTTGTGCTGTCTGATCTTTGAATATTACAACGGAAACATTGTTGCCCGTCATCCAAAAAAACATCTGGAACAGAATCAAACAAAAGAGCTGTGAAACATTCAAAACATTGAGCAAAAAATAAAAAAGCCTTGGCTGCAGATACCGCAGCAGACACTGGCGTTCATACGGTTCCCCAAATCTTGCCCTCACCGGGACCTTCACTCTTCCTCTAAACAATCACATAGGAAATGAGGAACAATCACTTCCCCGAGAGAATAATAAGAGAGAGAAAGTCAACAAGGTGTCATCTGGTGTGATAAGGAAACGTAACAATGAGTTTTGGAGGAACTCCCTAAAGGCAAGGCAAGGCAGCTTTATTTGTCTAGCAAATTTCAACAACAGGGCAATTCAAAGTGCTTTAAACAAAAACAGTTAAAAAAAAACAGTTAAAAAATAAAAAAATATAAACAGGTAAAACACCAGAATAAAATGTATAAGAAATTATACATTAAAGAAAGGCAACATCAAAAAAGAAAGGTCTTCAGCGTTGATTTAAAAGAACTGAGAGTAGCAGCGGATCTGCAGTTTTCTGGAAGCTTCTTCCAGATATGCGGAGCATAGAAACTGAACGCTGCTTCCTCCTGTTTAGTTCTGACTCTTGGGACAGAAAGCAGACCTGTCCCAGATGACCTGAAAAATCTGGGGGGTTTGTAATGTAGTAGCAGATCAGAAATGTATTTTGGCCCTAAACCATTTAGTGATTCATAAACTAGCAAAAGTACTTTGAAATAAATTCGTTGAGGCACTGGAAGCCAGTGTAAGGATTTGGGATTTCTGATTGATTTTTTAGGGAGACCTGTAAAGACACTGTTACAGTAGTCAAGTCTACTGAAGATGAAAGCATGGAGAAGTCCTTTAACCCTTGATGTATTCTTAAGGTTATAATAGGCTGACTTTGTAATTGTCTTCATGTGGCTGTTAAAATTCAGGTCAGAGTCCATGACTACACCAAGATTTCTGGCTTTGACATTTGTTTTTAACATTGTTGCTTGCAGCTGAGCGCAGACTTTTAATCGTTCTTCTTTTGCTCCAAAAACAACCACCTCAGTTTTTCCTTCATTTAATTTCACAAAGTTATGGCACATCCTGCCGTTACTATGGTCAATGCACTTAGTCAGTTTTTGTATTGGACTATTGTCCCCTGGCAATAAGGTTATGTAAATTTGTTTGTTGTCCGCATAACCATGGTAACTTATTTTGTTGTTTTCCATAATCTGAGCCAGTGGAAGCTTGTAGATGTCAAACAGAAAAGGCCCCAGAATGGAGCCATGGGGAACTCTGCACGTCATATTTGTATGCTCAGATGCATAATTACCTAATGACACAAAATAGTCCCTATTCTTTAAGTAGGATTCAACCCAGTTTAGTACTGAGCCAGAAAGGTCAACCCAGTTTTCCAATCGGTTTAGTAATATATCATGGTTAACTGCGTCAAATGCAGCACTGAGACCAAGAAATAATAAGACTGAAATTTTGCCACTATCTGTGTTAAGGTGGATGTCATTAAATACTGATACGGAAATCCGACTGAGGTATCAAAACTGCCTTTTAGTAACAAGAAATGGTTGAGTTGTTGAAAACCGCTCTTACAATGATTTTAACTGAAAACGAAAGGTTTGATATTGGTCTATAGTTACTCATTAGTGATGTGTTTAGATTATTCTTTTTTAAGAGTGGCTTGATTACTGCAGGTTCTAGGGCCTGGGGAAGAGACTTGTTCACAATCTGAAGAAGATCAGAAGCCAATCAATTCAAAACATTTTCAAAAACACTAGTTGGTAGAATATCAAGGCAACAGGAGGCGCTTTTCCGATGTTGTATAACGTCCTTCTGGTTTTTATGGTTGATTGGATGAAATTTTGTCATATTGGAACTACTTTTACTTGAACACCGTGACAGCACATATCCTGTACTTGATATGAAGGCACTGACCGTTTGTCTAATCTTCTAAATTTTGTCTTTGAAAAAGGAGGGAAAGTCATCGCAGGACTTGGTTGATAAAAGGTCAGATGCTACTGGTACTTAAGGGGTTTGTTAACCTATCGACAGCAAACAAATCCTATTAATTATTATTGCTTCTGGAGATAATGTCAGAGAAGAAGGATGTCCTTGCATTACTTAGTTCCAAATTATAAATGCAAAGTCTATCTTTATATGTGTTATAATGGACCAGGAGATTCGTTTTTTGCCACCTTCGTTTAGCTTTTTGACACTCTTGACACTCCAAAATGTATAGTCCAGTAATTTATAAACATCCAAAAGCTGCGGCTGGTAGTTTCTCTCAGAGGAAAAGCAAGATTATCAGCAAAAATATGCAAGCAGAGGCAGGAGCAAGCAGCAAAGCATCCGCACTGTAAAAAGCAGGAAGGGCGTGTAGAGCCAAAAGAGACAGCTTGCCAGGTTCAAGACTGCAGGAGTCAAGTGTGGTGCAAGATGTGTGTTTTGTTTGGTCATGTGTTTGTAAGTGCATTATGGTCCCATAAAACAATGTGTAGATATCCACACTGTGCCAGCATCTATAGAAGCTAACACACCCATCAGAGCTCAATGAACACTTTGCGCTGAGAAGCTGGACATAAGCCATGTATGAGCAAACAAAGCAGTGGGTCCATTTCTTTTTACAGAGGTATGTTTTGCTGCCAAGCATTGTTCAAAATCCAGATAATTATATTGAAAAAGATTATACTGGGCATCCCAAAGTTTGCCAAAACACACAGTGTCAGTACAGACTGCTGGATTAAAGAGAAAGAGTTATACAAGGATATACAAGACATCTAGAGTATTTTCATTAAATGATCGATAGAAGAACAAGAACAAGGCCTCTTGGATTAAAACATTTCACTTAATGTAAGCATCAGATGCTAATACATGACCTATCAAAGGCATTGTTTCAGTCGTGTGAGAAAAAGGAGAGAACAGCTTTAACTCTCCTTGAAATTTCCTCAGTATTTACCATCTATAGGTCAAATCCATCAACACAATAGGTTGAATACCCTCAACGTTTTTGAAAGAAATGGATGACTGGGTCTGAACTTGGGGTGTAGCCAGGAGGACATCCTCATTTGGCTTTAGAAACCAGGGCTACCTGGCTCAATTGCGGAGCACAGTAGTGTCACATCTATTAAACAGTGAGGCCTGTCGGTTCTGACCTTTCCGTCCAGCCTGGCACAATGACTCCCTCATCCTTGTGTTCACAAACAGAGGCTGCTCACTCAATCAGGTCCTGAGGAGACCAAATTGCATTACCAACACATATCACCCACAATCTACTGCGACAGAATCACCCCCCAGGCAGGGATGAAATGGACACAGCAATATACAACAGCCATGCAGAGAAAAGAGGAAGGTTGGAGGGGTGTGGGGCCCAAAGAGGAGAGCTGGAGCTGTGTATGGGGAAGGAGTTGCGCTATAACAATGTCACTTAATTGATTTCATGCCATCTCATCAATTTTGATTAAAATGAAATGAGCCTTTGTACGTTTGAAAAGGTTAAAACAAATTGAAGGTGGAAATCACAGCTGGTAATCACAGTTTGTCTAACAGCGGGCTGTTAATGAAGCAACACGCTCTCTATCATTCATTTCAACCTCCTCTGTGCATATGGAGACAAGAATGTCCTTTTTTGTGTGTGTTTGTGTGAGCACATTCACGCAAGTTGTATTTAAAACAGCATGTATAGCATCATGGCCTCCTTATAGATGAACTGACAGCAGTGGAGCTGGAAGATGCAGTTGTGCAAAAATGAATTAACGGGTCTCAACAAAAAGTTTAAAAAAGTAAGGTTTTGACCATAAAACAAATTGATAACTAATTTTCATGAAAGAAGTGACTATCTGATGAAAATGTTTATTTTCGTCCACTTATTTACGTGTGATTTACACAAATTCTCTGTTTGAGAAATTCTATCGACAGAATTGACAAGCACATGTGGTAAAGGAATCCTTTCACATGGTAAAGAATCCTTCAGAATCTGTCTTTATCAATGCATTACAGTATCTTGTTCTCCAAGTCTCATACAGTATGCCCAAGTGTTTCTTTAATGATACAATGTTCCATTACTACACAGATACCTTGAGGTAACCTTGCCCCTTATGACCTCATAAGTAGCAAGATTCCAGATTGGCCCACCTGAGCTTTCATTTCCTCAAAGGCAGAACAGGATACCCAAGGCTTGGCTTACACCTATCGCCATTTCTAGCCACTGGGGACCACAGGCAGGCTGAGGGAACACATATTAATGTTAAAAAAAACTCATAAAGTGGAAGTTTCATGCCACGGGACCTTTAAAGGACAGGCCAAGATGACAAAAAGTGTCAAACTCAAAGTGGTACTTACAAGCAGTACAACACCAAACACACACATTGGAACTGTTGTAGCTAACTACTGGCACCTGGTGGTGGTTTAGAGAACCACAGGTGCACGTGTAGCCCTTTCATTGCCTTATTAATTACAGACATTATACAGAAGTTTCCTCAGTGGTGAATATAAAAACACAGGCAAGTTCAAAATTGTATTCTTGTTTTATTTTTAAAAAGCAAACTTTGCAGTGTTAACAAAAAAGAAAAATCATATAATTCCAATGCACCTTGCTTAATAAATAACAGAGCTGCTTGTTAATCTGAAAGCATACCCCGCTGGGATATGCTGTTGTGAAGAAGCACTGTTGCCTTTTTGCTCACAAATTGCCCTATTTCCAGTGGCTGATTTGCTTAAGTAAACTTACAGCTGCGTAGATGTGCTGCTGTCTCAGCAACAACAGTCTTCAGTAGAAATGCAAATAGATAAACATGCAAAGCAAACCTCTGGCTAATTATACAGCCGTCTTACATGGTCTGTGTCCCTGAGCACTGGAAAAAAGTGTAATGCACAGCATGTAAGCTCTTCGAAGACATAACTTTAATATACAACATCTGTAGGTTGGGAGACTGGAAATTTCTCATTAAAGCTTACTGTACACTAATTATACTGCAACACAAAAGCACAAGGGCTCTTTGCTTATATTTAAAAAGGTGTTGGTTTGGCATTTTTTGTACTTATTTACAGAAGACCACAAAGACAGTGGAGAAGGTACACAAAGCTACGTTCATCTAAGCAAGGGTTAGCTCAGGCTCCAGAGAATGATGTATCAGAGTCAAAAAACATAGCGCGGCAGTTGTTTAAGTATATCATAACACACTGTCACTAACAATAAAACTCCAAAGATTGCAGGGTTTAGAAATATAAAACACTGATGAGTGCCCACATGACATGTTTTCATCTTATGCCTAGCTCTTCATTTATTTATTTTTATTTGATGAACACATGATTAAAACACACAAACATTTTTCAGGATAAAAAGGTCTGCAATGCCATATGATTTCTTGTGCAGTGACTTAGGGAAGTGGTTCTTTGAAATCTCTATAAGGCACTAAAATTGAAAACGAACACGCTCTGAAAAAAACGTCTATAAAAAGGCAAGCACATGACCTAATATGGCTCTGCTGTGGCAAATGACTTGAATCTGCTAAAAGTCAGAGAGAGAAGATGACAACTTTTGCTTTTTTCTTCTCAGTGCAGTGGATACAGTGTTCTGTCTCATTGCAGTCAAGGAGAGTTAACAGTCATCCTTAATCATCTTTTTTGTCAGAGGTGCTGTCTTCTGTTTTTTCCTCTGAACTGGCCTGACCGGCCAATTCCAAATCACCTGGACTTGCCTCTTGGATTGCTTGGTATCTCTGAAGCTCTAGGTATGTAGTGAAAAGCTTGGCGTACTCCGGGTGGACTGTGGCAAAACTTTGAAATTCAGCTGAATCAAAGGCACATAGAAAAGCGTTAGGATACACTGTAGCTCAGGAAAGTAATTATAATAGTGGTAAAATACTGTCTCTATTTACTGCACATATTCCCACTCCATAATATTCTGGAGGAATTGCAAAAGAAGGCCAGATGACTAAGATGTAGCTTGGCGTTGGGAGTCTACTCACTGAAGGTGATGAAACCAGAGTCGTCAGCATCGATCTCCTTGAAGAGCTTGGCCATGTTAAGATTGGACACACACAAAGCTGAGCGCAACAGAGAGGTAAACTCCTCTCGGGTGATTTTCTCATCCTCATCTGTATCAAACAGCTGCACGCGATAGGACAGGAACAGAGAAAATAATTATTTCAATTTCCAATTTTTCCATGTTTAGAAAAATTAAAAGGTTATTTAAAGTGATCACATAATGCTCATTTTTATAATTGTATTAAGAGCTTGTACCTTGAAAAGGTTTACATGGTTAATAAAAAAAACAACAACACCCTATTTCTGTCGTACTGCACATTCATGCAGCTCCTCTTTTCACCCTGTGTGTTGAGCTCTCCGTTTTCGCTACACACTTCTGTTCCATCTCTGTTGGGAGTCGCACATGCACATGCACAGTACTGCTAGCTTGTCAATTGCAAAGTATGAGGGAGTGCCATGCTAGCAGCTAGGCGAGCATTATAACGTGTGTTACAAAGTGACACACATTTGTCACAGAAGTAAAGGCTGGACTACATTAGAGATGTTTTCTCTGGAAGATGGTAAGTCCCTTTGGAGTGGACTTTCGGCCTTTTCACTTTGTAAACCTATAACGTTCACAAAAACTAAATATATGACAAAATTTAAAAAAAATTAAAAAAGGAAAAAAACAAAACGCATAATTTGAGCACTCTAATGGTTGAAAATAGGTAGGCGGGTTAGAAAAAAACGTACACAAATTGGGGAAATCAATTAGTTGGACAAAAAGTTAAATTATTACACCAGAACTGTTACTCCAGAACCACACATGACTTATGGGGATCATGGCTCCACATCCTCCACAGCAGACACACATAGTCAACTAGACATCATCCAAGCCTCTGTAAATGCTGTGCTAAAATGTCAACTAATGACAGGTATGGGTAATTTAGCTTAGGTTTAGTACTTGTGTTTGCATTTTGCCTATTTTATTTTTATTTTAATATTAAGCTTGTGTGTATATTAAGCACACACACAGTATATATATATATATATATATATATATATATATATATATATATATATATATACACACACACATACACACACACACACACACACACACACACACAAGCAGCTGCCTGGGATCCCACCATACACATTTCTGTGTCTTTGTATTCAGTATACGAGCTATTTCTTCAGTCCCTAGTATGAGCACAGCAATGTCACAATACTTCTACCTGAAAAGCCATTCGGAGCACATCTTCAGTGTTGGCTGGTCGACACAAGATGGTCACGCCGATGACGTACTCTCTGAAGTCTATGGTGCCATCTCCATTCTAGACAGGGTCAAAGAAACAACAACAAAAATACATTAGTCCTGAAATGCACAGATTGTTAAAATGGATAGTACTTCACTTGTTAACTCATCAACTGTTTTGAATGTATGAGTTTTGTAAATTAAAGGGTAATATATATACATACACATACATACATACATACATAAACAAACAAACAAATAAAATAGCACAAGTAATTTCTATAAATCGCAATTCTCTATTACTGGAAAAAGGAGGCATAGGCATTCTGAGGAAAAAGGGTTTTATGCTTCCAACTCTGGTAGGCATACAGTGAAGGAGGCCAAACTACTGTAATCATAATTTCCTCTTCCAGGCTGTATAAATCCTGAGCCCACATCATGATTCCCTCCCAAGGTTGACTATAGTCAGTACACATTATGTGCAGTGATGTAAAATATATATTATGTAAAATGAACATTAAAATTGTTGTTTGTTATGTTGTCAACCAGTATATTTATGCTGTGTTTCCTGCAGGATGGAACAGTTTTACTGTACCAAGACTTAATCCAATTCTGTGCGTCAAAAGAAAATTCAGTGTCATTCATAATGGAACTATTCGGTGGTCAAAGTCTCTCACCCTGTCAAACAATGCAAACAGCTCCTCAAGGGCTGGGTTGACAGGCAGCTTCAGGAATGTGGCAAACTCTTCAATGGTGATCCGTCCTCCTTTACAAGAGCTGGCCATGGCTGCAAAGCCATCTAGCTCCTTCTTCACATTGTCCCACTTCAGACTGAGGAGGAAAGGCACACAGTGGATGTTGTGGTGTTTCTTATACTCTGTCAAACTTTGTATTTTACATAATTGCTCTCAAGCTACATAAAGTCAATCACTTACAGATCGGTTGTCAGGTGTGTGATAAACAACATTGTCAATAAACAAACAAAAGCCTTCAAGCCAAATTTGTCATTACAAATGACCCTATATGACGATGCCTAGAGTGTACTTAAGTGAGATGTTCTTACTTGAGTTTACGGCTAATTTTGGTGAACTCAACGAGGCCGGCCTCCATGGGCAGCGTTAGCTCGCCAGCTGAGATCATCAGGCGGCAGTCTTCATATGTGTGGTCTGTCACTGGAACTCCCAAAGCTCTGGAAGCAGACAGTGCACACAATTTTAATTACCAAAAGCTGTAGCCACTGTCTCCCCCACTGCCAAAGACTGAAAGAACTTGAATCACTGCTTTGCACAATCAATCATTTCATGCTGCTATTTTACATACCGCTGTTTTAAAAGTTGAAGGTCAACATTTATATAATTGTGTTTTACTATTTAAGTTAACTTATCTTATATATCTTAACTATATACTGTGTGTATATAAATATATATATATATATATATTATATTATGTATATATTTTGTTTTTATTAATATTCTTTTTCTAGTTGTCTTTGATTGTGTTCTGTTTACTTAACTTTGTTCTATTTATTACACTAATGAAAGAGCTGCTGAGCAGATTTTCATTGTACTCTGGGCACAATGACAATAAAAGATCCATCTACTGTATATTTCCATCTGAAAAAGATTACATATACATTTATATACATTGGTAAGCTCAAATGCTCGTAAAGAGCTGGATGTAGCAGGCTAGGAAGATATGCATGTCGGAACTAATGTAGTTCTAATGCCAGTAAGAATGCAGAATCATTGGTTAAATCTTGGCCATCATATCACACAGCATACTCTCCACCACTTATTTACTGTAAATGTCCCCATCAACTTCCACGAACCCCATATGTGTTTAACATTGTATTCATTACTTAAGCACACACTTTTTCTTTTCTATTGCACTTTGTCATACTGTGTGCTTGAGCAATACACAGTGGAATGTGCATTTCAGACTGATTAACACTTACTGGGCCATAGTTTCTCGCACTCTGCTAGCATACAGATGAGGGCTTTTCTTCTCCTCCTCGGTGGGGTTATGAGTCGGCAGGAACTAAAAAACAGAGTAAACAGACAAAAAAGGTCACAAGGAAGTCCGAGCAGAAAGTAAACTTTAAACTTGGATAGAATCCAAATGCAGAAAACATATCTTGTGCTTAGGTTGATACAGTACAGTCTCTTTGAGTTAAAGGTGGTCTAAGCGATGTTGGATGATGTCACTTCTTATTGAAACTATTTTTAAACCGAACAAGGCTAGCTCACCCCTCCCTCCTCCTCACCCCTCCCCCCCAACCCCCACCTCCAAAATCCTTCTTGTTGGTTATTGGCTGGAAAGCTGGAAAACTGCTTGTCATGTTAGTGGTGCAGGTTGGCACAGCTTGTTTGTGGAGCCTGGGCTCTCTACAGAGACTGCGATTTTTTTCACAGTGTGTTCAGGGGACAGGCATCTGGTAGATAGTGAGGAGACGCTTGCCGTTTGTGACAAAAAAATCTTGTAGCCTAAGAAACGCGAGACATTGCTTAGAGCACCTTTAAACATAGAATCCAATGACTATATTGAAGCAAATTGAGACTGCACAATTAGCTTTCTTTAGTTTAATTTGATAGTTGAGAGAGGCAAATGATAGAACTAGTAAAATAAAAGTAAAACTAAAGTTGCATTTTGGAGAATAAATGCAACTTTAGAGGGTTTAGAAATATAAAACACTGATGAGTGCCCACATGACATGTTTTCATCTTATGCCTAGCTCTTCATTTATTTTTATTTATTTGATGAACACATGATTAAAACACACAAACATTTTTCAGGATAAAAAGGTCTCCAATGCAATATGATTTCTTGTGCAGTGACTTAGGGAAGTGGCTCTTTGAAATCTCTAGAAGGCACTAAAATGGAAAACTAACACGCTCTGAAAAAAACGTCTATAAAAAGGAAAGCACATGACCTAATATGGCTCTGCTGTGGCAAATGACTTGAATCTGCTAAAAGTCGGAGAGAGCAGATGACAACTTTTTCTTTTTTCTTCTCAGTGCAGTGTATACAGTGTTCTGTCTCATTGCAGTCAAGGAGAGTTAACAGTCATCCTTAATCATCTTTTTTGTCAGAGGTGCTGTCTTCTGGTTTTTATCATAAAATAACGTTAAACAAAATATATGACATAACATACTTCTTACTTAAAAATTTCTTAACACCAAACAACATGTTTTTATATCCAAATTACAATATCAGTTTGTAGTATCTTTGCCATTATATAAGGATGCACATTTGGGGAATGCATGTTACCTCTATCTCTACTGTGGTGTAGAGCTGGCTCAAGGTTAGAAGCAGCAGCGTCTTCCTGCACAAAACACAAGAAGGACAGTCGGTTACTTATATGACCTCAACAGTACCAATAGGTATTGCAATACAAGTCAATAATGTTGCTGGTACATTGTTACAGTCACATTAGTTTCTAAGACAAAGCAGCAGTAAACATGGATACATTACATTTTTACATGTCATTTAGCTGCTGCTTTTATCCAAAGCAACTAACAATTGCTATATATCAGAGGTTGCACGCCTCTGGATATTAAGTGTCTTGCTCAGGGACACATTGGTTTATATATCACAGCTGGACTCAAGCCCAGATCTCCCACACCAAAGGCATGTGTCATATCCACTGTGCCATCACCATCCATAGATGTAACATGAGAAACTTACGAGCTGAAACCCTGCCAAGTCCAGGACACTGTATCCTGGAGAGAAAAATAAAGGGGAATGCATAAAGCTCCATATAACATTAACAATGAGATACAATGGCATACAATGCTTGTGTGTTGCAACTGAGCTTCTAATGTTGCTGTCAGTATCGAGTGTATGTACAGTTCCCCATTGTATTTCATCTATGGCTCTGCCTCTATATAAGTAGCTTCTGTAGTACAGTGTGCCTCTAGGAATTTGGCTCTCAAGATGTGAGGTGATAGATAGATAGATAGATAGATAGATAGATATATATATATACACATACATACACACACACACACACACACACACACACAGTATTACAATCACACTCGCTCACCAGTTTGTTGGGATATCTCATAATCACAGGTTGCACAGGAACCCCTGGGATAAAGGCACCTAGAGGTGGCGGACACACAGTGTGAAAGAAATCATGGGAACTTCTCTTTAGGAATGAATCAAAGCTAAATCATTGTCTCAAACCCAGTTTTGGTTGTATCGGTTGACAACAAGGCAATGCACAAACCACGTTTTATAAGGAGTGGATGGAAGAGTAGAAGCATCGAATGCAGCCTTTTTCTGCTCAGTGGATTAGTTTCAAGCCAAGGGAAAATGTGTTATGAGCAAAAGACCTACATTTAATTTACATTTTAAAAAATCCGTACCTTGTTTGAAAGTGATTAGACAGGAGCGATTTGTACATGTTCCTTCAGGAAATATCAGAACCTGACAAACAGAGTATCATTAGTTGTACTAAGAATGCAATGTTATGCTACTGCCGCTAACAACATTTAAAGTATGCTTTTGAAATAATGGTGCTTTAAGTCAACATTGTATGCTTTGGCCAATTCTCTGATAGCACTGAAACAAATATACCTCTAAAACTCACAAAGGAAACCAAATGGACATCCTGAATTGCAGCTCTTCGGTTTCCTGATGACAAGCTTAAAGTTTTCTTTGTAGCTATAATCACTGCTATTACCAGATTAATATTAGGGGAATGTTTGCTTGAGGATGTTGTTGTGTGTTGGGACAGACCTGTGGCCAGTGGCCTCCTGATTTGGCTCTGCTTTCAATCTCCTGGATGGTGTTCTTCCTGGAGTCTGGGTCCTTTCTGGACACCAGCACTGGCTGAAGACAGCGCACTAACCCTGCAGAGAGGGCAAAACACACACATTAAAATAAACACTTAGAAGAGGAAATTACTAAATTATTACTTAATGTCCAGGCTTTGCCTAGATGTGTGGATTTGTTAGCAGTGCCAATAAATTTAACCTTACTGATGATATCCCAATTATGTAGTTCATTTGAATCAAACTCTGGGGTGTCACAACTATCAAAATGATAGATTGAATAAGTAATATTTATCACGGCAACAGCACACTCTTAATTCACAAATTACATTTGTAAATGTTAGTTATAATATCTCATTGCCAAAGGTCTGTTTCAACGGAATTTTGAAACAGAATGATGCATGAGTAATGTACATAAAAAGCTGTGGAACTGTGCAATCAGATGACGATTAGTCCGGATCAACGGAAGTATATTAAATTAGGTATATATAAAATTGCCCGACATCCAGCACCACCTTGTGCTATCTGTGTGTTGCCGTACTCAAACAATGTTCGCTTCCAGAAACAACAAACGGTTTGAGCTAGCAAGCTACTGTACAAACTGAAAATGACAGGTTTTGAAGAAAATTTGGATCATGCAAGAAGGCAGGCCTGCTAGGTTCTTTCGGGGAGTGATTGTAAGGATTTATACAGTAGTTGGTTTACTCTAACTGGGACGTTTTGGCAGGAATTGCTGTGGACAAAGTACACACGGCGATAGGCTGGTAAGAGCAAATGTCATTTACTCATGTATCCAGCTTATTGAAATAGCTCACATTAGCAGCACCCAAGACCACACACACACACCCACACCAACACCCACACTTAAGAGAACCATAAAACCTCCATAAACACATGATGCCTTCCATGCACGGAAACAGCAAAGCAAATGATAAGCATCATACTGCCAAAGATGGGTGCTTCCAGGTTTTCGACACGGGAGACAGTGGAGGGCAGGCCTGCAACAATGCACACAATCCCATCAAAAAAGGTGGAGTGGGGGGCCACAGCCAGGATAGGGGCCTCACTGCTGTCCACCTGCTTGCCCTTGACCACCACTCTGAAGCCCATGGAGAAGTAGTAAGCCCTCCCCAAGGCAGCCATCACTCTCCGACACATGAACCTGGAGATGATCAGAACCATAAGTTAAAGTATACACAGATAACAATTTTAAACGGCTTCTCTGTTAAACATTATCACCTCCAGGGTTATTATGTGACAGGGGGCAAAACGGACTGAGCAAAAGTGTTTTAGTAACAGGAAGAGTTGCATCATTTTGAATATTTCCTGCTAAGACTAGCCCTCAGAAGAATCTTCCTTATGTGAAGTCACAGTCTAGATTGAGATATTGAGAGGAAATAATAACAATTTAGTAGTAATCTTGTTCTTTCAGTCTACCCCCCCCCCTTAAGCATATCTGAACCTGTTAACAGCAAAGCAATAGGTAGTTGAGCAGGATAAGCTTCTCTCTCTTTTCCACCCCCTAGACCATGTTTGGTCACAATCATGTAAAAAACTGCACTCTGAGCTCACAAGAATGTTCCTGTTAACTGTAGAGCTGCACACTGTGTATACAGCAGCTACTATCTGCTAAACTAAACTGTTTAAAATGCCACACCCTCCTTGGTACTCAGAGGTAAAATACTACAATCCAACCACTGCTTATTTCCCATGTAGTATGTCAATACAGGAATTATGGCATGCAACAATAATAGTAATAAAGTATTATTATTAATGAATAGATGATTGTTCCTACTCAAAACTAGATAAGATATTCTCAGTTCTTTTTATTAAGCACCACTAATGCCACTGACTCTTTTTGGAGAACTTAGGCAAAATTACCTTTAGTATTGCGTTTGTTACAGATATGATCTGAGGAAACATGATTCAGCAGTAATGCAAGCTGCAGCACATTCTTCAAGTCACGCCTGGAACAATTATTTTGAGAATGTGTTGCCTTTGCCTATGTGCTTTCCTGTCCAGTTTATGAACCCAGGAAACACACTGCTTCTGCTACTTCTTGCTTAAGTGAACTGACCATATTTGTACAGTGATACTTAACATATTTTCTCAAATGTTAATGTATTCTTTCACCAAAGCTATGTTTGTATGCACTGAGCAGGGTGGCTCACCTGCAAAAATTAAGTGTTAGTGGCCAACTCCCTCTTTGTCGGCTAAGTTTATGGTGACTCATTGTCGCTTTGCAAACACCAAATGATTGCAAGAGGCTGCACTGGTAAAAAGGAAGTACAAACCCCCCCCAAAAAAAAGTGGGTTTCTGACACCATGGCCTAGGTACCTGTAAGTGCATTAGGCCAAGCTCTACTTTAGCTTTAGTTTAAAAATAATGTAGAATTATGTAAACAAAAGGGATGTCAGTAAGGCTGTTTTATTGTGACGTTATACAGTTTTAAGTGATTTGGCTTTGATAAGACATTAAGTGAGTCTGATATCAACAAGCCATGATTTATGATGCAATTCTGCTGAGCCTGACGATCTGATGCAAGTGAAGTGTGGGACAGTTCCGCGGGAAGCTGTGTTGCAGTGGGATGGTGTGTTTGCATCCTAGTTACCGTCTCCAGCCTGTCATTGGTTCCACAGCTCCTTTCAGAGGATGGTTCAGGGTTATTATGACAGCCACCGGCCATGTCACCATGAGAACCAGGGACATAAGGATGGCCCGTATAGGGACCAGGAATATTCCTAGGAGGACACACTGCATGGAGAGGGGCACACACAACATACACAGATCATAAATTACAGGCCTATGCAACCATATAAAGGGAAGACTGCTGCCACGGTTAAAGTCGACCTGCCTGCCATTTTTATGAGCATTCATGCACGAGCAATCCACATCACTGGACGGCTTTCCAGAAAGTACACACACAACAGCTCTCATTGTTTATGCTGTACAAGCCGATTGTCAAAGCCTCGTTGGAGAAGATTACAGGCCCTGGTTACGCAGCAGCCTATGTGTGTGTTCACACATTTACACATCAGATCTGGTGTGTGTGAGCAGTGTTTCCAAAAGCGATGCCTGTATTCTACAAAAGCTTGACTTTACATGACCGTTGATGTGCAACGCCTTACTCACTTTAATGATGGTAGCTGTGGTTAGTTTGGTGTCTTGAACAAACGGGTTGATGACCGCAGGCAGCAGCAGAGATTGTTGCCTCGGCAGGGCGAATACTCGCTGTGGCGGCATTGCAGTCCAAGTGAACGAAGACAGGAAAATGTTTCACCCGAGACGCCGTTATGTTATCATTTCACTTCCTCAAATTGGAACCCGTTCTCTCATTTCGCACCAGATCAGACGACCATACGTGCAAAACGCGTCCACGGCGCAGCAAGAGCGGAGCCATATAGGCGTTTTTTTTTGTCAAGCTCCACCTCTAACGTGCTCGCAGCGGGGTTTCTTAAGCCTGCAGACGGATTACCATCCATTTCTACAATGTGTGAACCCTAATTGTGTTTGCAGGATGTTTATTATTACATTCGAGGTATTTATATTTAGATAGATATTGCACATGCAATCAAAACGCCAATTATGGGGCTGTTCGTGACTATGCACGTGCTTTGTGCAAATAGTGATAAAAAACAGATTTCATCAATGTGCATACCACAACGACAGTGATGCACAAGTAGCGAATGAGCACAGATTTCATGGGGAAAATGTGACGCATTAACATGTTTGTTTGGAAGGCTCTCATGTATGTTCACAAGATGGCGCAGTTTCACAAAAAATCTCTTTTGGTGCTGCCCTGAAAAGAAAACCCCGTCTTCTCCCCAAAGAGATATTCGTCAGCAGTAGGGAGTATGGGAAGTAATCAGCAGTCTTTTAAGGTACTTACAAAGTATTTTTACTTTATGCTGCGTAATACTTCAACTCCACTACATGTTATTTTACAGCTAAAGTTACCTTAGATTCAATTTATCCATAAACATGAGCTCATAAAATAATATGCAGTTTGTAGCAATAGCCTACTGTAGTTAAGATTTGCTGCCCAACTGCCAGCTAAAAAATTAAAGTCACAACATTAAAGGGCTATTTGAGATTGTGTTGTAGCAAGTTCTGCTCAAGTGAATGATGTCCAAACCTCCCACATAACTGTTATTTAATAATTGTTTTCTGAATTCAGAAGCTTATATGGTAGAGTCCCAATAATTGCATCAATCACCTATGTGAATTCTTTATGTCCAGTAAATGCAGGTGTCCCTCTGTTTTTCACTGATCCACATTATATTGACCATCTTTATTGATGACAGTAACAAAGTGCACAAGCATTGAAACAACACAAAACACAATAACTGTATTGTTAAAACACAAGAGAGAAAAGAGAATATAAAAAAAAAGATTATTAAACAATACTACTGTGGTACTCTTGTCATGATTCCATCATGCAGCAAAGCAATACAGCCTCTAGAGGCAACCTGTGCCTTTAATCTTCCTGTACCATTAATGAAGGGAAATGCAACAGGGAAATCCCATGACATTAATTTGGTCTCCACACTGAGCAGTTCCCTTACATAGTACTATACAAAGTGCTGACGAAAATGAAGAATAAAGTGTGCCTGTGAATGCTACTTTCTAACATCCAGAGGTTACTAAGTAGTCAGACCTAGTTACACAGAATATGAAATGTATATACTGTATGTAGGACTATAGGCAAAAAGCAATCTCTAAAGCACCATTTTTCGGTCAAACACTTTGTGCAAATTTATTTGTCAAATGTATTGCACAATAATGACAACATGAATTAAAGTTGATACATTCATAAAAATGCACTTGATTATTAACTTTAAGAATTACATTTGCATAAAACGGCAATATCTCACAGCACAGTATAGCACTGCGTTCATTGCAGTGTTGACATACCCGATGTCTGAGTTTAAAAAAAAAAATAACAAAAAACTATAAAAAATGAAATTGGGGGTACATTAAAATAAAGCCGCATCAGCATAACAAAAAAATGTCAACATCACACAGAGAGCAAATATCCAGTTGCCTATGTTTAGCCATTGTAGAAGGTCCCGAGGTGCCTGTGGACAAAGCTGGAGCTGGTTATACAGGCTGGAAGGGACATGCCTCCCACAGAAGCGTGCAGAGTTGCTGGGATAAAACTTACAACAGTGTGCACTGCGGTGGCCTCAAGTTGTGCTTGATACTATCGCACTGTCCTCATGAGGCCAGATATCATTACAGAAATTAGCCAGTTGCGAGACGTTTTGGAAATGCTCAACAACCGAGCCAGTCCTTTGTGATTTCACCCAATTTGACAATCTTCAAGCTGCTGTCTTCCAGTTTGAAATAGTGGTTGTCTTTGAAGAAGTAACTGTAATCTGTTAAATGCAAGCACAAAGCACACTTTGTTTAACATACTTGTCAATAACCATGCAATGGTACAATGAAATAACCAAGTTTTGTTGAAAGCATTTAGTCTAAAAGTATAATCAGTTTCATTCGAAACGATGAATCCAGCTGTACTGAAGCTAATGTTTAGTCTCACTCACTAAATCATGCTAATCGGTAAGCATACAGAGGCACCTCTGTAAAGGTGCACAGACTTGCTTTATATAAATATGTGTGTCCACTGTGTGGGGAAGGGGCTATGCCATGCTTACAATACTGTGTGTATGTTAGGAGAGCAGAAATGGAAAAATCCCTGGTTGCTTGCCATAGGCAAAAAAAAACTGCAAACCACCTCTTACCTCAAGGGTAGATGGTTGACACGGACAGTCTCAGAGGAAGTTTACTGGTGGTGTCATGACAGAATTTCACATCCATATATTTCTTGATCATTAGTTGCAATGTCTTAAAGCTAACATTAACCATCATGAGGCATTTACTCACAGCAAATTAAAGCATGACAGACATAAAGCAACTGTGCTCCCTCTGTTTTCTATCAACATTAGGCCATAGATGACTCCCTAACTTCAACATTACTCCCTTTGGCTCATTTTACTTCCTCATTTTCAGTCACTTCCTTGAAACAGTTCATGTCTGGCTAGATCACGTCATTGCTTGCTGGGTTTTTGTATATGAGGGGTTTTATTGACAGAGACAATGTGCCAGACTCACTGATAGAGCTGACTGGATCCAACCAGGAGGAATGCCAGCCTGAACACTGTAAAGTAGCACACAGCACCAGCTCTAATCCAGCTATAATCAAAGCACCACAACCACCACAAAATCCTTTTATCCCTAAGGTCTTCTTAAAGACTCACACAAAGTAGTAGACAGAGAATGCCTTTTGCTATTGTAGTCTCTAATCTTTGATTTAGAACTTATACAGTGGTCATTGCAGGTTTATTTCATACCCCTTTCAAAAGAGATTGATACATTAGTGTAGCATTTATTTCATGTTGTTAAATACCAGTTCATGTTTGTAGTATTCATATTGTCACACACTTATGTGGTAACATTTTTAGCCATGCTATCGACATGGTTATAGTTGTTTTGTCTATCGATCAGCCTACCATTTGGTCCAGACTGAAATATTGCACTATTTCTAACTATTGGATTGATTTCAAGGAAATGTTGTATACACATTCATTGAGGATTAAGACTAATGGCTTTGATCAGCCACTGACTTTTTCCATAGCACCACCATGAGGTTGATGTTATTTTGTGAAATCCTTCAACAGGTTTAGGTAATGCATTGAATTAACTGGTGCTGCCAGCTTCTTGTAAAGTGTTCCTTTTTCAAATCCTTCTGAGCCTCCTAAAAAGCGAACTAGGTTTCAAAGAAAGATTTTTATTTTTACCAATGCCATTAAGACTGAAGGCAGCGTCCATGCCATCGGGGATTCCATTCCAAGAGTCAGCAATAAGTTTGGGAAAGCCAAGATCCATTTTCTTCTTATCTTCATCGTATCTGTACACATAATAAAAGTGCGTTCATTCAGTATAATCCTTTAATTAGTGCATCACAATTCCCTCACACAAACAAACAAACACACACACACACACACACACACACACACAACTAATCCATAAAACACTTAGTTCCCATGTTGTGCAAGGGCTAGCAAAGGAGTTGTGGTTTACAGTGCAGTTTAGGTCACACTAAACGCTAACTAGATCCAGACGTAGACTCAGCATTGCAACACGAGGTGATAACACCAACAGCACAAGCTGGGGTGTGTCAGACAAAGGTTTTAGGCTCTCAAATGGTTGCATTTGCTTTGCTTCTCCTCACCTCCAGAATTTGTCCCCAGCAAACAGGTAAGTCTTCCTGTTCTTCCTAAAGTTGAAGACAGCGTCAATTTGCTGCAGGTCGGTGGGGAGTTCAAGACTTGAAATCCTCTTGGGATAGCCTCTCTCCAGCTCATCGGCTTTGTAGACCCACATCTCGTTGCCTGAAAGAGTTAATGAGTAAACAAAAATTTAAAAAGGCTAAAAAAAACACTAAAGAAATGTTTTATTGATGCAAGTTAATTATTTTTACACAAAACCTTCTGATTATTTTACTATCCCATTTTCCTACAAATCTATTGAGCACATAGGGTATATTATATCATCAGTATGAGATAATCGGTTAACCATCCAGTAAGTCTCCCCCATTGCCATACCAACTCTGCTGTTTATTTCATCAAAGACGATAAATATATTATTTAACTTTCATCAGTATTCAGGAAGGTTGTCCTATCAGTAAAATGCAAAGAATGTATCATAAACCACTAATAACTATGGTTGAACATCTCAAGTGTCCCACCGCACACAAGAGGGCTCAGCCAACATTCCTGCTTCTCTTAATGTTGCAGTTCACAGGAACGCCCATGAGGGAATTCAAATGGTGAAAGAGTGAAGAAACCTATTCAATACTTGTGGTACTGTCCGTTTCTCTGAACATCATAGAGGTACAGAAAGGACATAAACAGGCGGAACAGTTCATATACCATGACATCAATATCTAGAAAGGTCTAAATCAGTCGTTTCTCCAGTTTCTTGTTTTCTCCTGCATACCTGAGAAGAACACTGTTTTTTCCTCCACTGGGTTTTCATAGGCAGCATCTATCTTGGCAGGCAGGTCTGGCCAGTAAGTGGCCACCAGCATAGGGCCGTTGGGCTTGCTTCTGAAGTTTACTGACCTAAACAGGAACCTGGCAGAAAGATAATGAATGGGTGAGCGGTTGTTAGGTAGATGAGCTGGGGATGGAATGAGAGTGAAAGAAGGGCTGAAGAGGGTGTTGAGGAGGTGGGGGAAGTGTGTGTGTGTGTGTGTGGTGTGTAAGAGTGCGCTTTACTGGCCGAGCCAGCCACAATGGCCTGATTCATGAGCATCTGGTTCTTGTTAGGACTAAGGCTGCAGACGCCAGCGGAACAAGACCTATCTTGCCCGGATTTCCAATACACAGCTGCACAACCATGGCAGCTTACCAAACTCTTTTCCACTGACCTATTTTTTAAAAAGAAAACGATCTGCCAATTGCAAAAATGGGTTGCATTAATGATAAAATGGAGATGAGAAAAACACTTCACTAACATCACAACATTTATTTTATATAGCGCTTTTATAGGTACTCAAAGGCACTTTACAAGGTGAAAATAAAGAAAAAGAATTGCAAAATCAGTATAAAAACATCCTTAACAACTAGAGATGAATATGAAAAAGCTGCAGTAAAACAGCATAGAAAAAGGATAGAAACAAATGGAAACAGCTAAGTTGTTCACAGCCTAAAAGCAGCTTTAAACAGATGGGTTTTTACTGCAGTTTTGAAGTAATCAAAGCCTGTTTATTTTAAAATTCATGGTCAACATTTATTATGAAATAGCCATTAAATATGTTTACATTCAGTAATATGTGTCAATTTGTATTGGTAGCGGCAGCCTTCCCAGCGCTGGATCCATATTGCCAACCTGGCACGAGGGATTCACAGGAAAAGGCATGTGTGCAATTTTATTTAATTGGTAACAGCTTCATTGTTAACTGTTTTTACAGTCAGAGCTGTAATAATTTACTGCTAATGTAAGCAGAATATTTCTACTTATGCCGCTGCTTCACATTAAAGCTGGATAACTGGCAAAACATTGGAGTCTTTTATTGTAAAGCAGTGACAGGAAATGTGTTTGTCACAGGGATTAGTACAGAGCGTGATTGTCACATTCTTTATCTGCATTTCTTTGTCAGGGGATGATTTTTAATAATTTAAGTAATGGGACACTGTTAAATGAACAGCAGTAGACAACTTTAATGTAGTCTGGCTAACCGGATGTAGAGTGTTGGGATGAAGCAGGATGTCCTTTCTCTTCTGCTATCTTTTTATCTATTTTGCAAGGAAACCATTGCTGCATCCGGGTCTTAGCTCCACCCAGGACGTTGTGAGGTTGTAATTGGTTTAAAGAAACACAAACTAAGGCAGAGTTTTTTTTCCCTATCCCAGAATAAATATAGAGACTTAGAGAAGAAATTCGAGACTAACTTTACTGTGACCTGCTTTTGTGTGGAAAACTGCTCGCAGCATGTAAAGCGTCAAATCTGACTGTAGTGTTAATTGTTTTGGACTGGATCCTTTATTAAAACAACTTCAGTTTGGCTGTAAACAGAAACACCAGTTGCTCTTCTCTTGTATTTCTGTGGCTGCTCATCAAGTGTTTTCTGTACACTTGCTGTTACCAAACTAACAACTGGTGCCACCAAATTAACCACGACTGCAATCTTTAGGGTTACAATTTAAAGTAATCCTAAATAACGTCTGTTGGCTACATTCTAGGCTACAAACACATGGTTTGCAACAGACCTAGTCAGTAGATTGGACCAATGCTTCTATGAGACATACTTTATAATTGCCTTCTCCTTGAGACTTTAGACTGACAGCTTTATGCTAAGTTTTACAGTTTACGTTTTACATCATAAATATGCTGAACCAGGACAAAAGGAGGTATCCTACTTTTACAGTAGGTGAGTCAAGTAAGCATTAGCCCTGAAGCCCAGAGGGACATGATTTTTCTCTGAAGCTATACAATTTGGCTTGTCCCAGAACTCTACAGCTTACAAACCGGACTTGGCCTTCAGGCAACTTATTAAGTCTCTGTGAAGGTCAGAACTACAGGCCCGTTCTGAAACATTTCATCTAATCTCAGACTTCAGAAAGAAATACAGTATCGTTTGTTCACTTCCGTGCCTTGAGATAACTCTGTCCTTAATTTCTCCCATTCACATCAATCCTCAGTCTTTTGGAACTTGGGAACATTTTTTACGTCACAACTTCAAAATTAAAATATCAAATCAAGAATTGCTTGAACATATCACACAACCACTTGCTTGGTTACACAAGGCATGTCAAGCAGATCTTAAAAAAGTAAACTAATTTAAACAAATGCAACCTTTCTGTATGCACCTTTTGTAATTGTTGATATGTTTTAGCTGCTGTACATGGCAGACCAATGCTTACCAAAATTACAAGCCTTTTCTCACTGGCTGAAAATTGTTGCTCTGGATTATAATAGTTTATACATCTGTTGAAGTTGTCCCAGTTTCAAATACCCAAAGACTGGTGTAGTCCCCTGACTCAAATAATATATATGGAATACAATGAATAGCATAGCTTCCAATACCCTACAAACACCTAAATGGTATTTTCGCATATGTGTGTTACAATTGACAATCACGGGACTGCAATACCATGTCACTGAATTGTATGGGATTATATAGTCAGATGATTGCTTGGTGCACTCCTCTGTTGAATTTATAGCTCATCAGTCTGCATCTTTAGACTACTAAAGCATTATCTGAAGTGTCTGATGAGAAACAGAAAATTAAACTTCATCCCAGCTTGACTTCTCAAAAACAGGCCAACGTTTGTCTGTGCTGCTCTGACGAGCACTGCATATGTTTGGAACAGAGCCAAGGCAAGGTAAAAAGTCATTCTGCATTAAAGCTAGATTTCTGAGCAGGATAGTTTCTCCCAGTTTCTAACTCAAGGTTCTCAGACAGTTAAACCAGGCTACCTGAAAGACTACACTCTTTGGTACAGAGTTATGCTGGCCTGTTTGCTTTGGAAATATTTATGGCCATGCATTGCACGGAGTCAATGTTACAGCACAACTAGAAGCGCTGACAAATTATAACTAACAAGGAAACTATTTGTGTTTTCTATAAGTTCCTTTTCTACCACATTATTGCTTTTGGTCTAAGTAACTCTGAGGAGAATTTTGTCTGCAACAAACTTCAGCAGTTGGGATTGAAATGTTCACCTCCCTGCAGGACTATACGCTGACTCACAAAGACTTGCTGATGAAACCACAGCACTTTATGAAACTCCTTTTCTCAACCAGGTCGGCCAGTAGACACAGTAAGCTTACAAGACTTTGCATTCACTGGCGCCGGTGGCGAGAGAGGATTGCAGACAGTGTTTATGACTGATGACTATTTTGGTTGTCACTCTATGAGAAGAGGAAGAGTTCTTTTTCTTCTCTCTTACTGAATGTCACATCATGAATCAAGAATCTAAAATACAATTTTAAAGTGGTGCAAGATTGCAATGAGAGAAACAATATTTACAAGAAACCTCATGCTAAACTGCTCATGGTTTGAGGGAAAATGTGACTTGTGTAAATTGCCTTAATTTCACTTGCACAAATCATTAAAACCAGAAGTAGGCTATTGTGTTTTGTTTGTCAGTCTTCCTGTAGATCACAGACAGTAATTTCAACCAGATTTTGGCAGTGCTTTTAAGTTTAAAACGTGGACTGCATATTGCATTTATGACTCAGATAGCTAAAGAAACATTGCAACTAGCATACAAACAATGTTGTCATTTTGATTTTAGATGGAATTCATTGTCAGTGCTCTTACCTTGTTTGGTCCTAATATGGCACACACTTGCCGAAGGTCTGGTTCAGGTCAAAACAACACTAGGACTTCTTCTTTCATTTGATTACCTGTCCTTGAAGAAGAAGGTCTCTCCTCTGATCTGTGCTACAGCATCAAAGACAATTGGCTCTTTACAGATGTCCATTGGAGTGACTGGACCCTGGGTTGGAGGCAACGGCTTGTCTGTTGGCACTCCTGAGTAAGAAATTTACCCAAATATTTCATCTTTGAGGGGTGATTACACACTCACAATACATTAATCTTTCCTGGCTTTTAATTAGAAAAATTTACTTTTTTGTTCTAGTATTAGGTTTGATCTCTCTCCACTAGCCACACATGACATTTCATCTCACCGTAGAGCTCTTGGATGCCTTTAATGTCATCATCAGGGAGTCTGAAGTCTTTGGTGTAAGTGTAAATAGGGGCCATCAATGCTCCGGGGTCCTGAGAGTGCTCCAAGCCAAGGGCATGACCAAACTCATGGGCTGCCACCAGGAACAAACTGTAGCCTAGAAACATGCAGCACATTAAAGAAACTTTACTGTACACTTTGAATACCCCTTCATAAAATACTGATACTGTACAGTGGATATTAGGAATTGGATAATATGATTATGTCTTTCAAGTTTTGGCTACACGCCATCAGTGGTTGTACTTAATGGAGTATGATGGTGGGACACATGAACAACACCATATACTATTCATACCTTGGTCTGGACAGAATCCCCATTTGCGGTCGTCATCATAACTCTTGGTGGAAGCGCACCACATTTTACCATCGCTGCGTCCAGATGAGGTACAGGAGTCGTAGGTGTCACCCAAAAAGGTGAAGGGGAAGACACAGGGGCTTCCCTCTGCGTTTCCGCCCACCGTGGACATGGCTGCGGGGGACAACAAAAGTGTATTGTAAAAGTGAAATGCGTATTGACCTTAATTTTTGTATTGTTTTTACCTTAAGGTATTCATATGCCAAATGTTTCTACAAAACAGTTTGTATTGTATTGTGAAGTGAGCGCAGATAATATTAATAGACAGCATGAAAGCACTGGCACAACACACATGACATCAATAACTAATCCGCTGGGCACAAAACCAAAAAGCAACCGCCCAAATTGATTTTCTTTCAAAGAGAGATTATTTTCAATCTGGCAAGACTATTTTAGTGCTCTTTTTAAAATAAATAAATACATTTTACTTTAGCACAACCGTGCACAAGGCTTTACAACAAAGCTACTTTCTCATGCAATAAGAACCAGATGAAACTCCAGTGGTGGTACCTCTCTCTGTCTATCTCCCTCCCTGCTACACTACCTCAACCATAAAATCAGTACTACTGACAAAATGGAAAATAAGCCCTGCCACTGCACATTAAAATACTTTCACAGCCATTAAACAGACCACGAGCAAGACCAAAAACCCCAGTTGCAGCATTCCTGTAGACAACGACAGGGCACCGAACACTGCACATCAAAATTAGCGCAGCCAGTAAAATGCACTTTATACATCCAAGCAAGGACATAACCCTTAAACAAGACTAATGTTGCAAAATTCCGCAAATAATTAAAGTTGAAATCTTCCGTAGGAATTGACAAGAATTTAGGGGATTTAATAGGAAGTTAGGGCAATGAAATGAAAAGATAGGGGCTCAGGTTGTATTTATCATGTCATATAAAGATAGAAACAAACCTTTTATCATGTCATAAGCAGACATAATACATTATCTTGCCAAATAAATCCATTCATTTGTCAAATACTTAATGTGAAACGTGCCATGTGGTGAGTTAACTAGCTAGCAAGTTAACTAATGGGGAAAGGCACTTTTAAAATTTTAGCCGATGCAGAAAATTTAGTTGAAAGTACTTTAAAGTAAACCAAAAATGAAAAAAAAGAAATAATCTAAAAGACATGTTTTACAATAAAGAAAGATTGGAAATAGTTGAATAAAAGCTTCTTAATTAGCATGTTCCATAAAGCTATATCCCACACGGTAACAGCCATCTAGTAAAAACTAGAAAACATTGTTAATGCCACACCTACCAGTTTCAGGGCAGAACCCAAATTTTTTGTCCTGGTCATAGTTCTCAGTGGTGGCACACCAGCGGTACCCATCATCCCTGCCTTGAGTGGTGCATGCGTCATACTTCTCTCCCAGAAAGGTGAAAGGGAATTTACATGCAGCGCCATCTGCGTTTCCAGCGATGGTGAATAGTACTGTGAAACAGACATGAATAGGCTAAATACAAAGAGGTCTTACAGATAAACTAATATTATCATACAGCGTTTTTTTTTTTTATATTCAATGATTACAAAGAATAAACCCCCATTCGAACATGATTATTGTAGGCAACTTGTAGGCTCCCTTAGAGCTCCAAGTGATGTAAGACAAAGGTGCTCTGAAATCTGAATAAAGGAAAAAGGTGGAATGGAAGTTATTTCACATCAATACATTACGAAAGCTAAACAGAACAGATGGCTACAGTACAAACAGGCCTCACTCTTGTTTTCATACAAAACAACTTAGTACATGTGTACTCTGGCACTTGCTGTGTGATCATGTTAGTATCATGGACAGCAATATCACATGAATAAACAAAATGTTTAACAAAGCCCAGTGTTCTAAAGTGGGGCGCTGACTTGGAAAAGAAATATTCCATAATCCACACAAATCAAAAACAACCCTTTTCTGGCATACTGTTCAACCTACTTTCTTTCTGTCCAACATCAGCGGAACAGCTTTGAATATAGCGAAAATGTTACTTTGCCAGTAATACACTGCTTCGATCAAGTAGGGCAAGAAACCAATGCTGTTGAGTCCACAAAACTACGAATGTATATAGAGACTATGGCAAAATGTGTTAGGAAACATCGCAATGCCACATTGTTGCGTCAAAAAAGAAAAGAGAATCACAGGACAAACTTACATTCATGGGGGCAAAATCCATATTTGCCATCTTCAGCAAAATTGTATGTGGTTGAGCACCACAGGAAGCCATCATCACGGCCCTGAGCTGTGCAGCTGTTGTACTCAGTGCCCATGAACAGGAAGGGGAATTTACAGAACTCCCCATCAGCATTGCCATATTTTACCTTTACCACTGTTAAAAGATTAAGGATCATGTTAACACTTTGTAACTATTACTTTTTTTACTTCAAACTTGATAAACATTATGTTACTGTCATATGTCTTTTCCCAAAACAATGTAATGAAAGCATGATAACCCTCATGAATATGACAGCCATGTAAATTAATATAATTTAATATAAATGAATAGTTTTGAAATAAATAGAAACAAGTGGCTACAGTACCTGGAGTATGGGATACCATTTAAAATGCAGCTCATACGTTTGGTACACATGATTGTGTAAATGGGACACAACTTGCAAAGGCACTGATATAATAAAAAGATAGTTCATTCTAAGAGTTGTGAGGCTTCTCTGTGCGATGAGATAGTGGAAATAGGTTTATAGATTACTTCTCCACGAATAACTTCAGACAAGACAATTCTTAATAATAGGATATACATGAAACTATCTGGGTCAAGGCGTGAAAATAAAAATTACTGCAACAAAGATCATTTTTTTTCTTTTCAGCTTCCAGATGGCTGAGGTTTGTCATTTCCAGTGCCAGAAAGTTCAGACAAAGTTAAGAAAACCAAAACAAAGTAGTTGAAAGCAAATTAACTATTAATGTAATTTTTGTGTGTAGGTCTGCACTGTCATCTCACCAATGGGGTACCTATACTTTGTTTTGAATAAAAGACTGGACATGGATATGCAAAATCCACATATTTGACATTGAGTGCATTTTTAAACAAATTGATCAAATTATATTCCATTATTACACAAATCACAAACATTTGCAGTGGAAATTTTGCAATACACTTGTGTTGTTTTGTGAACAATGTTTCCTCATTACCTTGGCCATCTCCCAGTGTCCATTGCTCATCATCATCAAAGTGGGAGTCTCCCCCAATTCCCGGCCCTGGAGCGAAGGCATGAGCCAAGAGGCCATCTTTGCCATCAAAGGGGTAACCATCTCCGTGCTCTGTCATGACATCGTTCATTATTATACACTTCAAACAAATATCAGCAGTGTTTCTGACATATTGTGACATATGTGTG
This sequence comes from Etheostoma cragini, assembly GCF_013103735.1. Classification (NCBI taxonomy): domain Eukaryota; kingdom Metazoa; phylum Chordata; class Actinopteri; order Perciformes; family Percidae; genus Etheostoma; species Etheostoma cragini. The sequence goes on from NC_048407.1 coordinate 27,465,296, forward strand.
TTTTAAAACATCAAAGTATTCCTTAGTTTCACATCTTCTGAAGCGACTGACTTTTGGTTTTTGTTCCACTGTAATTATCAGAATATTTCCTGACATGGTTAGCTATGGCTAGACAGAATGATATCATGACACTGTGCGTAAATGAAAATTGGAATGCCGGGAATGACCTGTGGGAAGACGTGTTCTTAAAATATAGGTTGGTGTGGTGCAGAGTCACTTTCATAACAACATAACAACATAGGCAGTGAATCTCTGTTCAACTGTTTTCTAACTTTGGTTATGACCTAACATGGCTGTATTTAATCTTTTGGAAGTGTAAGGCAAATTCACATAGTCTTAACTTACTGTAGTTATTAAGAATGCTTCCATTTTTTAACTTTAACTTGCAATACTTTATGTACCCCATTAGGGCAAGTATGTAAGCATTCACTACTGTTTCCCATGTGCCTGTAATTGATCAAAACTCCGACAAAGATGACAAATGAGAGGTATAGTCAGAGGCTTTTTTGAAGTCACACAACGACATTTTTACAATAAAAAACCCAATTATTTTGATGGAATTTGAGTTGTAGACACACATGATACAAATCCACTGAGTGGTGTCAGGGTTCTGAAACAACAGAGTTTTCCCTGGTCATAGATACTACCTGTATTGCCCAAAAAACATATAGACAACCTGACCATCGTTCAACTGACAGCAGCAACAGTTGTCTCTTATGTGCAGTATTTCGCATACACAGTATTTATACTGTATATTGTCTATATACCATGGCATACCATTTCGGCCAAAATTAATCATGATGTCGGCCTCTCCGTCCATGAGACGAGTAAACGTGAGTGGGGAGACGTCACTCCATACTTTGAAGGCTCTGAAGAACGCGTCATTTATGACTTCCTCATCCAGGTCAGGACTGTATCCAAGGATTCTACAGAGTCAACAGAGAGTCAGTTTTCATTCTAAAACAAGACAAACTGACAAAAGGTGTGTAATCAGGATAGTGATGCTGTCTTTAGTTGTCATGTTTGGAAAAGCGTGCAGAAATATAAGAGCTATTTTCTAAACTTCAGGTCATGGAAAAGTAGCTAAACAGCGGCAATAACAGTCTATGAATCATCTGGTGCAAATGGTTCCTAAAAACATCTTTCAGCCACAAACCCTGTTATATGGCTGTCTACACAGTCCTTTTACTCAAAACAGTCTAAGATCTTTAAGTTGCTGTTGTCTTTGGCTTCCAGTCTTCCTTACAAACACACAGGCAGACGGGCTGGAATGATCAGGCCACACAAAACCGATTCCACATTGTTCTAAACCTCAAACAGAACAAAAACAAAAGACTTGACACATACTGCGTAGGAATGCTGGTGTAAGCAAGACACAAGATTCAAGCAACTGTGTAGATGGGGGTAGGGTGGATTGGAGGTTGAGGGGAGGGTGTGTGCGTGTGTGTGTGTGGGGGGGGGGGGCAGGCTGGGGCCCATCTTTCAAAGCAAACGGGCTCAAGCTTTGTTTTTATACTTTTGTGCACTGCTTGGAAATGATAATCCAACAATAGTGACTCAGACATATGCCATGTATTACACTATAATTAAGGTTACAGATTTATGGGCAGCAGTTGGGTGGGGTCGAGTTAGACTATTTTTCATTTTTGTCATTGGTAAACATCATGATGTCCTGATGTGATACATGCAATGTATCTAAAATCCCTTTAGTATTGGGTCCACGTTATGACCTCACATATGGGCCATACTGCTTAAAACTTCCATGATGTCATAATTTGAGGATTATTAATTCAGAGTCGGAATGAATTTGGACCCACTCTCATTATAATGTACCCCTTGCAGTATACAATTGCACTTAAAAGTAGATATGGCCCGATAACATTTTTTGCTTCCCGATACCAATTCTGATGTCTGAATTTGCATATCGGCCGATACTGATTCCAGTGCTTCATATATTTTATTATGTTTTAACAGCTGTATACTACTATCCCTGTATGGATGTGATATTATTTATATGTTTGTTGTCTGTCTGGCTCAGGTTAAACTATTTGTGAAACATTAACAAACAATGAATACCACAGAACTTTCTTTTATCATTAAGTTTGACAGTCAGTTATAACAGAAAAAGGACATAAATAAACTACTTTAACGTAGATTTTCTGTAGGGCTTTATTAAGTGGTATCAGATCGGTGCATAAGCTCCAGTACTTCCCGATACCGATACCAGCGTTTTAGGCAGTTTGAGGTGATACCGATATGGTATCAGTATCGGTACATCTCTACTTAAAAGTGCAGGATAATCCAATGCTTGTTGAGTAAATGTGTAATAAAAGTTAATTCCCTGACCTGTAAGTTATGTCTTTCTTCTGCCACATGGGTTTCCTGTGGAAGAAATTGTAGTTGGCCACATCTGGGACGCCACAGCGGGGCTTTTTCATGATATCCACAGTTTTGGCATCAATCTCTCCAGTTTCTTGCAGAGAGAAGAACTTTTGCATTTTCTTCAGGGTGTCCTTTAGCACCATTAGGTTACATCTGTCTTTTGGGCATCCATAAAACTTATTCAGATAGTGCTTAAGGAGAAAAACAGACATACAAATGGTTTAACTTCAGTATTTCTATAAAAAAAATGTTGCAATAAATAATTTAATAAACAACAACTATTTCCCAATAGTTGAGTTCAGGAATAAACAAAGTCGCTTCACAGCTGGCTGACCCACTTTGAAAATAGTTTTAGGAAAAACAACCAATAAACTTACCAAAGCAACCTCTTTGTCTGTTTTGGGAGTAGTATCGTCTCCAGGAAATCTGATTATAGGCGAAGGAGCAGCATATGTATTTTGAAAGGCGATGAACTGAACCAAAAACACCTTGAGAACAATCCGGCGACAACTAAATATCGTCGGAAAGCCCATTTTCTCACTTTAAAACTAAAGGTGTAGTGAATTTCTTTCGCTCTGGGTTGCACTGCTTTACCCCGGGAGCTTGTGTTGCTTCTGCTCCTTTGCGGGATTTTCTTTTCCCTTTAACGGGACATCCTGCACCTCGACTCTATGAACTTTCTCAGTTCTGCTTGCACATGCACTTTTTTTTTCTCCCCGGACAGCTTTCTGCGCAGTCTCCACGTTGGGAAATAGGAGCGAGGGAGCCCCAATCAAACACATGAATGATAGCCTAAATGTAGACTAAATGTGGCAAAAATGTGTAGTCTTTCTTTCCGTTATCATTCTGAATTCTGATCAGCTGCAATCATCATAGGCCTACATCACTGTTGCCTACAGTAGTAGCTATGATTCTGAATTCAGTGTTTTATTATATTTATACAGTTAAAACGTCCAACTCAGTCAATAACCTCCCAGTGGTTGCATTACAAGTGTTGTATATGTCCCACCTGGAATCACGACTGCAGTGATGTCCAATCTTTCTGCTTATTTTGGATGTGTAGCCTACTTCATGTGCTTTTTTTATGAAAGGGCATGTTGCACAGTGATTTACTTCATATTATTTTTCATTATTAATTAGGCATAGTTGCAAAAAGTGTTGTCTTGTGCAAAGGTGTCCTGTTCAAATCCTTAAATAGGACAGGTAGTTTATTTTGTCAGAAGAGACGCCCTGCTGTACACATGCCAAACATGATTTAAAGAGGTATGACGACATCTAGTGGTGGGTTATGAAATCTCACCTTGATGTTTTGAAAAGGGTCAGTGAGCCAGATAACCACATGACCTGGGTTTTTAATCTTTTCTCGTTTTCAGTTTTTACACCATAATTAATGTCTCATTTTGAAAAGAAAATCACACTATATATTACATTATGTTACTGTTCACATACATCGAAATGGTTTAAGTGTGAACCAACCTAATTTATTTAACTGGAGATCATTTTTGTCAATTCAGAAGAAAAAGGCCATGAGTGTTGTTGCATAAATATTTGCAGATGATCGTTCCAGTGCAGTGAGCGTCTTTGATTATGAGCTTATATGCAACATACTTGCCTTTCATTTATATATTTATATTTTTTATGCTGTGGCAGAAGTTTTATCGAGAACTAAATGTAAGTAGTTTTACAATTTATTCGTTTTTTTCTGTTATTTTTCATTTTAGATAATCTATTTTGCGTTGCTTTTTCCACTGTCCTTTACCCAACTCCAGGAATGTCATTATCATGTGCTGCACTAACACCTTGTTGCAGATCGTTGACTTTTCACAGCCTGAATGGTCCATGAAACAATTCCTAATCATTGCCAGAAATTCAAATCACAGTGCAGTTACTCACACAAACTGTACAGAGGAAGTTAGTTGAGTTTGCAGCAAAGAACCATCACTGTCCTCTGGAGGCTGACATGCGCATAGCATCTCTGTCTGTTCTGAGGCCCTTGGAGCCAGTCTTCTTTATTGACTTGTAGTCTACAGTATAGATTAAGGATTTACTCTAACTCTCTTTGACATCTCTTTGTTTCCGCTCTCATACTGGATTACATTGAACAGCATATGAAAGCGGACTCTTTAATGGAGAAAGCTGAAGGACCTTTTTTGTTGCAAAGAGATCTGACAGATGGATAGCTCACAAACAGGATTTTGTGGTGTATCTAGCAAAGCAATTTCCCTTCCCTTTAGCCAGAGAACAGTTAATCTTTCATAGCTGAGGCTGCTGTTGGTGGTTGCAGAGTGAATTTAACATCCATTTTCCAACGATATCCAGGGCCTGTCAGTTTGGAGCAGGAGCTTTATTTCATGCACTGATACATGCTGCCATCTCCTCTAACTGACACGCTCACAGTGATCCCTGGCAGAGCCGGGGAACAGAATGGCTACCTATTAAATGTACATGGGCCTGCCTCTCCAAATAGAAAACGCTGAGATGTGAAAAGTTGAGCCACAGCTACAGTAATTGAATGCCTTTGTGCATATGCATGCAATTTTGCAGGCGAAAGTGGCATAAAGAGATTGAGATGATAAGGTTTGATTTGCATGTAAATTGTTTTCTTTTTTGCCTCAGTTTAATGCTTAAGCTCTATCTATATTGAAGCTCCACACAATATGTGTGTGTGTGTGTGTGTGTGTGTGTGTGTTTGTGTGTTTATGTGTTTTGATGAAATACTCTTGGCTTTTAAAAAAAATGTGTGTCTTGTTGCTGGTGATTGCAAGTGCATCTCTTTCATTTGTTTGTGTTTGTTGCTGAGATGGATGATTTAAACACAATCATGGTTGTATATGTAATGCTTAACACAAGCAGAGCAGATTTGTACTTCAACGTTTACAGCGCAACACATATATCACACATGTCACCTTCATTATGGACAATTTATTTCTTAGTTTGAATGACTTTCAGGGATTTTGACACATTGTACGCATGCAACTTTGCTTGCTCTGGTCCTACGGCCTACAAACTCATGTAATTAATTATGAGGATGAGTGGATTCCTCCAGCATGCCAGCGGGCCTCCTCTTGTGATTGGGAATGGGACATTCTGGACATGATGGCCAGTCGTATCATAGCTCTCCAGCTGGCTCTGGATCTTCAGGCCCACTGATTGACCCCGGTCCAGCTGAATAGACCGCAGCCCTGGATGTCACCATCTTCCCTCTCCCCGGTCCACTGGCTCCTGCAAGGACCCAGACAGATTCTCTGATGGGTCATCAAACCAAACTGCCTGTATGGTTGGCTAGCACCAAGGTCATGAATGACAAATATCACAGTCCCACTGCTGCGCCACCCGCTCCTCTCCTCTCTCTCCAACTCAGCGCCACTCAGAGTGCTCGAGAGACGTGTGTAATTTTCAGTACTGTTTGGTCTTGGCTTGAATACATAGTTAGCCTGGGTGTGTAGTTAATACGGACACTGAGTGGTTTAGAATCAGTCTATTGGCATTGTTTGTTTTATGTGCTTTGCAGGAGTAATTAAGCAATGGTTGCTGAGTAAATGAATGCAGCAACAGCCCTGTCAATAAATCTGTTTCAAGATAACTTAATTTGGCTAAGCACTGTGTTACAGAACACTGTGACACATATTATATCACTCGGTTTGAAACATTCCGATGATGAATAATTGAACATAAATCCATTATCTTGAACATATTTTATTTATGAATGCACCAAGACACTGGAGGACTTTAACACTGCAGGGTAATTATTGTTCCACATTGTGTCACCACTCTTCGCTCAGATGCAACTGCCAGAGCAAACTGCAATGAATCAAAGAAGTGCAAGTTTTGATTGACATTTTGTGTGTGCACATGGCCCAAAGCGACATTAGCCGAATTGCTTTATTTGATGCTTTCTCCTACATTCTGTTTCTCTTTTAGCACGCCTTGTTAACACTGATGCAATAATGCATTCCATTATACAGAGGAGAGGAGATGAGTGTCTCTCGTGGCTCCTCTCCATCTCAATAATAGGTCAACAGCTGTATTTAAAAAATTAATCACATTCTTGGCAGTCGCAAAGGTTAGCCCCGACGCTCTGAGATGCAATATTGGAAGCTCAGATCAGCAGCAAATCTCAGCGGACATGAGGAAGAGTTGCCTTTGATGAGTACAGCATGTAAATGATTTGTGTGTGTTTATAGGACACGGGGCTGGCCCTGCCTCACTCCAAGACAGCAGTGTCGGCACCACTCTGTGGCAGAGGCTGGCAACAGCAGATGGAAACAAGCAAGAGAGGGGAGGGTTGACCCCGCTACAGCTTTCCAGTTTGTACTCACTTTCCGTAGAACGGTTCTCTTTATTTTTTCTCTCCCAGTCTATCTCTGTTTTCACTAAGCCTTGTTTAATTCTGTTTTTGATTTGTAATTGTGGGACCATGTTTCCTTTATTTTTCTGCCTTGTTTCTTTAAGTATCAAAGGAAGTTTGCTGTCAAGGTCTCTGTGATGCTGTGTGATTATCTGGGTTCAGAGAATGTGGCAACTTCAGGACTTCTGCAATAAAATACACACATTTCCCCCATATCCTCAGGACTCTAATATTTAATGTGAGCTGTGACTTTACGTTATCGCAACTCATGACAACTAAACAGCTCGTTTGTTAATGCTGTGTTCCCTGATGGAGACAATTGTTGGCCTGTTAGTGTGATCTTTCCAGACATTGAAATATTGATTCCTTTCTCACATCAAAAACAAATTACTCTCAAAGATATCTTGAGGTACGAGGACACGCAGATGAAATATGAATGTCTACCTCAGATTGCTTTTAGTAATTCTTAAATATTCACAGTGGTAATTTTGGAGTGCTGAAGCTCTTGCTTGTTGTGCGCAAGCTGACACTCAGGGATGAATATTTCAACAGTGATCTGATTTGGCCCTCACAGTAAATGGATAGCCTTGATAAGTCAGGAACATTGCTACCTAGTTTGTTGGATGACAATGAAATACTGCATGATGCAAGTGAGTGAAAGGAGTGTATAAAAGCTGTCTGGTGCTCTTGACAGTTCAGGGAGCTGTGCAGCAGATGAGCTATTATGTTGTTTGCACACGCTTCGGAAGGTTTTGTCTGTGTAGTTGCATTTAGCATAGGATTTAGTAAACGCTACAATAATTATCCAAAATAACAGAGACCTTTGCGAAATCAGATTCATTATCATTTCCTTTCACTCTTTAAAAAACAAAAGATGACCAGCCCTGACAACTCCTTTGTCTAGTTCAGCTTTAAAACAGACTTTTGCCATATTGCATTGCCATGCAGTGTTCTTCCTTCCCATGCAAGAAGAGTTTTAAGCCTCCTGTTGTCTTCAGGTGAAATTTAACCCATTTTCAAAATGTTTCTATATCAGAACATTTGAGTTTTCTTCCAACCAAGTTGCAAAAAAATATGGTTGAATGGTTGATGTTGAAAAGATGTGAACTGATCATTTATTTTACTTGTGCATTGTTGTAAGGAACTTACAACAATGCACAAGTAAAATAAATGATCAGTTCACTACTCTCATTGATCATTGAGTTGATTTGTGTTTTGTTCAATTTTATAACATTTGAAGGAAAAGATGAAAGAACGTTTAAAAAGTTTTTTTGGAAAAAAATCTTCAGAAAAAAGCAACAGAAACGTTAGGGAAAGAGCAAGAAAAGTTATGAAAAAGACAGCGAAAACGCTGTAAAAAGTTTTCATTTTAAAACTGGATCCAGAAAAACAGTAGACGCATGGTCGATGGGAAATAACAGCAGGGTTAAATCCTTAAAATTACGTAAGTTTTGAAAAGATGCTGGACATTCAGTTAGATGAGGTATCATGCAACTTTTACTTCAGGGTCGGCAGACCTTCACACAGGGAAAGTGCAATATACCCAGGTAAGCAGCTTTAATCTGATTTGAGTACGCAAACAGACTAAGAGCATTTGATTTGATTTGATGTGTATTATTTGGCATGCCTTCATTAAGTAAAACAGCAAATTTCAACAGCTGGAGTTAATTCCGTTCCCCCCCTCTAAATTCAAACATCAGTCACGTTTGAAGTGGCTCAAACAAATCCCCACAGGTCACCTTACCGAACCTGCTTCCTGGAAGATAACAGTAATGCCTTCAAAGCTCAATAGGCCATTCATTATTATGGTTTGGGCCAACCATCACAAATTCCACACAAAAGTGAATTTCCCATTCCATGTCAATAACAAGCTCGACGTCACCTCTGAAGGTGAGGGAGCATGATTCAATAAAGATTTTTCTTTTTTTCTCTTTGACCCCTAGTCACCTTGTTAGTAAGAGAGAGTTGAATTACAGTTTCTTTTTCTCAAGCAAGTACCCTACAGGCTTCCTAGAAACACACCAGACTGACTGCCTTGTATAAACCTCTGAAAACACAGCTCAACTAGTATGTAGCATTTTCCACTGTTAAAAGATGTATTTTAGTTTCATGCACTTCTTAAGAGAACAATAAATACAAACTTCCACACATTAAATATTAACCATAACATGTTTCCCAGGGATGATTCCATACAGCTAAAACAGGGTTTGAATTACTGATTTCACACTCCTAGCATTAGTAGTGTCTTGTTTAACCATGAGTCCAGTGTCTAGACTATGCTGCATGAAAACAGCTTTGTTGTGTGGTGTAACGGCAGAAATGTGCTGATGTATGAGCCAGTGTTCTGGCCTTGGAAGCCATGCCTCCTACCATTGCTGCTACTTGTGATCTGATTCTTGTAGGGCCGTGTCTGCAGCCTGTGGTCCCCCTGAGTTTTAAGTACCGGATAGCATGCACGTCGCCGCCATCCATGTTTGCAGGATATTGAAAAAGACCTTTGTCAGGAAGCTGAGGCCCACTGGCCATTGGGGAGCAGTGATCGTGCTGCTCCAAATGACCATATCATCTTTCTCTATTCATTCTAATAAACAACAAACTCAGATGTATGATGGGTGACACACGCAACGGTTCTTTTGCTTTGCCACCTTAAAAGAAGTAGCAGAAGACAAGTAATCTCCTGGTCTCTGTTTGAATGTATTTTTCGTTGTATAAAATAATATATAGCACATGACAGGCGGTAACATATCTTCCTAAGTGCATTGTGTTTGCAGAATTGAAATGTGACTAGAAATGAATCAATCCACGAGCTAACGCTGTTGCTATTACTATGCAAACCAGATAGATGTCTTACATTTAATTTATATAATATTCCCCATAGAATCATTTTTATTACGGGGGATCTGGTAGGAATATTTGGCCTACAAAGAAATTAACTTTGTCTCTTTGCTAAGTACGCCAATGCATCATGCCATTATCTCCGTGATGGATGAATCATATTTGATATTACGCAAGACAAATGTATTCATATTGCATACTTTTCTAATTTTTCCTGTCTGACCATCTGTGTGTGTTACGTCTTACCAAGATTAATTCGCTGATCCTATTGGGATAGAGGGCAGGTGTTTTTCGACACACGGTCGTAAGTAAGAGCTGATATCAAAGCATAATCCACCACATTATATTTTAGATCTTTGTAATGTGTCAAGGACAGTGATTTTCCACGACCTGATTTATTCTGTATTATCATTTGTGTGTGTGTGTGTGTGTGTGTGTTTGTGTGTGTATGTGTGTGTGTGTATGTGTGTGTGTGTGTGTGTGTGTGTGTGTGTGTGTGTGTGTGTGTGAAGAATACGCAAAAGGGGAAGACCACTGCCAGAAAAGCCATATGTAGGGCACCGTGGATATCACTGACATGTGAAATACTACTGTGTCCTTGATCAGTGTGCTTACTAATTTAAGCAGATGACCCTTGACTGGATTAGAGGTAGGAGGGTAAACCAGGGTGAGAAACAAAGGGCAAAGGTTGCCCTTCGACATGGTCACTGTTGACCCAAATTCCATCTATCCTCTGCAATGATTATTTTTCCAGGAAACTGCAGTATTTGATCTCACCTACACCTCTGTCTTTACTCAAGTGTCTGTAAATTAGGTGTGATTGGAGTCAGACAACGATTTACAGAGACAACACCCACCTAGCACGTTGTTCGGCCTGTTACAGCCACTGTCTTACATGTGCCCTCCTAAATTCACTTATGTAGAACACTTGTGTTCCCAAGGCGTTAGACAGGACGAGTGGATGCACAGACTTATTGCAAACTAGCGTTAATGATCGGCCTGTCAGGCAGAATCTGTATTACTTAATCTCCCGGTCTTGCTGTACATGATCACAGCAATGCAAATGCAATGGGGTATTGATTTCTACAACACCCTTGGTCTTGCACTTATATTATTACTCCTTTACAACACCTACGGTTTCCATCCACACGTCTAACCTCAGAACTATTGCCAGTTAAATGTTTTGATGTTGAAAGCAAAGTTCTTTTTGAATGATGTTTTGCAAAATGCAAGCAACGTTATCTTATTAGATGTTATTCTGTTCGTACAGTCAGTTAACAATGTCTATAGTATGCAACGTTTTTGCTAAATCCAGTATTAAATATGTATATCTCATAGTGGATATGCAATTTGTCAATTGAAGATCTGAGGATTAAAGAGGATACAGAGGTGAAACAGATGGTTTGCTATGTGTCCTAAATGCTAATCTCGTCAACCTTTCACACAGCCAGCTGTTAGTGATGCATTATAACATAGTGTAAAAGTTACATTCTGTGTGATGTTGCTTGCCAACTCTGTACTCTCTCTAAAACCCTGTCTTCACAAATGATAGGCTGTCCCCCCAAAAAATAGGACATCATGGAGAGTGAACAGTCATTGATGCTGTTTTAATTAAGAAGTCAGTCCAAATTTGGTTAAAATCCTTGTTACCGGGTGCCCATCTATAGAGGTTTACTCTTCAACACAGTGGGCCGGGGTTCAACTGCAACCTGCAGCCCTTTGCTGCATGTCATTCCCCCTCTCTCTCCCCTTACATGTCTCCAGCTGGTCTGTATAAACAAAGACTGAAAATGCCCAAACAAATAATTGTAAAGAAAATAAAATCCTTGGTACTACACATAAAGAATGTGACTGGACAGCGGTGAAACCCATTATAGTAAAAGTCCCATTCTTAAAATGTGAGCTGCCTCTGTGAACTCTCTGTCACAATGAAACATGGTGATTAAGACAGCCAGTGGAAGAGGAAAATGAATTCCCTCAGCTCTGAAGACGTGTTGTATGAAATTGTCACAGGTCACCCTCCAGGCATCTGGCGCCTTTGCAAAGTAATTCGTTCAACACATTATCCCAATAATGATACATTTCATGCATTATGAATTGGGATGTTTCCTCACACAATATCTTAAATGATATTAAGGTAAAAGGTCTAAGGATCATTAGCCTCTTGTTAAATTCTTTACATGCTGCTCTTGCAGACTGGAGATTCTGTTTAACCTTCAAAAGCATTTTGTGACATAGAGAGACAGAGTAATGTCCAGGCAGGCCTTTGTATTAAACATTATGCACAAATACAACTATACATTTTCTACTGCAGTTTATGATTGCCTTTTCCTGTTTTTAACTGGTTTAACTGTTTCTTATGACATTCAAACATGCATGAGCCCTGGGATATGCTATAACTGATTTGTTTGGCCACTTGGGGGCAACATAATCAAACTGTGAACACATTGACATATTATTACCACATTTGAAGTTGATGTGGCAAACTTGTTAGCAACCATTTGCTTATTTACACAGATATAGAGCAACACAAGCAATAATTTGGAGTCATTTTTCTGGCCATTTACTGAAAGTTAGTAGCATTTTCACTCCTTTAAGAGTTGATTTGGTTTCTACCAGTTATTGAAGAAAAGATCTGTTTCTTTAGCTAAACGCTTCACTTCGTACACCAGCTAGTTGCTAATTGTGTCTGTCTGCAGGTTTTATAAGGCAAATATCCCTTATACGTGCTTTATTTTGCACTTCAAGGCTTTAAAATGTTGTGTGATTTAATATGGTTTGTGTAAATTCATCCTATCATAGCAGCATTAACGCTTTTAGAACGTTTACATTTTTTAAATTGTTTGCCAAACTCAATCATGCACTCAACACATTTGACTGATGCAGAAGTAAATCTAACAATAAATGGTTAGAAAATGTAAGTAAAGGTATGGAGCAAAGATTTAACCAGTTTTCTACCTGTATTATCCCACTTAGATTGATTTATCCACTTCAAACATCTGTCAATTATTTACAGGTGTAATCGTTTCTATTTTGCATCATTTCCCAAAACAAAAAAATTAGAATTTGGTTTTCTAACAAAGCATTTTTTGGTTTCCCTTCCCTGTCTTTATACACAGTTGGGAACATAATAGCTTTTTATGCCAGTCTTCCTTTATTTATACAGCAAAGCATTTGTGAAATACAGTAAAGCTATGTGCTGACAATTAACACATTTGGAGGAACAGAATGCATAATAATGCAGGACGATTTGTTGTAATCTATTTGCAAATGTTACTTATTATTTCTTACTACTTTCTTTTATTTATTTTGCCGCAGACTGATCAAATTTTACTAGTAGTGTCAATTCAAACAAAAACAGCAAATATTGTTGTTAAACGCCCATATGATGTAACATTACTTTTTATTGGTATAATCGTAGGTCTTTTTAGCAACGCTGTCTTCTCAACTCACACCCTAATAGTGGCTGTGCTTGTGTATGGTCGACACCCTTCAGTTTTCTAATTGATGACTACTGGGGGCTGTCTGACGGAAGCAGTCTGCTGGCAAACACACATTCTTTCTATCAGATTGTTCTTTGAACTTCAGGCTTATGAGCTGAAGACAAACTCAGACACTGCATGGAGGCATACTGCAGTGCCCCTTGCCTTCCTTCCTCTACTCAATCCCTGAGAGCTTGTGGAATCTACAAAGTCAACATTTGAGTCTAAAGAAGGGAAATATCCTGCTGTTTTCCCCTCACAAATGTGTGCAATTTTTGGCGCACTGTGATTCCGACTTAACTCTAAATGGAAACAGTGTTGTTTCTTTTCTTTCACGCCACCACCTAGCAGCAGAACAGCGTGTCAGACCACTTTCCTCCGGATAATTTCAGACATGAGAGGCCCGTTTCAGCCCTCTCTGGCCCCCCTTTGCCCGGACAACCTGGCCTTCATTAGTTGTTTATTGGTTGCACATGGCCAAAGTGGACTGCGTGTTATCCTCACGCAAAAGGTGCTGAGGAAATTGCTGGGTCTTCTGTCATAAGACAAGTTCTGAAGGCGATTTCCTTGGCTTGCTTTGCACGCGTGGCCTGGCGTCAGCCCGGGGGCAAGGGGAATAATAAGGCTTAGAGTAAGCAGGGCCTTAAACCTGGCAGGTCCTCATACCTCACAGAAAACTGATATCTATAGTGGGCCGGACATGGAGCCCAGAGGGATCTCTGATGCTGTCCTTTGGGAGATTATCTTGGCTACTCTTTGCCTTGTATGCTTCCTTTTCTTAATTCACTAAACCAATAGTGTACTCAAATATCAGGGAGAGAAAAAGAATATTAAATAATCAAAGAAAATGAATTCTGTTAAAATTGAATGTAGTGGGGTAATTCAAATGATTGATGTGCACAAAAAAAAGAATAGCCCTGTGAGAGTATTTAGCATATGCTAGGTCCTACATAATGCAGTACATACTTGCAGGAACACAGAATTTGGGCTATTTCATCTTGAAATAAAATAATTCTAAAACAAAAAACCTAAAAATAATAATTATATTTAAGAAAATGAAATCATCATGACATAGTACCTATCTAAAGAAACGCACTGCTGTGATAAACGTAACAAGATTTAAGCGCACACATGCTCTGTTATTATGTGTTTATGTATTTCTATGTGTGCTCAGGTGCCCTATGTGGAGGTGAAAAGTTTTTGGGAATTGTAACCCCTCTTCCCCTGCCGGTAATCACCCCAGAGCCCTGTAATCCCTGGCACATGCAGATGCCGCCGGGGGAATATTACTGTTCATAATATTAATCTCCTCTCAAATTCTTTTCTGTTACCAATATGAGGGACTTTGTGCACCATGTTCTTATGGGTATTAAGTGTGCTACAAGAGATTCATCGAGAGGTAGATTCTGACTCGTCAGGGATCAAGCCCAGCCTGAGGTCGTATTGCTGCTTTAAGGAACACCAGCAAGCACGCAAAACCCATCTCCATATTCTCATAAACAGCCTGACATGAAAGACGCTGTGCCACAGCAGGGACTCAAATCCACATCCAGCACACATGAATCATGTCAGCCTGATCCAGAGTAGAGCTAAAGCCTCTTAAAGGTGCTCGGTCCCAGGTTGTGATACCTGACTTAGCAGCAGGTAAACCCCCTGTGCCAAAGGGCTGAGGAGAGCAGCATTGTCTCCAACAGCTGATCAAAGGCATGGCAGTGCACCACCGTCACACACTTGTAAAACCACAGGAACAGAAATGAATAGGAACCCGCCAGGTGGATTGGAACCCTTTTCCCATTCAGCTGCTGTTCATCATCCTTTACCTGGAATTTGGCATTGTAACATTTGTTGTACATAGTTTAGCGCCAGGGTGGATTTGTGGCTTTTCAAAGGGCCTCAGCAAAACAGTGTAATCACACTAAGCCTCTGGGAAGTTATTATTTAAAAATGCAAGGCTAATTACCACAATTACTTTAATCATAGAGTAGCTGTCTTTGAGGTGTGGAGACACAGAGTATTTTGCTAATATGAGCTATTAGGCACTATTAGGCACTCTGATGACCCTTTTCCCAAATGACACATTTCTGAGCTTTGCTCATTTTAATGCTGATAAAGTACAGCATCACTTGAGTGTTTTTTAACAAGAACCTCTTCAGTTCAGCAGTGGAGAAGCCAGTCTTGCAGATAAAAGCCTCACCCTGTCCTTAACTGGCGCTCTATATTTATTAGTTCATGTTTTTTTCCCTCTCCCTCATGGCTTGTGCAAGTACTTGCCTGAGATGTCTGAGCGGGTGTGGAATTGGATGCAGTCCACTGTGTCACTGGGAGTATTTATGCAATCAGGAAGCGAGCAGGCAGAGGTGCAGTGGTGCCAGTGGCGTGTGAAATCTGCCAGTAGGATTGACACTTGGATGACGGATACCTGTAAAATACATTCACGCCTCTCAGAAGGAAGGATTATTTGTCTACTGTTACACAAAACACTCAGCGACACTAGTGAGGGATTCCATTCTCCCCCCGTGGTATAAGAAGAAACCCTGTCTGAAGTAAGACTGAGGTAAAATGAAGAGAGAGGCCTCCGCTGTAACATTCAGATCATTTTGATGTCTGGGAAATGCACATTCAATTATAAAGGCAGCGCTGCATGTAAAGCTGTTTGTTCAGTTCCCTGAGCAACAGCCAAACTGAGAACTTGTAATGGAAAGTCGTTCTCTTGAAACAGTGAGCATTTACATGCCAGGTGTTTGTGTTCTGCCTTCACGGGAGATTGGATGGAAATCTACATTATTTCTACATTATATGTCTCCATGTCTGTTCTCGTAGAGAGGAACAAAGAAAAATGGAGGAATTTGTAATGCTGCATATTGATCCGTGTTAGCTGGTGTCTCTGTATCGTTCTCCTGTAAGTGGTGTGGCGTGTTATGACCCTTAGCTTCCCTCTACAGGGGTATTAGTCACCATTAGCTGATCTAAGGTCACCTTGCAATGAGCCGACTGTCCCTGTGGAGCTGACACTGTCAGAGTGTTGCTTGGCATACGTAGACTTGTATCTTAACCTTGACCAAACAAAATGTGATTTCCAGTAGTTAAAGATTTCCAAAGGGGCCCAAGGCTATAAAGCCTCAGGGATTTTACTGTCCAACCCCTGTGCTTATCCTGCAACCAACCCTGTTAGCTATCAGTATAAATGCAGACCACCAGTCATGCATTAAGTGCATAATTATTCCATTTCCAAGATAAATCTGGTGTATAGTGTCATATCCATCATGGCTGTCACCTCCTACATGGAGAGTAGGGCACTAAATGAAAGCTTTTTTTTTGCCTATGTGCACTTCTATATAGTCATCAATTTTGAGCAGTCTATTCATTGTTTGGTTTGACAGACGTGAGCTAATAATGAATGATCAAGCATTGCCTTTCAAACAGGAAAAGCCAGCGAAATCATACACAGACATTGAGGAAGAGGCGGGAGGGCGGGGGGGTCATTCCACAACACAGACAGAGCTACAGTAGACAGGCAATCCTCTTCAGCATTACCCCTGTTCTGGCAATGGGGGCAATGTCAAAAATTTGTAGCGATCAATATTTGTGAGTATGTCTGATCAAGAGGAGGACCAATTTACAAGTGTTAACAAAGGGCCCAGGCCATACCAAATGCAGGTTTACAGCTTGTATACACTGGGATATGATGTGAAAACAGTGGTTCAGTCCTCAGATGGTGCCCAAAGAGGAGCTCAGATCCTTGTCCCCGCCTTGTTTTACAAAAAATAACATTGCTTGTCCACTTAGGCCGGACATGAAAAAGAGATTTAGGCCTTGACCACGGGATGATGTTTATTTTTCCCCTTTTACTATGTGTTATTCTGTTTAACATGGGATTAGGCATGTTAGCGCTGAAGTAAGGCTTCTGGGCTGATTGGAAGTAAAGCAGGTTATGTGATGTACATAACTAGAATATTCAGGCAATATTGGGGTTATTTTGAAGGGCTTAGTTGAGGACAGCAATCCAAAAAACATTGCTTTCACACTAGGTTTCACTAGAGACTGTGTTTTAAAGACAACATGCTACAACATGTCATTAATTAAGTATAAATAAATAAAAATACTGCCTTTAAAGTAAGCAATGCTGGGATCACAAAATTCAGTGACATTTCCTTTTTTCACATTAAATTGGAAAAGATTTTACCTTCTTTCTTGCTTATCTGATATAACACATCTTGCAGTCTTTGTCGGCTAATATTAACCTTTCACAAAAGATCCATTAGAAATATATGCAGCATCGTCGAGTGGGTGCATGTGCCATGTATTATGGGTATTAGTTTAGAATAATGTTGGTTACCCTATAGAATCTCACAACAGATAGTCCGAATGCAGCTTTAGGCTCCTCAAACTGCAATGTGTAGATATGTTGTGTGTTACATGCTTGACTGCCTCAGTTGCAGTTACAATAATTGATTCTTTTCAAAGATTTAAAAATGCTGAGGCCCTTCCTGGCATTGCATGTTTAAAAGGAGTGCAGGCATGTCACGCATGACTTACTTCCTCAAATACGCTGCTTTCTTGTAATTCAATCTGGCCTTTTTGCACCTATCCAAGGTGATTAACTCCCTGGGACACAAGTGCTGCTGCTGAACTTCCTCTCCTGGCTCATGCCCATTGGCTATCACTTTCTCCATGTTCTCATGCATAATGATACATATTCACATTCTCTCATTATTTATCTGATTTGGCTTTAAACATGTGAATGTTATTGGTGTTATTGATTTTTTTTAGGGGTCCAAGGCCGAGGGGCTAAGGACCACGGTAGCAAAGCTACGTTGTTCACACAGCAGGGCTGTGGAACCCTACTGTTTTTCAAAGGATTATTTTCCTTCATCTCTTCCGTTATTCTTTTCCGCGTAAAACTCCAACTCTTTCAGCCTAACCCCCAATTTCCACAGGATGCGTAAAGGCTGCAGATCTGCTCCAAAACGTTGTCGGAGTAATTGAGTTTCCATTAAAGTCAATGTGTGTATTTCCATTAGTTGGCACTTTTATTAACGTAAATCGGTATTGGATTTTTTACTCAATCAATTAAAGGTGCGCAAAGCAATGTTGGGGGATGTCAGTTCTTGTTGATGTTTGAAGTATTGTCAAAAAATTTGAAAGCCAGCTCGCCCTTCCCTCCTTTTCGTCTTGTCTATCTGTATTTTTGTTGTTGTTTGTGGAGCCTGGGCTGTTTACAAGGATTGTGATTTTTTACAGTGCATTCAGGCAGCTAACAGATGAGAACAGTGAGATGTTTGCAGTATGCGACCAAAAATGTAATAATAACGTTGCTTTGAGCATCTTTAATGGGATATTTGCGAGGGTAATGTACTTTAGACCTTGTAGCTCACACCGCTTAATATTTCCTGACATTTGCCTCCCCACGCTACGCTTTGGGTTCTGCTTCTGCGCACTCCGCCAGTTCGCCCATGTCAACTCACGTTGGGATGACTGGCGCAATGAGGCTTAGACCTAATTGCTTGCAGTTCTAGTTTCTCATTGATTTTTTTTTAGTACTTTTTTATGGTTAACTGGTCAATGCTGTCATACAAAGGTAAGATGCATTATCTTTACATTTGGTTAAAATTAATTTTTAAATTAATCAGACGTTTGACATGTTTTCGCTACTTTAAATAGTTTGCTAAATGTCTGTGATTACAGGAAATTTTAAATTTAAGAAAATCAAACTATCTATAAACTGTTATAAATCAGGACAAAACGCAGTGACTGTGTCATAAATGAATGCTGGCTTTGTATTGCTGCTCAAGCTGCTGTCGCCACACAGAGTGGCAGCACCTGCTGTCACAGCTTTGAACTTTTAAGTTTATATCATGCAATTTGGTGTGGTTAACCTTCTTTTACATCCCATATTTAAATGCATTACATTGTAAACAAGTGTAGTTGCCTACATTGATTTCAATATGCAGTGGTGGTAGACAGACAGTCAGACATCAAGAATAACAAATGCATTTAATTCATTCCTGTAAGCTATGGACTGTAAATCATCAACATAACATCAACATGTATTTTAGTTAAACTGTTTAAAATGTAGCAAGGAAGCTAAATACACAGATGTTGTTGCTACGTTGCATTCCGCCTTCCATTCCTTGAATAATATCCAAGGGCAGAGAGTACGTGTTCAGCTTCGATCGCAATAGTTTTTAGAGGTACAATAATCAGCCTAAATACCGTGGGCAACATATGAAAACATTACGACCTTTCTATCTGTTAAGCAGAATATATAATTTCTGCTCATTTACTTTGGGTGTTTACATTTTTGGGCTTGCAATGTTGCTGTCAAAAGGACCTCACCCACATCATACTGTATTTTAAAAAGCTGCCCATAAATGTTGGATAAACACACTGTAGACCAACCAGTGAAACAATGCACACACAATGAACACAAAAAGGATGCATAAAATACGCTACAGCTCTGCTGCACACAGCCTTTATCTGCATTGTGCTGGTGAACAACAGAGAAGTTATTTTAGAAATGAAGCAATTAAACCGATCCAAAATGAACACAACCCCCTTGTAAACCAGCACATGGCGATGTCATTTGCATGCCTTTGAATAACTAATCTCTGAGGGGAGTTCCTTCAGATGGAATTCTCAATGCCATGCGCTCTTTGTTTTAAACACAGCAAACAAACAAACAAAAGCGTCCTGGGTCCAGAGTTTCTTCAGCTGCCCTCTCTCTCTCTCTCTCCCTCTCTCTGTCTCTCTTTCTCTCTCTCTATCTCTCTCTCTGCTGTCAGATGACCTACAGCTGACTGACAGTAACTGCAAAGGCCATCACTCACAACCAGCAGGAAAAATATGGGGGCGGGAGTACCCTCTTGTTAGATAAACAGAAAGAGTGAAAAAAAGAAAGAAGGGAAAATAGCATCTCAAGTTGAGCGTAGATCTTTTTTCTTTTTTGGTCTTAATTAGAATCACCATTCATCATGGTCACAGCATTTCTATTCATCCAGCTGATTGGGGACATGACAAATGAATGTGGGAATAAACGGAGTGTCAGGCTGGGGAGAGAGATGGATGTTCTCTCAGCAGGGAGGAGAGGGAGAAGTACAGTTAGCACTGGCAAGTGGCCAAAGCTTCTGGGCTCCATGTCTCTCCACACATCACCACACAACACCCCAGGGGCCATAAGCAGAAGCACTTTCCCTCTTCTGGACCCCCCTGTCACCCTTCCTTTCTCTATTTATTAGTTAATTAACAACATGTCACACTGGTACACATTCAACCTCCTACCACCTGCCCCAAAATCTCCGCGGTCTGAGCTATCTGTATGTCAATCAAAGAAAAATGTGTGCAGGCATGCTTTGCTTCTTTTAAGCAACTTCTCTTTTCAACTTCCATGGTGCGATGTAGAACGGATGTACGATGAATGTTAAGAGTTGTACTAGTTGTTGCCTGGATGTAATTATAATACAGAAACACTGAACATTAGCTGAGCCCTAACAGTGAATGGATTAAAGACAGTTTAGCACAGTGCTGTGTTTTATTCTGCTCCACTGTGTTATCGGCAGGAGCTGAAGGGCCGCTGTGCCCATTGATGTGTAAAGCAGAGCATGCAGTGCAAAGGGTTGCTGAGTTCAGACTGAATTAGACACCATTAGAAAGTGTTTGAGTGGCATAGTGTAAGCCCCTTCTTCTTCAGACATTATTAGCAAACTCACTTTGATCCTATTATACAGCAGACAATTGTTATTTGAGAAATGAAGAAAAAATAATAATGTTATAAAGATTAATGCACCCCACCTACACCTCCATCCTTCCATCCACCCACTTTTGCATAGACCCGGGTCTCATATAAATTTGAATTGGTTTTTCAATTATTAGAGCGTCTCAGCTCACTCTGGCTAAACAAAGAATTTCCATCGGCTCCATTGAGATGAAGTTAGATTATGCATTACGGCAATATCCAATTTAATAACTCAGATTTTCCTTTATTGTTTTTTCTGTTTGCATTGTATTCTTTTAAACGACAGAAGCAGGCGGGATGGCAGGCTGGAACAGACAGGAGTTCTGCAGCTTCGTCTGACAAAGACATACACTGGGCTCACATCAATGACTGAGAGCATGAATAAATACAGGCCCTCTTCAGTAAGGATGACTAAAAGTTGAATTAATGCTTCAACCGACTTAGTGGAGCAAAATAAATATGATTAAATTAATTACAGAGTAAATCAGTATCTGTCTCAACTCAAATAGCTTCAAAAATAACATCAATCATTGTCTGTTTGTCAGTTTAACTTCTACTAATCACATTTTAACCACATTTCATCTTTGAGTTTGCACTTATTGTTCCGTCACCCTATTGCCATTATTGTACAGTTTGAAACATCAAATAGTTCAGCTACATTATATATATATCTATATATTTCAGTGTTTTGAAATATACACTGTGTGTATATGCTTTGTTTCTTAAATGACATGTAGCCAATCTTTGCACAAGATGATCTCACAGCTCCACTTTTCTAAAAGCGAGCACCTCAATGGTGTCATTTCAAATTTGAGGAATTATAGTGATTGAGCTGCATAAACAACCTGAAGAGGAAGTCAGGTTCACTGTCACATCCAGACGCTTTAGTTTCAAAACAAAGAGAGTGGAAAAAGGGATTGTGATCGCAGCTCTGTGGCATATTGGAACAAAAGCCCAACCTGAATGATTTATCTTTTTCCCCTCTTTGAAGCGGAGAAATGCTGTCTCCCAACTGCCTCTGTTTGAGTTGCGCTGGTGGAGTACCTGGGGAGGGCAGCACTATGCAAGACAGTAGGCTGTGAAGCTCTCGTCCCCATATTTAGTCTATGCAGAGAGACAGTGCATACAAAAGGGAAAGGGAGTACATCGGTTCTGGCCTGAGGCTATCTGGTGTATGGCTCTCTGAGCTCCAACAAACTGCGTGAGACATTTTTCGAAACACAGATGCATTTTGTTACAGAAGAAAA
Organism: Etheostoma cragini; assembly: GCF_013103735.1. Classification (NCBI taxonomy): domain Eukaryota; kingdom Metazoa; phylum Chordata; class Actinopteri; order Perciformes; family Percidae; genus Etheostoma; species Etheostoma cragini. The sequence goes on from NC_048407.1 coordinate 27,487,322, forward strand.
GAATGGATGAGAGGTAATGGCAACTCATGAAAATTAAAAACAGGAAAGCTCTGATGCATGCCATGTTTCAGCAAGATTCCCGGGTGATTACATCCTGTTGAAATATCCAACTTGATGCTTGCTTTGGCTTGTCAGTATTAAAGCCGAGAGCTAGTGTTAAATAAGGCCATTTGATACAAATCTGTCACTTGACACCTCCTTTGGTACCTAACATTGCATGATGTAAGTAAAGAGATTGAACTGTTACGTGCCACCCTTATAAGTCTGGCTGTATACAGGTCTAAAATTAGTTTTTTCATGCATTTAAAAAAATAAATCTGATTTCCCGTATTTATTCCAAAGATACCATATTCTGAAGACATCTGTTTTGTTATTAATTTTACATAAATCTTAAGCTCCTCTATGCTTGAAATGAGGCTTCATTCAAGCTGAATTAATGAAACATGATTGTAAATCCCTCACGTGGAAGATGCTGTCATACAATATTGAGTTGCTTATAAGCACTGTGTAATCTCACTGTCTGCCAGGGGAGGGCGGCGCGAAGGACCAGCGTAAAACAATGTTTTGAGGAGATCAGAAGCCTTTGCCTGTATCTGGCAGGATGAAAAGGCAGGGAGTCTGCAGCGAGGGAGGATAAATGACTCATCATTGGTCGTCAGCAGAGAGAAACTGCAGATTTATGTTGTGTACCCAACCGCTGTGATATGTGCTAATTGTCGAGATCAGAGTGTTGCATGTTTGCTTGAACTAAGGTAATTGTGCGTGCGAGTACCTGGCAGGTGAAACACCCATGGGTGCAACAAGCCACAAACAGGACACACCATGAGAGAAAGTTGTGGTTAGTCCTTGGTTGCATGACTCATAAAATGTAGAAACAGAAAGTGTGTGTGAGTGTGTGTGTGTGTGTCAGTCATTTTTTTCAGCTCTAACATTGTTCTTATGGTCTGTGCTGTTTTATCGGGCGTGCACACACTGCTGGGGCTGAATACCTCGAACTGAAGGTCTCAGGTGTTTTGATGTGTTTAATATCAGCAGCATGACCAGCAACAGCCATGGCGCTTTATCGGACAGACAGACCTTGTTGCCAGGGGTCACAAGTCACAGCACACAGGATGGCTTGGCTCACACTAGGCCATTCTTGTCATGTTGTGTAGCACTTGTCTCAGCTCCACCACAATGTCATTGCATTACTTGGCAAAGCTTGTTTCACACCTGCCCTGCGACAGACGAGTCTCCAAAATAGAGTCGTTTTGTAAATCATTTGCAGTGCCAAAACGGCACATGGCATTCAATCCATTTAATACCCAGTGATGTACAATGCACTTCATCATCTACATCAGTCAAGGGAACACCGGGCTTTATCTGCCATCTACATCCACCAATGCTGCTCCAACCCAGTCTAATTATTTTTTATGCAAAGCAACACAACAGGATCTAGTGACACAAAAACACAGTTGAAATTGGGATAGACCTCATCATTATTTGGCTGCGCCCACGACTTAATTAAAATTCGCAAGGAGCCTAGCTCCTTTGTTCCTTCTGTATTGCAGCATTGTTCATCAGAAGTGAGCAGCAGTACAAATAATCGAGTGCAAACACTTCCTCCGGTGAAGCTAGCCCTTTCTCTAGAGGTTTACCCTACTTTACTTTTCAAACTGACAGAAATGGGTTGTCTCAAATCTGCCACGACATCACTTCATTAAAGAAGTAGCCTGCTTTAAAACAAACAAACAATACACCCACCCACCCTAATCCCACAACCCCCTCCCAGGCAGGCACATGCACACTTGCCACCCAACCCATCCAAAATGTGTCACATCCCCAGCAATCTGTAATTTTGGACTCGAGGGGTTAATTGCCTGCCATGGCATCAAAGGAGAGTTTTGATGTGCTTTTTGAGAGCTGTCTTTAGCCAAGTTCGGGAGTAGAAGGGAGAGTGGAGTGAAAAGGGGGAGGGATGTGGTGAGAGCAGACGGAGAGGAGGGCACATGAGATTTCACTCGCGGCATAGGAGCGCAGGCGTCTCCTCAGGTAATCCTGCCTCTCAAAGGCATTATTGAATTTTCTTGTTTTTCTTCTTCTCTTTGTCAAGGCACGGAGGAGAGAGTGTGTGCAGAGGGAGAAATGGGGGGGGGGGGGGGGGGGGGGGGGGGGGGGGGGGGGGTTAAACAGAGTGAGCCAGACTTCTGAAGGGTCTGCAGCGGGTGCTTGATTCTCATTCACCTCTGCAGATCCACGTCAAAACACAGCCAGACCTTTTAAGGCGCCTAGCTTTGAAGTGAGAGAAGAGCCTCAAATCCAAGCTCTCCACCACATATGCCCAGTCTGAAAAATTAGCAGCCATGTGCGTATCCCTGCCCCTTTGAAGTTCCACAGACCGCTCTTTTCTCCATGTTCTAACAGAGAAATCATAAGGTATGCAGCCTGACTCCCAGATTAAGGATAGTGATCATGGTGCATTGGTAGCGCAGGCAAAGGGCCTCGTCTGTGGCTTTTGTTCAGTCAGACCATGAAAACCTCTACCTTGTTAACAATGTTTACCTAACTCTTCAGAAAAGCTCTGCCGAGTTGAAACAACTAGTAAAACTATTGGTTGTGACAAAACCCCCTCTGTGATCTGCCTGATGTGGATCTAAAGAGGTGCGTGTGAATCCAACCTACAGCTCATCTAAGATATTAACTGATTTTCTTTTCTCTACCTTACAGCCAGATATTTGCTGTTCATAAACAGCAAATAAGAATTAGTTACAACTAACCTTCCTGATATAAGTTTACTTCAAATGTGATCAAAAGTGCAAAGGGCAGCATTAAAGGACAGAGCATTTGCCCTGAGGCTCACTAGTGGAAAAAAGAGCAAATGTTTAAAGAGACTTGAGAAGGCTCCTATAAGTCTTTGAAAAAAGGGTGTGCACAAAACACAGAAAAAAACATTACAACCAATATTTTGAAGATATTGCTTCATCTCTTGTGGCTAACCTACTTTGTTAAAAGCAATAATGAAAAATTATTTGCAATCTCTTGACATAATGCAGCCCTCCTCTAGTTGCCGGGAAAGGGGATTTTTGGGAGACCCGTCAAGAGAGGAGTATTAACCACACAATGTGCTGAAGCTGCTTATCCCATTGTAATCTGACCTGATTGGAAGGGTTTGATTAAAAGCGAAGGAGGCCACACGCCTTCTAATCCCTGCTGAGCAACGCTCCATGACCCCAGCTAACCTCCTCAAATGCCAAACGGCCCCCTCCTGTCAAGACGGCTCAGTGAACAGTACCAGACGGTGGAGTGTGCTGTGCAGAAGTTTAGGGTCTCTAATCCCTGAGCATGTCTTGTCCCTTTCTACTCTTATCCTCATCAATGAGACTTTCTCTCCTCACAAGAAGATTTGGGAGATGACTGCTATTTTGGTGCTGGCAAGTGAAATAGCCCAGAGGGGCTGTGTGAACATTGTGGCTTAGCGCTAACCGTCATAAGAGAGTCTTCGAGACTAGACTCCATACTTCTAAGGCAAGCAAATCCGCATCTTGTTATGCGGGAATCGGCTGAGCTAAAGCCTTGCTTAGTGACACGTCTTGTTGTCAGAGGGTTTGTCTAAACAGGTATCACAGCTGTAAGCTGTCGTATCACTGCGCATCATCTGCATCCTCTGAATTTACTGTCATCACACCATCCACCCAGTTCATGTGGAAGCACCGGTATCAGGGGTTTCAGTGAGAAACATCATTTTAGTGTCAGTAACACCGGAATAACATCTGCGTGAGAGCGCACCTGTGTGTTCAAAAATGCATTTAGGTAAACCCCCATCCTCAAGAGCATCTTTAAGGTGCCTCGTTTGCAGTGAGTGTCGGAAGTCATCTCTAAAGCCCCTCAACTCCCTTCCATTTGGCGTCTGACTACAATGAGAGAAATTGTCAGGAAGTGTGAGCGTGAGTGTGGGAGAGATGAGGGGGAAAGATCAGCTTGCTGCCAGTGTCAGTCTCAGATGGTTTCCTGTTAGTTAGCTGAGAAAAAGTGTATGTTTCTCTGTCAGTAAATATCTTTACCCGGCATGCATGTGTTTTCATACACGTGTGTGGAGGTAGTAGAGTGCCGCCTGCCGCGTGGCTCTGATCAGATCCAGAGAGGAGGCTGTTGCGAAGAGGCTGGCTGCTGGCTGGGTCTGGTTTAGATGTCAGAAAGAGAAGGGAAGAAAGATTAATGAACATGAAGGCCTTCCGCCAGTTACCCCAGCCCTGCCTATCAAGGGAGGGGTTCACTAACTGACCGGGGATCGCCTGGGACAGGTAAGGTGATTTTTTAAAGGCCTCTTTGCTGATTGGTTTGGCGTGTCCTGTGGAGGGGTCACTGAGTGATGGAGTGGCAATGAGACAGCAAACTGCCTTTGGTTGGCCTCTTTGAACAGCTCCCTCATTCATGGCCCTGCCTCTATTAAGTCTCAGAAGGCAAGCTGCTGATGAAAAGGCCCTAATAGGTTGTCAGTGGATCTCAACACTCAGCAGCTCTTATTATCTTACAACGATATTAAAAGCACAGTTTGAATAGTACCAAACCCCAAGTTTGTGTTCTGCTGCTAACTTGTTGACACACAAGACATGGCAGCGCTAACGTCTTCACAACATTCAGTACAGGCTTGTATTGTTTAATCCAAGAATTGATTTCATATGTCTAATAATTTCTATAATTGTCTTTTAACTACCATACCATGTTAGGGCAGGTCAAGGCCAATAGAGAAATATAATTTGTTTTGCCTGTTTATGCACCATAGGTATTGTGCCAGCCCTATGTCTTAAAAACCTACATTTTGCAATTACATTTCATGGGGAAAGTATTTTCTACAGGATTACATTTGTTTTTGACCTATCACAAATATGTTTCTAATTTAAGTCTGCACAGGGAGGAGGTCAGGGTGACTGGATGGAGGAAATAAACAGGGCTTTCACCCCGGTGCCTGTGGATCGTTCCTCTGGAAAAGCAGTATTGACTTATTTTTAACTTATGCCCCATCCTTTTGTCACATCCATAACATCCATAACTTAAATTGTGTAACAAACATACTTATTTCAACTAAAATCATTATCTTTTCCTAAACCTAACAAAACAGTTTTAGTTCACTTCGTGTGCATGTCACGCATGTCATGTTAAAATAAATGTAATTGAAGACAATTCTGAAAGCATAACTGAGAATGCAATTTAGTTTTATGGAAACTTAATTTCTTATGAAGACAGGGTTGATTATGCAGGCTTACGGCACCAAAGATTGTTTAAAAAATTATACAACAATCGGGAATTTATTATAGCACAAACTTCCAGTCAAAACACATAATGTTCAGTGATATTTTTTTAGTTGTGTAGATGTGTTTGATTTCTTTTTCATTTTAATCTGCAATTGAGCAATCTGCAATATTCTGCGAGCTTGGAACATACTGTATATTTCTATACATCAGTCTCAATAGATTGCTCATTTGCAGGCAGGTAGATCATGCAGGTTTCCTAGATTTGGGAGTGCTTCCTAAGCAAATAAATTAGGTAATAAATAATGCAATTTAAGACTAAATTAATATGTTATTATGTGCCTGCCCATACCTCTAGGGTCCATAAGGAGGCAGCCAGAGCAGTGAAACAATTCCTATGAATTGCATATTCAGTGTTTTTTTTGTTAAATTTAATTAGGGAAAGAAATTCAAAGAGTTTTGTTTTTATCACCAGTGAAGGCAGGCAGAGACAGGCCTTTGGTGGGTATATGTTAGAGGCTCCTGTATTGTGGCACCAGTCATCTCACCTTACACATTCACACTGGATCAACCACTGAGTCTTTTGTGCTCTTCAATCCAAGCACTATTAGCCAGTCCCCACCAAGGCTACTTCGTGTTATGTCAGAATAGGCTATTTTCCTCTCCCTGATGGGCCCAGACACTTTTTTTTGGGCTGTCTTCACTGCAGTTACAGATCTTTATTGCATAAACATGTTGACAAATGGCCCTTTGTAAACTTTGTTGCTGGCGACATTTATTCAGCAACAAAGCAGTTACTTGAGCTGGCTCCCTGGGCTTGCTTTCTATTCAGGCTAGTGATCAGTTGTCTGCACGCCAGTGGCCCCTGGGCTGCTAGCCCACCCATGACGGGGGGCTCCATGAAGGAACTTATTTATAATTGCAACTGAGGAAAGGTTTCCTAAAAGCATTTTTCGCTTTATTGAAGTTTACTGGCACCGGTAGGCTGGTATGTAGCCAAAAGGTTTAAGTATTCTTTAGTAACATATTAATATGATTTGTCTTGGCAACAAGCAAAAAAGTGAAATTGGCACAGAGAGTAGCCATGAGCTGGAATCCCAATGCCAAATTTGTCAACCGTGTTTTTACTTTGAGGTGGGGTTGGAGGAAAAAAATGTAATTAAGGGCATTGTTGCAGTTCTCAGTGGGGGAGCATTTGCTTTGGCTAAGCCTTGTAATTATGAATGATAGCCTCTTTGGCCTGCTTTACTTTCTGTCCCAGCTGCAAACATTGGATTTGTTCCACACAGCCCTGCAAGACGCAAGATAATCTTTGACCTGAATTGTCGTCACCTGCATTGGGTGCTTGGAGCACTGTTTTTTACATTCATTTAGCTCATTCACTTAAAAGCTTGCCATCTCATAAGCGACCGTGCTAACACGATGATCACAAAAATGACCGCCCTGCCTGCAGAGAGGCTGAGTGATCCCATCAGCGTTGGGTTACCTGGCTGCCCCCCTGCTCACTGTACCTGTTGAGAAAGACATTTGTGCAGCGGTATGCTATGGCAGAAGGGTGGTATGACCCTTGAGGGTTTGGTTGACGGTGTGAAGGCTCCTCTAGGCCTGAGTGCTTTCTCTCACTGGGTGTCTCGCCTGACCTAGCCGGGAAGGCCCAGCACAGACTGGGCTTTCATTCCACCCAGCCTTGCGGCTTCAGCTCCTAATAAAGCCACCATTTGATCCCCTTGAATTTCCAAATCGTTCTCCTTTTGATTCCCTCTTAACTCTGCCTGCGTTTTTCCACTTTGTTCTGAATAGAGGGTCAGGTTTCCACTCTCAGTGATGGAGTGTATGGTGAACAGTGCATAGCTGTGTGTATGTGTTTAGTAGCCTGTCGACAAGAATTATGGCTCATTGATGAGTTCATTTAAAGCAAGTTATTGCTGTTAAGGGATCAAATGATACAGTCAGCCATGAATTATTTTAACATTTTATATTGTTCTTACAGGTTTGGATTTGTCTTACAGTTATTATTGTCATCGTTATTATGATTAGTTTGTATGAAACAGAGTAAGAATAGGTGGGTGACTTAAATTATTATTAAAATGTAGTTTACAGCTACATATAGCAAAAAAAGAAAAAGAAATAGCTTGTACCAAACATGTACAGGGAGGTACATTAGCTTGAAATTTACAGTAAGGTGAGCACCAAAATGATTTGTATAGACCTGTGGACTTCAGTGACCCAGCAAATTATAAGTTTGTTTTGAAAGGCTGATTATTCTCTGGTGTAATGAGCAAAGTACACCCATAGATTTGCTTGGCTGCCCCAAGGCAGGTGCCAGTGTGTCAGGACTGCATAGTGTTTTCTCTTTAACACCCCTCTTTAACGGTAGAGAGTGGTGTTTAAGGAAATTACAGCCCAGGTAGCAGGCACTCCCAGGCTTTTGTTAACTGAATACCCGTTTCATCGCTGTTGTCCAATGAGTTCCTGTGAGATTTGTTTTCATGACTTTAAACACACAGATTAAAATCAAATTATTGCATGAGCTGTATTTAATCAGAAAGGCTGAACAAAATTGTGTCTGACCCTAGTCTTAACCTCTGCCTTCAAATATGGCTTCTACTCTCAGGTGGAAGACGTAGGGTCATTCAGTGTGAGTTACATTTTTGGAGGCGGTCATTCATCCCTTTGGCAGTTAAATGACTCAGTGCTACAGAAGTGGTGCAATATGTCTTTGTTGCAAAATAGTGGTTATGTAAGTATCATTAATGTGTGAATTATGAGTGAGGAGTGGTTTAGATGAGGAAACACGTAAGTCTGGGATGTTCAAATTTAGTAAAAGACTGACCTTTGTTAAATTTAATGTGTAGTTATGGTGCAACAGCTGTGCTGTGAATTTGCTTATGGGGACATTGACATATAATCGTATTGTGTTGTATCATGTTGTATCATACCAAAATGCCACCCCAAACAAAAGGCCTGAGCCTGGATCTCCCACTGATCAGCAGGCTGGGCAGGAGGCCAGCTACCTGGGGTAAAACTGAAGGGTGGGACAATGTTGTCTGGACGCATGTTGTATGTACAGTGTGTACTGTATGTATGTATGTATGTCATCAGATTTTCACACTGTTTCAGATTTTGCCACAATCTCTCTAGGTCTATCATATTGTTGCTGCCAAACTTTAAAACTATTCTCCTCTCTGCAGCTGTGAGTCATCATTTTAGTATAAAACCAGTATAAATGGCTAATGTCCAAGTTACCTTTTTTTTTGTAGAAAGCTGATGTCCGATTCCCCAGCAATTTTTGTGGGTGATCTGTGATAGATCTGTTAGGATATGACAAAGGAGTACATCAGCAAGACAGCCTCTATCGACTCTATAAACCCAATGCATAACTGTTGAGTTTTGGATTTATTATTCAGAATTTTAGTTAAGTCTCAGAAAAGACACTGCAGTTCCAGGCTAGATTACAAAGCTTCTGGATGGCCTACCACCGCACAGGAGACATTTTTCAAACGCCTTGTAAGTCTTTACGCTGTCGGAATATGCCTACATTGAATATGACATTAAAGGTGTATTTTGATGTTTTACATGACATCGCCAGCCTGAGTGGGCTAATTGCTAAATTTTTATTGCTTTCTGCCAATGCTCACACCTCACATTCATGGAATTCTGCTAATGACTATTCTGGGTAACCTGGTAAGTGTCATATTCTTTGTTATCTTGTGAGTGTATTTTGCATCATGGTCTATCATGACCTAACAGGTGCAACTTGGTCTAACTTGGTCCCATGCACTGCACTTCTCCGACATTACCGCACTAATTGCACGGGGCAAATTTCCTGCTTAAAAATCAGGCTAAAGGGGATGGACTAGTGACTTATTTTATTATTTTATTTGGAGGACTTGTTGCCAGTAGGAAACATACATTTCAAAGTGTTAGTTGCATCGAGTGCTTTTAACACATAGAATCTTCATGCTTATAATGTATGCCATTTTTATTTGGTGTTTGAAATGTTAAGGAGTAAAATTAATGGCTTCCCTCTGGAATTTTTGTGTGATCCTTTTCTTTTTTTGCACTCTCTGCAGCTTTCACATTGCAGTCCAAATGTCACAGGAGCATTAACTAGGGCCCCGCTCACTCAGATCACAGAGAAAGTATTTCCTGACATGTGTTGGTGCCCTGGCCTGTACCCGTGCCTGGCTCTGTGTGTGTGCCTGTGGCACTCAGCTGAACAGGGGGAAATGAAAGAGCTCTTATGCTGGTGCCAGTCACAGATGCCCAGCACCACCACCCGCCCACGTCACCGCCTGCTCTGTCTGCATTCCCCTCTGACACTGTCCGGACGGGGTCCTGAACAGACCTGCAGGTGGCCCCATTAGCTGGGAAAGTATGTCACTGGAGCTGCCCAGAGAGTTTGAATGGAGCAGGCTGTTAACTTCCTGAAATACGGCTCCTCGGAAACAAAATAGATAGGAAGTACAGGTAATTGCAAAAATATTTTCACATATGAGCTACATAGTATTTATGTGGCGTAAAACGTCTAAAATTATGTTGTGTTATTTTTCTTGAGTGTATGTATGTGTTTTGAGGCATAAAAAAGGAAAACCAAGACAGGCTTTCTGCACAGATATCAAAATTAATATAATTTCAGCTCTCTGTGAATACTGTATACTGGGGCGGCTGATGGGGCTACTGTGTGTGTGTGTGCCTCGTACAACGTAGTATCCAAACTCCAAACTAGCCAGATCTGGAGTTGGGCAAGTTAAGAAGTAATTAGTTAAAGTTACTTCTTCCAAAAAGTAACCAAATTAGTTTCAGTTACCATCAATAAAAGTAACTAGTTACTTCAGAAAGTAACTACTGCATTATTTTTAAGTACAGTTTTAAATGCTCAAATATGAGCCCTACTCCACCCCTCTTTAACAGAACTTAAAATACAGTTTAAAAATTATAATGAAATGGACACTTGATACTCTACTTTATTGACAATGTACCCAAATCTAAACGTTTTTAATGTTGCAGTGGGACAAAGTGATACTAGCCTTCAATCAAATGCCATGTTTGTAGATTTTATAATTATATAGTGGATCGATGCAAATAACACAATAGATGTGTTGGAACTTTTAATATTTATTGCCCCTCTTTTGGGCTTGCCATACCTGTCTCTCGTTGAGTGACTTGTTTGTGTTGTTTTGTTGTGTCTCGACCATGCAGGCTTTCAAACACCCGCCCAACTCTACCAATGATTGGTTTACCATGAAATTTGACTCAACCTCAGCCAATTGTCAGCATTTATGCACTTGACTCATGCTCTGCCCACTACCCAAGAAAGAACAGTAAAAAAGCCTCTCGGCTCAGAGATCTAGTTGGTCTGATGAAAATAAATAGCTTCAATTATAGTAACGTGCCACATTTTTTGGCAGTAATGGTGACAGCGTTGTTAAGATGGGAAGAGCAATCAATTAGATTACTTGTTACTGAAGAAAGTAACGCCGTTAGTAATGCCATTGCATTACTAATGCAGTTTACTACTACTAATGCAGTCCAATGCAGTTATTTATAATGCCGTTATTCCCATCACTGGCCAGATCCAGGCCCAGCCTCACAGCTATCTGTTCCACAAGCTGAGATCAAAGTGGCGGTGCTGGCAAATCCGGCACATCCTTGCTCCAGCAGCTGCTGAGCAGGAACAGCCCCAGCATGCCTTGTTGAGGTTGGGTAAAGGAGCTGAAAGATTTTTGGGTGGATGTGTCATTAATTCACTGCATGATTGATGTCCCACATGACTGATGTAGCTTGGCGTAAATTCTTTTAGGAAGACCTAACTTTTTAATTGATGCACTCCTAAATCAATTTAGCTGTTATCCAAATAAATGCACATGTTATTATGCTGTGTATAACTGTTGCATATTTGCAAAAAGTCTTTCCTGATGGAAGGATGACCTAACTCTTAATAAATGCTCTACCCAATTCGAATCAGCTTTTGGAGCATTTTACCTTCCTGCTAAACCAATCAGAATCACACACAAATTGCAAGGGCCAATGACAGAGTCACAACCCTGCTTTAAATAATCATTTCTCCCTTTTTCTATTCAGTTGTCATTGCAGGCAAAGAGTGTAACCGTCCTCCCCCAGTCATCTACTCCAGGAGACCGGACCGGATCCTCCTTCGGTCGGCTCTTCGGGCTCCTTTGTCGCCACCACCCGTGTCTAGAGTCCATCTGGGGGTCTGATGGTTCTCTACCCCTGTGTAATTACACAAAATATTTGTAGAGCGATTGAGTCTAATCGGCAAATACTTTTTACATTTTATTTAGCTGTACAATAAACCTTATTTGCATATCTGCAAACATGTCTCTTCTAAATGATACAATGTCACACCTCAAAAGGAGACAAGAAAAAGGCAAATATTTTCAAACACATCATTCCTTGTTTGGTTTCACATTTTGGCAGCTACTGTCGCTACTCTCGGACAGTTTCTTTTTAGTCATATAATTATGCAAAGCCATATTATGTATAGTATTGCAGGTGGACTGCAGCCTCTCTAAGCATGCAGAAAAAAGAGAGGCAAGAAAACACTGCAAAGTCTCTGGTCACACTAAGTCGAATAAAGGGAGTCAAACATCACCTATAGGTGATGTAGATGTATCTTTGGCATGGAGAAGAAAAGCGGATAACTAATTGAAACCTACACACACACAAGTGCATGCAACTCCACACGGCAAAGCTTTACTGTTCCGCCATGATGGTTGTTGCTGTAGTTATGCCTTTTGAATATGTTGCATCTTGAGGGGTATGTACTGGTTGAATAATTTAGTAAACACACAAACCTTGTAACTTTTAAAAGGAAAATGGTTGCACTGTTTTTGTCTATTTTCCCCAAAAAATTCTATAACTCTAAAAGTCTAAACACATCCAATCACCTTTCAAAAACCCGTATTGGTCAAAAACTGAATGTGACATTTCATGTTGTTGGCTGGTACATTCTGTCCAGTTGATCTCATGCATTTCCCTTTTCAATAAAGGGCCTCCTGAGGCAAAGTGGTGCAGAGACAGACATGTGAGCCTTTGGCCGTCTGTGAGTGTATGCTCATTAATTAGGCCAGGGAATTCTACCGGCCGGCGTTCAGAGGGGGAGCAAAGTTACCAGATGGACTCAGGGAGGGGTGTTGAGATAGGAAAAACACAATGGACAGAAAAAGGGAGAGATAGACAGGCCCGAAGTAGAGGAAAAAAAACACACATACACATCCACACA